>NC_133991.1:11357500-11657500 GCF_047716275.1 Strix uralensis
ACTGCAGCCCTGGTGAGCGCTGCATTCACGAACGTGTCCCTTCAACGACGGGATGATTACTGAGTCTGCAGAAATCCTCTTTGAATATTTGTGGTTAAAAAATAAACACAAAGTTTATTAAAAATAGGGTGGGACTTTCTGAGAAATAAGAAAAGGAAGTCTTAACATTATCTTCCCTGCTGCTGCTAGTTACAGTGAGCTTAATAAAACTGAAATCTGTAAGTATTACATCTGTTTTCTTCTCTTGTTTTTTAATTCAGCTTTGACGATGAAAGCCATGCCCTTTTCACCTGCAAAGTTCTGCTACAAAGTTCATGCTGGCAATAGTGTGGGAGTACGGCTTATACGATAACAATATGACATAGGAGGGTCCTAGTGAGAATCTGTTCCTTTTTTTTTTTTCATATAAATCTGTAGCAAATGTCACCCTCTGAATGTCACCCTCTGACTACTATTCTAAACTACTTGTTTCCTAGAAAATGTGGGATGTGATAAAAGTTGCAATTTGCATATGTAGTTCTGTTGTTCTTTGAGGAAGCCTTTTGTATTTTCCCCTTTCCCTCTGATTACATCAGAATTAGATTGGCAGGTAATGATTCGAGGTGTTTCTCATTTGTCAGTTCATTACAGTTAGATAGGAAATGGTTTAGCAACGAGCACTGCAGGCTTGCCCTGAACAAACACTCTTACTGTGCCTTGTGCTCCTGTCAGGTATTTGAGATGTGCTCTGCTGCATTCCATAGGACTGTCTGCGAGGCAGGAAGGGGCAAAAGTTGTCTCATGTTTGTACAGTCCTAGCACTGTGTCTCAGATCCTCGCTGGTGGCACTAAATGCAGATTACAGATGATAATTGGCCCTTATAGTCCTTCATCAAGTTTCTTTCCAGACCGAGGGGTGAAGATAGTTCTATTCGCTGTGTCTATGTTGGAAATTTGGGACCTACATTTCAAAAGCACACAAATGTCTTAAAGGAATAAATCCTAATGTAGTGAGTAGGACTTTTCTGGCCACAATCCATTAGACGCAATTACAAATTCTATTCTGATATTTCTGCTCTGTGACCATTTGAGAAAATGAAGTTTTCTATGTGCTTCTAGTGTGGGACGGTGGTTTTGTTCAGGTTTAGGATTTTTACTTAAAAAAAGTTAAAAAGAAAAGGTTTTATCAAGTTTAAATGCCTGGGGAGGACTTCCCCTCCCTGCCTCCAGTTGCTTGGGGCAGATCAGGACAGACGAGGAAGGGTTTCTTAAATAGCAGGCAGACTGAAATGCTAACCTGTGACATGAAAAAATGTAAGCCCACATGATTGTTTTGAGCACTTACGTACTCACGTTTTTCCTAGACACAGCTTTGATTTTGATGACCAGAAGTAATAAAAACCCAGAAAAGTCCCTTACTGGGTTCCTAATATACAAATTGATAAGGATGACCCATCCCACAGCATGTTTTAGCAGAATTGTCCTGTTTGTAAATGATCCATAATAATATGAAGCTACTTTAGAAAAATATTACAACTAAGTAATAATTATAAGGAAATATTTATGAGATGTGGAGAGTCAGTGAATCTTTGGTGCTATGGGCTATTCTGTGGAAGTTGCAAACTCTGAGATCCCTTCTGCTCCAATGTAGGCCTTTGAGATGAGTTTTCCTATTATTCTATCAATTCCTCATCCCCTTGTGCTATTTTGTATTTTTTTGTCTGTGGGGCCATCAGCTTCTATATAACACATATGGCAGTTTCAGCTTCAGTTTTAGCTCTCTGGACGCTTTTTCATTTTTGTGCTGAAAACCCCTTCAGCCCTACTTCTTAATCTTGTATTAAGTACAAATACTAAAGAGTAGCCTAATGGTTTATATTTTTTTTATATCATCTTCAACATAAAGATGTCAACTGTTCTGAAGAATAGAGTGCAGCATTTACACAGGATAGCATAATACATTTGTATATTTTGAAGTAGCTTGCAAATATCAACTGATCCTTAAAAATTTATTAATATCCCGGGGCGAGGAGAGAGATACGGGGGAAAGAGGCACAGATTTAAAGGCAAATAATAGAGCAGGGCCTAGAACTTGCATTTTTGGTCCTTGTTTTTAGTGAATTTTAAATCAGGAAATCCTAGGGACTTATACAGGTCTCCTCAGAATTGTTTTTGATTCACTGTGGCAGTTCCACAATTACTTGGCTTATCTTCAGCCCTCTTCAATGCAACTCCAAACACCTTTTCCTTAGCAGATGCCCATTGCAGCCTCAGCTGAAGCCTGTGTGACTTTTTTCTCCCCGTTTCTGGTAGCCTTGTGGACTGCCAACCACCCTCCTGGAGACTGACAGCTGCTCTGCCAAGAAGCCAGCGTTGCTGCAAGCCTCCTGCAGCTTCTGTGCAGCAGTAAATGTCTGGTTTTCCAGATACTTGACAATGATGCAAAGACACTTAAAGATATTTGCTAAGTGCTTATGAATTAATTTGTGATTAGCAAATAATTAAATAAATCACCGCAATCAAAACGACACGGGGCCAGTTACGGTTTGATTCGCATATGTAGCACTTTTCTACCAGAAGGGAGGACCTCAATTCATCTAATACAAGTTTAAATTCACTGTATCTTAATTTGATTTACCTTTGACATAACACTTAAATAGCAGCAACATCTATAATCTTATGCTCCCCAATAAGGCTTCATTAAAAACTTACTGCCAGATCTAATCCATGGTTAGCATACAAAGTCTTATCTCTAGGTTCCTGCTTCAATGCCTTTGAGAACATGCTTAATTTAATCTGAACAAAGACACTGCCATCGTAAGCCTCCAGTCTGATTTTCCAATCTAGAATATCTTTGTTATTAAATTTGGTGCAAGCCATGGTACATACAATGGATGAAGTAAATTATTTTAAAGCACTCTTCAAACAAAATTCTACTGCTTGTTAGACATCATTTGTATCTCTGGGACATAAAAGAGATGTCACTTTAGCTTGGTTTTTTTTTTTAAATGTCATATGAAAATGCAGTATAAGTCTAAACAACTTAGCTAGCTGTGAAAAGCAGCAAGTTTTAATGTAATACATATTTTTAACCATTTTGGAAAGAGCATTTTCTAAAAATCCAAGGTGTTAACCATCATCATTAACCATCATTCCAATCCGTTTTCCTTCCTCTAGAGGAAGAAACTCCTCACTAGAAGTTTCTGCTTCCTCATTTGCATAGTCAGCTCTTTCTGACTATACTTTAAGCGGGTGGCAGGATCTGGCTTGTAATTGTAATTTTAGATACTCATTTTTTTCACAATTTAGCAAGTGAACCAGTCATTAAAAACCCTGTACTGCCTAATAATGTCTGCTGCCTGAGAACAGGGTTTGTGTATGCTACAAGTAGAGGTTCTGTCAAGACATAACAGATAAAAATGGAGTAGTTTTGCAAAGTGCTGGTGAGGCCTCAGCTGAAAAATGGAATAAAAGTCTGGTTATCTATGCTAGAAAAAGTCATCTGGCATAGAGGGAGTCTGCTAAGAATTGATGGAGTGATGTATTTCTTTAGAGAGGGGCAACTAAAAGAGCTTAATTTGTTGTGCTTTTTTTGAAAGCTGAAAAGAGATGGGTTTCTGGAAATACACAGAAAAGGATGTTGGTAATTCATCCCTGTTGCAACATGGAATTGAGTAGATGCAGGACAGCAGTTAAACTGTGGTGGTTGCAATAGCATGGATGGGAATTGTCCTGGCAGGTTCCTTCACTCCTGTGTGTCTAGATGAAACAGGCCTGGGAGTGTTACGTCAGCTCTGCAGTGTGCCTTGTTACTTGGGGTTTTGTTGTTGCCTTTTAATAATGTAACCTACTGAAAGTAAGAGACTTGAGGGAGGTGAGGCAAGGATGAATAGTCATGGAGAAATCGGCATGAAAACTAGAAGAAATTGGTGTGAGGCTGTCTTACAACACATTGTAGTTGGTTCCTGATCTAATTGCTTTCTGTAACTGCTCTGCCAGTTTGGGTCTGGCTGTATCCCAGTGCAGCTTGTTCCAAGCAAAATGGGACTCTGTGTATTGTTATCTTTGCAATTCAGAGGAGCAACCAAAACATTAAAAGATTATTACTAGACATAAGGTCACGCAGGAATACCACAGTGAAGTCAAGAATTAAGCCATGTCTCCTCAGCTGCAAGTTAATACTTAAAGTGATCCCTCACAAACAGAGCATGGCACAAGAAATGCCATGATTAGGGGTTGCAATACTTCATTTAATCACAAGATAAAACAGACTTCTCCAGCTCTTTCTAATATTGCCAATGTATGCTTTTGGTTGATGTATTGCCACACATTTGTTTGTTGAATTAATTGTCTCAAATATTTTAAAGAGTTTATAATTGAAAGCTGCTTGGGTAAGGGACTACGTTGAAAAGAGTTATGTAAAGGTAGCATAGGAGTAAGAGGATATAAGGGAGCTTATATCCTCTTTAAAAGGCAAGTATGTAACAAGTGGCTGGTGGGTGAAGTAGGTTTCCAACAACTTCATTTAAATTTTTAAAAAGCACTTAAGCTCCCCCCCATACCCCTACAGTCTATATTCCACAGAGGCAAAAAGACCTTTGTGGTAGATTTTATTCTTGAGTGTAATAATTATATTCTTTGTCACAAATCTAAGATAATAAACAATTCAGACGATAGCAGGAAAAAATGTAAGGAGGCTTTACAAAGCTTAATTCATTTGTAGTGTCTTTGCACTTGAGTAGTGTTACACGAGGAGAAATTCGGCCTTCAAGCTCCCTTCTCTGTAAGCAGCATTCCCGGCTTTGCGTATCAGATATGAAATTTGTTTGGAATGTTTGCTATAAAAATACCTACGTGTGAACTTACATCAGCAAGAAAGTAACTTCGGCTTGACCTTTTCTCCAGCTCTGATGTGGTAAGATCATTCCGTACGGAAACCGTAACCTGGGGAATGACTTGCAACTGGTGTTTTCACAGGCTTTGTTTCTGTGCAGGAACAATCCTTGGAATGAGCTGCCCTTGGAAATCAATGTTTTCTTTCAAACTCCGTATTTTCTGCTCGGGAGTGACCCAGGGTATGTTACGAGGCTTAATGTTGTAACAAAGCCATTTGGGAAATCCTCCCATTTTGTATAAGTATTGGACTGAATACTAAAAGCTTATGTGCTGAAGAACAGCAAAGGACAGAGGTATTTTTCATCCTTTTACAATTCAGTTCGTGTCTCTGTTTCAGACAGTGAAAAGACATTTTAATGGAAGAGGAACTTTTTACTGTCATCCCCTCCTTGCAGTACTTTTCCTTAGACGCCTTTCTAAGGAGAACCGCGCTCCCCTGTGAGGTACGAGGGGGGCGGGAAGGGCCGAGGCACCGGGCGCAGACCCCGGGCCGCGACCCTCGCTCTGCCGTAGAAGAAAAAGCCGTTTTTTCCGGGTCGCCGTTGCACCGCAGCCTTGCGCCTTTACCTCCGCGCATGTGTGCGCACCTACGGAAAAGTGTTTCGCAAGTGCCAAATTTTGAAGCGCGTGTGCCACGGGGAGAGCGCTCTTCCTCACAGGCCCTCCCTCTCTGTACCCTCTGGGGCACGCGACACCGCTCAGACAGGGCCCCAGACGCTGGCCCCGCTGCACGGCCCCAGCCGGGATTTGTCGAGCCCTCGCCACCGCAGGGAAGCGCGGCGGGTGGTCGGGCCCGGGCGGCTGGCCGGGCCGGGGGCGGCCGCCCCCTCCCCCGGTACCATCTGAGGGACGGCGGGAGCCGCGCGCCGGCGCCGTTGGCGGGAAGCGGGCGCTGCCGCGTCACGTGACGCGGGGTGCTCCCCTGGGGCGGGAGACGCGCGCGCGCGCCCTCCGTTAGGAGGCGCCGGGGGAGAAAAGCGCGCGCGGCGGGGCCGGCCCGGAGCAGCCCTCCCCCGTCACGTGACGCGGCGGGCGGGCCTCCTCACGTGACCCGCCATGGAGGCGGCGGTGGGGAGGGCGTGCGGCCGCCTCCTCCCCCCGGTCGCCCCGGCCCGCCCCGCCTCCCCCCCCCGCCCTGCGCTCCCCAGTCGCTAGCGGCGCCGCGCCGGCCGGCGGGGGAGGCCATGGACTGAGGGGCATCATGGGCGCCAAGGAGTCCCGCATCGGCTTCCTCAGCTACGACGAGGCCCTGCGAAGGGGTGAGTGCGGGAGGATGAGGGGGAGGCGGGGGGTGAACGGCGCGGCGGGCCTGCGGGGCGGCTGCGGGCGGGGGCCCCGCTCTGCCCCTGTCAGCGGGCGGCGCGGCGAGGCGGCGGCTGGTGGCTCCTCGCACCACCATGACAGACCCCGGCGCGGAGGCACTTGCGCCGTTCCTCTACCTCAGGCTCCTTCCCCGCCCCCTTCCTCTCCTTCCCCCCTGCCCCCCCCCCCCCCCCCAATTTATTTATTTATTTATTTACCTCCCCTGTGTTAATAATAGGGCCTGGGCAGCAGCCGCGGGGAGGATCTCCTCTCCCCGCCGCCCCCATGCCTTGGCAGCAGCCGCCGGTGGCCCTCGGCGGTGCCGTCCCGCAGCCGGGCGGGGAGGGCGGGAGGGGCAGAGGCACCCGGCGGGCGCTGATGCCGCCAGACCCTCCTGCTGTCTCGCAGCCCTCGGCCTTGCCTGTCCCCGTGGCTTCCCGGCTCTCCCAGCTCCCTTGGAAGACGGCGCTGGGAAATGCTGCTGTCCCGAGGTGCCGGGACCTGCCGCGCTGCTCTGCTCCCCGCGCAGTCACCTCCCGGCTCTCTCGTACCCACCGGCTCCTCATGTTTACTTGCTCTTGCCCGTGACAAGGAGCACACATCTTGCATCTCTGGCTTGAAAGATGGATGTGGTTTGTGATATATGTTGCTGTTTTAGTCCATTTCTAGATTTCTCCTGGAGAATTTAAAGAGGAACTAGCGAAGGGAAGACATAAACAAGCTAAATGCTGAATACTTGCAGCTGCAGGGCTCCAAGGCGACAGGCAAGCTACACCCTGTCAGCTACCTTGCTCTAGAACTGATATCCAAGTCCAAGGACAAAGAGGGACAGTAATTTCCAGCAGTAAATGGTTTGCAGGGAGGATAGTTTTTTATAATTGTTGCTCTATTATGCATTCATGTGATGTAGTGCAGTTAAAGCAGTTCACCTGTTTGATATTTAAAGCATTGATAAAATTCGTAAGCTCAGACCAATACATGGCTGCCCTTTTTATTTCTACTTACATCTGAGAAGCACCTCATGATTGATAAGGGAGAACTGGGAGGGAACATTGAGTGTTAATTGAAGGAGAACCACATTAAGGTGAAATGGGATTTTTATTAAATTTTTTTTTTTTGTGGTGGAGCCTCTGAGGGATGCCATGTCAAATAGGAAATGAAGCAACATACTGTCAAGCAGAAGAAACAAATGCATGATTCAAACTCCCTTGCGTTACAGATTTTAAACATAACAGCCTTGAAGAATTTCACTTGTAGTGAAAGTATAGGAGGTCTTTAGAAGCATTGGTGTATGTATTTTTAGAAGAGCTGGAGTTACAAATGTACCTTGTTAGAGGCCTGAAGTTGAATATAACAGGTAGTGTTTGAAATAAGCTCTTTGGTGGAAAATACATTCATTTGGTCAAGATGCATATTCTAAAGTTCATAAATCAGAAGAACCAAATGTTTTGAATTTTAAAGTTAGATTTAAACTCATATACTGCTTCCAAATCTAGGAAGTTGATCTGGATGTTTCATAATTAAAAGTTTACTTGACATGAAAATAAGTTCGATTTTTTAGAAGTTATTTAAAATTATTTCTTGCACAATGAATGTAATATTTTTCTTTGATGTTATTCTATCCATGTGAGGCATTTAATACTGTTTTTCTGTAGGAGAACAGAAAGGTTGTTTTAGGCTCTCTAATATAAATTGATGTTTTGCTAAATAACTATGTTGTTTACTTAACCAGTGAATCATTGTATGTATAAAACAGGCTAGTTATCAAAACATTATTTGTTAGGCCATTCTTACTTACACAGAACCGTGCTGGAACTTGTGGCATTTCTGTGGACACAAACAGTGATAATGGATAAACATTAAAAAAAGAAAGCCAAATACACTTATGTCCAATTAGATCTGTCTTCTCTAACATTGTGTCCTGGTCGTTAAATGCTGAGAAAGTTTTATATTAGGTAATATTATACAAATTCTTCAACTGTGAATTCTCTGTATGTAATCAATGGTGGTGAACTATACCTGTAGAAGTAGCGATCATTCCAAATGTTGTCAGCGTATTTTTGAGACGCTAATTTTAATTTCAGTTGTTCAGAATATCTGGAAAAATGCAGTGAGTGCTGCTGGTTCTGTAAGCTTCAGAAAATAAGGCTGACTTTTAGGCTGTGCATGGCTGCAATTTTATTTATTGCGGTTCCATTTTGGGAGTAACCAAAGGTTGTGAAGGTGAGGAGAGTTTTTGTGGTTAAAGGCTCACAATATAAATAACTGTAGCTAAAATGTAACTTCTATTTGAGGAGATGAAAATGTGAGAGCAGTCTGGTGTTAATGGCCTTTTTCACCCTTGAGCATGAGATAGTACTGCAATTATTATTTTTTTTTCTGCTCACTGGCAGAGACATCTGACTGCGCTGTGGATGACGTGGCCATGTGGACGGACGTGATGAAGTTGTCTTGTGTCCACAGTGCAGGTCACACTGAATCTTGTCAGTCGCCCTTTTTCCCTCATGCCCTGTAAAATCTGTGCCCAGTTGCACAGTTTGGGAGTGAAAAGTAAGGGATGCTATTTTAGACATCTCTTGTTATGAATACTGCTGAATTATGGTCATCTTATTTATAGTAGCCAGAGGCGCTGCTTTGCCTGTTGCTGTGGAAAAGGTGTGGGTCCTGAACCTGGGGTGAGAGTTCTTCCTGACCCTGCAGACCTCCTTCTGAGGGTGACTTCTTTGTAAGGAGCTGGAATTCATGGACAGGTCATTATAGGTGAAGTAAAAGAAATGGTTTATTCCAAACTGGGCATAAGATTATTGGTTATTTTATCAAACTAAATTTGTGATAGCATACGTTAGTAACGTGGCTCTTGAGTTTGTTGCTTTTTTTTCTTAGCCCTAAGCTCCAACAGCAGTTTTCTTCCTAGAGCAGTGCTGCACGTTGGGCAGGCTTCCTTAGGCCAGTCAGTATCCCTTTTTGGTTTGGTGCCTTTTCCAACGCCTGCCTCTGATTTCCGACCCCTCTACTGCCGTGCTGTTCATCAGGCCATCTGCCTGCTCGCTCCTCCTGAGATTTGCCCAGTGTTAGGCCTTGCCTTATGCCAAGGATGTAGCGCTCTAGTCTGCCTTATCCTTTACTTGTTCTGCTGGCAGCCTTGACACCTGATTCCTTAAAGGGCTGTCTTTGGGCCAATAAAATTTTATAAAAGGAAGAACTTTCTATTACTATCGTATTAACTCCTGCACTGTGCTGTGTTGTGTATAGAATATTTTAGTAAGGATTCCCCAGGAAAGAGATGACTATGTTGTATTGATGGCCAATTTATTTCAGATCTCTAAGGACTGTATCTTCCAGTGACTGTTAATGTGTTCCGCTTAAGTAACTTTCAGAATATAATCACAGACTGAGTGTAAATTTATGAAGGTACTTGAAAATTATGAGATTACAGAATCTATAGTCAAAGTTCCTGTGAATGCTACTTAGAGCAGGTCATGCTAACTCAGGCCATTTTCAGCTTATGTATGCTAAATATTCAGTCAGGTAACCCCTTAAACAAAAGAAATGTCAGTGAATAATCATGGATCTGTCAAATTTGTGCCAGAGAGAGGAAGATGGGGTTTTCTTCAGCTTAAAGCAAGGTAAAATTTTTGTTGCTTGTGTGCTGGGGTGGAAGAAGGGGGAACTGCCACGTCGTCAGTGTGGTCAGTGAGTGTACTGTTTGGAGAAATGACTGGCTGCTGATAGATCCGTTTCATTGTGTTTTGTTTTGTGCACAATGATCTCTGAGGAAAAAGAGCAAAAAGAAAGAACAAAAATAGTGGCGTCTTTCAAAAATGCACCTGCAATTGAAATGCCAGCTAATATTGAGGCGAAGCTTGCAGGTATATCGATTTCACAGGATTTGCCTCTGGTGAGGTCACGAAATTGTAGTTTTTGAAGATGGTTTTCTTTCCTGTTTGTCTAACTCAAAGATGCCACCAATTGGAGAACAACAAGCCTGTCAAAGCAATGAAAACCTGCTTTAATCCCCAAAAAGGTTAGTTAGCATGCTTTCCAATAATGACTAATGTTATCTGATGGGCAGGGGATAAATCTTGCTAATGACCTTCTGTGTCTTGAATGAATTTGAAAAATAGCTACATTTGTTTTATTTAAATTGAGGCATATATATCTGGTGTCTGATCATTAACATCCTCAAGCATACAGATGTAATAAATCTGAGAAAAGGATGATGGAAAACTTGTGCAAATATATAATCATCCATTTGAGATTGTCTTGATCTCAACCTGGTGACAAAATCCATGGACTCAGTCCTTGAGCCCATAGAAGACTACTTTTTATTACTCCAGACTATGAAATTAACTTTTAAAATCCCAGATGTGTTTTTAGGAAAAATGATTAGGGAACCATTTTAGTGGTTTATTCTCTTCTTTCTCTATCCCATGAAGGCAATTGTTCTACCTTCTTTTCTCTCATATCTGAAAAACAGTGCTTGAACACTATAGGTAGGAGAATGTTCTTCAGGATACGTTGTTTTCTGTTTTCTAGGGGTATAAACCTGTGTCCTTCCGTTTAAGGAGCTTGGAGTTTTCAGATGCATGTGATGAAAATGCCTAGATCTCTCTCAGCCTTTTTTTTTTTTTTTCCCCCCAGCTATCAGAATGAATCGGATCCACTGTTGAGACAGTCTAGGTTATACAGTGAGACTTGTTATGTCAGCCAGTATTTGATGGCTTTAGGGTTCTGTCATATGATTAAAGCAGGTACGAATGCATAGCTTCACACTTCCTGTTTATAAATCTGTAGAGCTGTGAGGAGCTGCTCAAATTCACAGAGCAGTAATTATTTCACAACTTTGGCATTCAGTTCTGATGCTCGTTTGGGGAGGATACCTCAGTAGTCCCTGCTGAACATGTGCTACAATGCACAAGTGACTTGGGGAGTTCGACTTAAACTTCCATGAACTGATGAACAGAGGCTACTATTAGAAGAGAGGTTATTTATCTGTAATTCTTCATCTGCTAAGTTGCAGTGACCACTTTCTCTTCTTTTACTTAAGGTTTCAAGTTTAGAGAAGTGTACTCAGTAGTTTTCAACCTCTTCTTACTTATAACGGCCCATTATTTCCTATTGGAAATGAGGAACATTTGTGTAGTGAACTTATGTCAACTAACAGCAAGTTTCCTTTCCTGAGATGCATTTTGTGGTCTTTAGAAGTTCTTTACGAAATACCAGTTGAAAACTCATGAATTAGAGGAAAAGGTTGCCTTCTGCTTAGGCTTCTGTGAGTGCTGTGGTTCTGAGGGAGCTGATCGCATACCTTTTAGTAGGTTTTTAGTAATTCTTAGATGGTTTCTAAGTCCAGCTGTACTTGGTGAGTAAGCGTTCAAAAGTTGGATGTGCACACAGTGGTGTAAGTCTCACAAAAGAGGATTTAAGAATGTAGGCATTTCATAAACAAGAAACAGTTGGAAGATCTTAAAGCAAAAAGCCCTCAAAACCTTGAAATATGATTCAGTAAATGTTGTCCTCTGGTTTCTTACTTGAACCAGTGAATCGTGTCTCTAAATAATAGTAGTCTCATAATATTAGATGCATTTCTGTCCTGTTGGCATGTTACTAGAGATTCAAATCAAAGCGGTCAGGAAAGCTGCCAAATGAGCGTAAGTAGATAATATCATTCCAGCCGTGGTGGCTGGAAGTTAAAGGATAAGCTGAACAAATCCTCATTTTGAGTGTTAAACATCTTGATGTAAGCTAAAAGTACACTATCAGGCAATTACATATGTAATATATTTTCTTATATTGATGTAGACTAAAATTGAGTACTCAAAATATTTATTTGTTTTATAGATTATATGCCTATATATCTCATAGCTCATCTGTTGCTTGTTCTGCTTTATTTCTTGTGTTGTAATCAGTGAAATCAGTTATTTTCATGGTCACCCCTTTCTAATCAGTGTCTAGTTTTTACTCCTGTAAGAGCAGGCCCTTTTTTTGTTATGTTTTTTAAAAATACACACACCCAGAGAAAGTTGTTGAACTTTCATCCTTAGAGGTTTACAAGACCTGCCTGGACAAAGCACTCCACAAGCTGGTTTGAGTTCAGTGCTGACCTAGTTTCAAGTTAAAGGTTGAACTAGGTGACTTCCTGAGATACTTTCCAACCTGATAGATTCTATGAAATATTTCTGTTCATCTTGAATTTTGTAAAGCCTCGTGTTTGTGAAGTATAACATTGGGGTCCTAAATGTACCTGACAGTGTCCTACAGAAAAAATAAAATAAGACAAAAATAGAAGCTAGGAAGCTTTCCAAAATGATATGAAGCATCTCTAATGAAATGTGAAAGAAAAAAAAAAAAAAAAAAAAGAGGAGGCGACTTGAGTCCTGTTGTACTTGACCTGTAACAGTATCAGGCTTTCTGGCTGCTGGCACTATGGGAGAAATGAGTAAAGCAACCCTCACCCCCTTATTTGTGCTGAAAGGGAAGCCAGCCTACTGTCTCATTTCATAAAATAAGCAAGGCATTCAGTTCTTCAGTACTCAAAAAAATGAAATCACATTCAAAAAATAGGCCTGTGAAGGGATGACAAGCTTTGTGAGAATAAAAGAGAACATAGCATTAGCAACTAATGTGATTAGGCAAGGCATGATATGTCTATTTAATTTCATAAATTAAGGTTATTGTACAACTGCTGCTTTGTGATAGGACTGATTATGATTTTTGTTTTTGAAAAAATCAGATGTTACAGCTGTCAGTCATTTTAAAAATGACAATATCTTCTGAAAATTGAGTATATTTTTGGTTAGGTTGTGAATTCGTACATTTGTTCTAAATAATTGGGTATATGGGGAGTGCCAGGTAGGTCTGAGAAGTTGTATGTCCTTGAGCTCTTATCATGGCATCTGAATGACTTAGCTACTACTGATTTTTACAATGATCCTGCTCTTTTTTGGTTCAAGAAGAAATTCAAAATACAGTGAGCATACAGAAGAGAATTGGAGGAGAGGTAGAACAAGTGTTGCATTTTCAAATACCAGAATTATTTCTGTCCACTGACTAA
Organism: Strix uralensis; assembly: GCF_047716275.1. NCBI lineage: Eukaryota > Metazoa > Chordata > Aves > Strigiformes > Strigidae > Strix > Strix uralensis. The sequence continues at coordinate 11,370,732 of NC_133991.1, forward strand.
GTTATTTCAAGGATTTTTGTAAACCAGAGCCTACTCAGTTGTGCTTTTTAGGGCCTCCTGGGTTATTTAACAGTATATTAATTTTAAAGATTTGCTCAGCGGGGAGCTGTGCATCCACTTGAGTCCTGCTGGGCCAGGTAGGTGCTGGGTTCCTCCTTGGTTTGGGAGCTGTGGTCTTGTTTTACTGCTGCTGACTGAGGGCCTGGGAGTGCACCAAGAAATGTTTGGTGTCTCGTTACAAAACCTTAGAGTTGGGTACTTATGGACACCTGCGAAGTGAAGTTGTGTTCTTAATGAGTAGAAGAAGCGTTAAGAGTTTTTCTATCTGTCCTTGAAGGATAGTAAATTGGTGTTCTTAATGAGTAGAAGTAGTGAGAGTTTTTCTGCCTGTCCTTGACTGATCAGCCTTTGCCTTTGTCGTGAGCGTGGTGTTTGCTATCCGCTTTGTTACTGCACCCTAGGGAGCTAGCAGTACTGAACTGCTTGGTGGTAACTCACAGAATTATTTTGAATAACGTATGGGACTTGGTGTTCAGTGGAGGCTACTCAGGAGCACACAGCGTTTGATTTGAACTGTAGGTGAGCTCCAGTTGGGCGTTGACTGCTAGCTGGGTTCTACAGGGAACATCTGATGAGATGGAAAGTGTGCTGAAGGTATATGTGCGGGTCTCCAAGTTCTGCATGTGTGTTTTCAGAACTGCATTTTACAGTCTAGTCTTTGATATTATTCATAGTAAAACTGATGACTTCCTAGTTTAAGTTGCCGTATAGGAAAGAAAGTTCTGGAGGTTAATTCTAAGTAAGACTTTCAATTTTTACGTATTTTAAAACCAAGTTATTTCTTAATTTGTTATATTGCTTGAAGCAGTTGCTTTTTCCTTAAATTATACTTAGTCTGAATTACTGTGAATGTCCATGTGATATGTGCAGTATTGAAGAACTACAAAAAGCATTTCTAACATTTAATTTTCATATGAAAAGATCATTTACGTAATGAGACAATGACGCCTTTGGGCAAAGATGAATGTAGAAGAAAAATCCATTAAGGTAGATTCTGCCTAAGAGTTTGAAATGGTCTAATTCACAAAACTTTGAATACTGTATTATTGCTAGCACTTACTGAAAGAAAAATACCCTGCTTGCCTAAAGAGTGGCAAAATCCTAATGCACATTCTCTTTTATGATTTCTTCAGGGACATTTTACTTTTGGTAGCGATGACTGTATAGCTTTAGTGTTTTCAGCTTAGTTGTGTAATAATACTTAGCATTTCTTTTTTATGTAATGAATTTAACACCTCTGAGAAGTGGGGGTTTTTTATGAGCTTGTGTTTACAATTGAGCAGAGTTGCTGTAGTCCTTATAGGTGGGGACATGTTTGGAAAAAGTGCATCTCTTTTAACTGTGGTTTTATTACACTGGTGTAAAAGTTCTGGATTTTTGGTTCTCGATAGGTATAAGCTGGGTTCAGATCTTGGTTTGAATATTGATCTTTGTCTACATATAGTTTTGTAGTGGTTCAGCAAATCTGTTTAAAAACTGATGCAAGTTATAATCAATCACACCGTTTTTCTGTGTAGACCATTAAGTGGTTCATTATAATGACAATAAAAAAGATTATTTTAGTGTAGTACTGACACGTGGCTGAGTTCTAGGCGATAGATTATTTAACCAAGAAAAGCACTTCTCTAATAGTTTTACCAAATTACTTTCTTTTAAAAATATGCTAACATTTGCAACAAGGCCTTTATTTGGTTTTAAGGCAAGATAGGATAGGCTTGAGAAAAGACAAACAATAATCAAGGCAGTTTGTAATGACCAGGGTTTATCTCCCACTGTGTATGTTGCTTCATGTAAAAATGGTGAAAGCACTGAAGCAGTTTACCTGAATCATTACCTCCACTAAAGTGATTAGCTATCTCAGGTAGGGTGACTTGGCATATCAAGTGACATGTCGTGATCTCTAGAGTGTTTAAATCCTCCCCTCCCTTCTCCTTTTAGCCTGTCACAGCACATAACGCCTCTCCTATCACGTGGAACTGTGCTGATGAGGCTGGCAACTCACTGTGGTGTATTTGGGGCAAAATAACGATCTCTTTTCTGGAATGGTATCAGTAAAGCTGCATAGGTTAATGTGTTCACCAGTGCATTAAGGTGGAATGCAAATTCACAGCAAACCAGCCAGAGTTTCTGAGACAAGGATGCTGTTGAAAGTAACAGGACGGTCCCATACTCCGAAACGGGTAACCTTGGGCAAACTGAGGAGATGGGCAGAAATATCATCTGGGGTTGCACGTTGCCGTACGCTTCAATTTTGACTTTTAGAATGGTTTTAAACAGTCAACGAGACATTCTGTACCTTAGAAAGGGATTTGATTTCTCTTCTGGTCAGGTTCGCTGCTGGCTCCTGTCGTGAGCGGCAGAGAAAGGCCGTGTAGAACGGGTCTGGGGTGAGGCCTCAGGGTGCTGTACATGCTTCTAACCAGCAACTGCAAAGGGAAGACGAAGCTACACTTTTCAGCATCTAGTATAACATTTATTTATTTTTTTAAAATGTCCTAATCCTTTGAAGCTGTTCCGCTTCATTTAGAATCTGAATTGGACCCAGAAGTTATGAGAGGCAATGTCACTGGGCCAAAGTAAGAGCTAATTGCATTTTGTATAAAACTGTAGTCCTTGCCTTTAAAAATTAAACCAATTTTGAATTCTTTCTCACAAGCTGTGGTTTTTACTCACATTATATCTATCTTTTTGTTAACTGGTCTTTCAGTTGTCATCCGCTCATACAATTTAATTTCATGTGAAGTATTTAATATAGATTGTATATTTTCATTTCTTTTGTGTTTTGAAATGATATTCCTTATTTTAATTTATAGTGATAATGGAAATGCTCAGGTTTTGTCCTGTGGTAGACTGCTTTGGCAGCAAGTCATGAACTGAAATACTTTAACAGGTATATGCTGCTGTCTTAGTGGAAGTCTACAAATGAAGACTGATTTAACTGGATTTTTTGACAGTTGTTTTAAATGATCAATTTTACTGAATCACAGAATCATCTAGGTTGGAAAAGACCTTGAAGATCATCCAGTCCAACCATTAACCTGACATTGACAGTTCCCAACTACACCATATCCCTAAGCGCTATGTCAACTGCATTAGTTTGGAAAATTTGTTCTTTTAAAATTCTGAGATGTTGAATGAAAAAAATGTGGAAGAAACTCAGAAACCTAAGCAGAACAGGAAGTGCCAGATTTAATATGTCAGTGGATGCAGAGAAAAAGAACTGAAAGTATTGGGATAGTAATTATGAGAACTTCAGATTTGCAGATTAAATTTGTTCTAAATATGAACTTGAATATGGCATCATGAATCTATTTTGGGCTGAAGAAGCACTTCCTTTCAATCCATGTTTCTAGTTGTTAGGTGTTATCCAGAAACAAAATCTTACTCTGCACTGGAAATTTCCTAGTCTTGTAAAGAAGGTTTTTACGTTTCCCCTAACAATGGGATACAGTTAAATCCTGGATTTTAGTTTAAAAATTAGAAAAGTGGATTTGCACTTCACGTAGCTGAAGCAGCATTGCTTTAAGAAAAATCTGCAGCAGCAGTTAGTGCAGTCCATATAGCCTGCTCTGCATTCTGTGAGGATGTTAACGAAGGTTGTTATCAGTGGAAAAGTAATATAAGAACTTTTTGGTCCCTGTTTTCCAATCTTGCAGCTAACAACATGATTTTTCTTTTCCTAAAGAATTATAATTGATCTTTTTGCCACTAACAAATTCCCCCCTTTTTTTGTGTTACCTGCAATTCAGTGTTGCCTTCTAATCACCTTGCTTAAAGAATAGCTGTGTAAATGTCTTGTGTGAACTAATCTTGTTCTTTAAATAATGAGCAGATTGCAATGTAGATAGGTTAGAGGAGGAAGGCACCATAATACACACTAATGCTAATATAGAACACTGGCGAAATATCTGCAGAAGAATTCGAGGTTAAAAAGCAGGATATAAAATATTTGTTAAATATCTCTTCATACAAAATGTTCATAATTTATTATGTAAATGTAGTGCTTCTGGTAGAGACTGTAATGTCCTTGGGGACATCTTGTGAGTCTCTTCAGGGATTCAGGGAGAGATTCCAACTGCTGACGCTGTTCAGGGCATTGTAGCTCTTGGTGTTAAGTCGTTCTAATACCTTTTCTGTTTCTATGCTTCCCTTCTGTGAAACAGTGGACAGTGTGTTTATATGAAACTCTGAAATTTGAGTCATCACATCAATCTAAACTGGTCAGTGGCAGTAAAATTACTGGAAGGTGGTTTTCCCATACAGCTGTTAGACGGTGTATCTAAATATGTGGTTTCATTCTTCAGAATGTAGGACCATAGGAATAGTATACATCTAATGATGAATATATTTAGAGATAAATTTTGTAATAGAGCACAGATATACTTAAAACTAGTACGGTGTCTTTCAGGATAGTTCTTCAGAATATTAGTCCTCGGATGTTAATGTGGAATTCTCTTAACAGGAGATGCAGCAGTGGAAGTGGAGTTTGGAAATAGTGATGCTAATTGTTTGCTATTGTCTGTTTAAAAAAAAAAAAATCTGATTCAGTTCTTGGTGTTCTACCAAACATGTAAGAGGATCCCAGAACTAATCACATCTTAGTTTTTATTTTATTTCTTGACTATATAGGCTAGTGTGTCTATCTGTGATTCTGCTTTTATTTTTCAGCTATTCACAGATTGTATAGTAAGCTTGTTATCATCTGTTTATAATGGTGTAACAGAAGACATAAATTTGTGACCTCACACTAAAATAGTTCACTTTGCATGTGAGTTTAGGGTTTATATTTTAGACAAATGTATCCCCAGGAGTTGAGAATAGGAAGGCTCAAAATACAAGAGCCTTTTATTGTTCATCAGCTGTTTGTATACATACATGTGTGTAATGTGTTTGTGCCAAAACACTTCTGAGTAAGATTTTTCTTCTAACTTTAGAAATTAAAATTTAGCAGTGTATAAATATCTGAATCTTTTATTATTCTTGTCATAATATTAAAGTACTATGCTTTACTAGAGTTGGCTCTTTCAGCTGCCAGAGACTAACACTTGAGTAAAGACTTGATCAAAACTATATCAACAATTGGAAATTCGAACTTCTTGCTTTTAGTCCTCACTAAAGCCTATAGGAAACACTGCCTTCCCATACAAAAGTTGCAGATTATTTTTAACTTTCAGGCTTAGTCTATATTTTTTTAATTAAAGGACATTTCATAGTATAGCTGCATTTAGTATCTTTGACTCTGTTGGGAGAGGGGTTATCAAATATTTCTAATATTACAATGTATTTGGTAGCAATGTCCTTATGTATTTACATAGTTGGCATTTGCTTTTGCCTTGTATTTTGATAGGTTGTTTGTTTCTTAGAAATGAGTTATATCATGTAATTTTGTTTATCTTAAGCATAAATACTTAGGTGATTTTCATGGTGGTAATAAAGTGGAAACAGCTTTTCTGAATTGTAGCAGAAGCTGTTCTGCTCACCTGTGACAATCCAAACTTTCAGTGAAGGGACAGCTCAGAAGAGCAGTTTTGTTTCTAATCTAAATCGGACTAAATATCCGTTCCAAATACTGAAAAGCTTGAGAGCTAAAACCATCATCCTAGGAAATCACGTACAAACTATGTGAACTGTGAAGAAGCATCAGAAGAAAATAGTAGTGGAAAAGGAATGAAAAATGTGGAATGAAGGTGTTAGAAGCTGGGCAATGAGCACGGACTATGTTCAGGTGAAGGTGGGCATCCCAGACAAGGTTGCTGACTTCTAGGGCTTCCTTAAGTCTGGATTTATTTTTGTCCATGCTTCTGTCTGTTGGAGGGGAGTTCAAGGTTCTCGGTGCTGTTGCTGCAAGATGGCTTACGCTCTGTGTTTGAAACCACTTAAAACTTGTGTCTCTGCCTCCTTTCATTTTATTTTTCTGTCCCATTTCCTTGCCTGGCTGTGCTGGTCAGCTAGCAGAGTGTGTTCTTCTTCAGGGTCAGCAATAATTTATTCAAAGTATGTAGAGCAGTAACAGCACCTCATCTCGGAAGAAGCGAGAAGTGCTCTGGCAGGGGCCTGTGGCCGGGAAAGGCGGCATCCCGTGAGCCATCAGGGCTAGAAATCGTGGTGTTCACTCACTGAGAACGAGTTTACCAGTTCTTTAATTGATAACAGTAATTAATTTTGTTCCCTACTGTTGCAGTCTATTGCACTTAAACTTGCGGTCATACGTATGGCAAAAGTTGTTTTGATGATCTGCAGAGGTTTCTGAATTTTCAGGTTCTTTCAGGTTTCTGCTGTGGCTTCTGGGGTTGGACTTGGTAAGCATATAAAACTAGGCTCCTTTAATTCCTGAGGATATAAAATATAGCCAATAAGATTTAAGTGCTCAGATGGTGGGAGGATTATTTCACTGTTGGGGCTATTATGGAGCAATTCCTATCCGCACTAGTCTTATGGGAAGGGTTGTCACAGAACCTGTACTGATTAGCTTTGCTTGAAGCAAACATAATCCAAATAGCAATGTGACAGTGTGTGCCCTGATGGAGATACTTTACAGATGGATAAAACAGGCTAATAATACTTAATGGCATTCTTTTTGAGGATGGTAACTGTGAGAAGTAAGCTCTTTGAAGATTAAAAGCGTCACATAAATGCTAAGTATTCATGTTACAGAAAATTGGCAAATCCTATTGTAATAACTAAATCTTCTTCTGCTCTCCGCACACAAGATGTTAAACCTTTGATATGCATTATGGTTAGGTCTGATAGAACCAAGAAAAGCTTTATCCTCAGAATGAGCCACTACTGCCAAAAAACAAAGAATAGGTAGGAGGAAAAACATACAGCTGGACTGAATAACTTGATTTTTTTTTTTTTTTAAATGCCAAAACTATGTTACTGTTATCCTTAAATTCCTGTTACTGGTGTCATGTTAAGACATTAAGTCTTTAGTGAGATGCACTGTGTAATTTGAATGGTGCCATTTTTGATACTCTGGTTATGAAAGGTTTCTTGAGAGTGGATTAATTTTTTCATTAGGGGAGGCAGGATTTTTTTCTGTGTTTTCCCCCAAAATATTCTCAAGTGGGTTCCTTTTTGGCAGGGATGGGTGAGTGTGCAGCTTGTCTTTTTAGTCATAGCTGGTTCATTTATCTCAGTTGTATTTTGCAGTTTGTTCTTCCTATTTGGGGTTGTTCCCAAACATGCTTTACGTTCACTTACACATTTTACCTCTTTGAAGCTTTTTAGTAATTGCTTTGGTTCTTGACGACTTCATAACCGCAGCCATTAAGTCACAATAAAGACTAATGAAAAAAGTAATAAAATTTCCATGTATAACTAGAATGAAGATTCCTGGGGGAAATATTGAGCAAGTGATTACAGGGAAGATAATTGTCTGGTTAGAGAATTATATGCCCTGTGAGTTTGGTATTGAACCTGTAAAATTGTCACTTAAAAATCAAAATATTAGAATTATTAAAACCCGAGCTGGAAGTCAGGCAGAGCTTGAGGTAGATAAATTTAGCTTGCTTCCTGAAGGATGATCAAATTGTCCGTTTTATTAAAATTCAGGTTTGGTTATTTTTAGTAAAGAATAAATGCAATGTTATGCTGATGGTTGCAAATTATTGCTCACTTTGTATAGTTGAGATATGCAGGGCTGTTTTTTTGGTTTTTTGTTGGTTTGGGGTTTGTTGTTTGGTTTTGGTTTGCTTGGGGTTTTTTTAAGGCACTGACATAGCAAGCTGGTTTTCATCCAGTAGTGACACTGGAAATTCAGATTTTGTGTGTGTTTGTAGAGTATTGTGGGCATTTTGATGCTTACAGTTCTGGGGAAGAGTACCAGCCCTACTAGATATATTGTAAGATACTTTAGTCAGATGAGCTCAAAGTTTCTTGACCTGTCAACTTTTTATCTGCTCTGTGTTTTTTTTTTTTTTTCCTGCTTCTGCAGTAATTTGTTTCCTGTTTTGATCTTCAGCGCTGTCAATACATTGTGGTCTTATTGTGGTCTTCTGCCTTGATTTGCCTTTTTTTTTTTTTTTTGCTGGTCACCTGTAAATGAGAATAAGTAATTTATTTTCATGTAGCCAAGTGAAATATTTTATGCTTCTGAGACATATTTTACCAGCTTTTTGGTGCTGTTACTGCTGCTCATACTAATGGAAGTGATGATCTGCATGTTACTTTTGTGATTCGGGTGTAAATCGAGGTTGCTAAATCACTGATTGTTTTCAGTCACTACTTTCTCTAATAAGATGAAAGGAAAGAAAACAGATAGGCACGTTGTTTCTGTGTCCAGTTTGTTATATATCATGTTAATTGGCTGTCAGTTTATAGTAGACATGGCAGATTAACTCCACCTACCCTCAGTTAAACTATTGGGATTCTGTCCTTTAAACAGATTAAAGCAGCTTCTTAGTAGTAGCTTATAGTACTTTTACGGAGTATCTTAGATCATTTATCAAACATGTGTCTGAGGTAGAGTAGATTTTATATTCTTTTTAGTGTTGAGACAATTAAGACACGGAGAGGTTAAGTGTCTCTTGCCCGAATGTCTCGGGCAGTATTAAGAGTTCAAATGCGGTGCTTTTATCCTTTACAGCAACAGACAACTGCATGCTTTTGAAAGCTGTGTGTTGTATCTCATTCTGTATCACCACAGCATTTTACATAATTGTGCTTGGATTTTGAAGGGGAGGGGAAGAAGCATTGTAAAGGGAGGTATTTTTGGTGGCTGGTGTGACTTTCCTAATAAATACTAAATAGGAATTTAAAATGCATTTGCTGTGCTCACTCTCGTTGCACATGTCATAGGCAAGGTATATAGTAATTATGTTATATAAGCTGTGATAAATCCATTAAGCCTGACTAACCACTTCTTTTAACCTTTAGACAGGCTCCCTTCAAAATGAGTATTTGTTTCTTATAATGCTTAACATTCACGTATGAACTGTTGCATCTTAAGCAGCAGTGCTTGCCCGTAAATTTTGGTGTTGCTTCTCTTCAGTGCATCTGTAAATCTTTAAACTTCTTTGCAACGGCGTTGGAGTGCAGCCATATGCTGAAAGATGGGAAGATAAGTTAGTTTGAGGGTTCTTGCTTTAGGTGCAAGTTAGTTAATGGTGCCAAGCAGAGACTGTAGTGCGTGGCAGTTCTTGTGTTCTTGACTTCAATAGTGTTTCTAGTGTTGCATCATTAAAAAACAAAAATTAAGGAATATTTTAACTGCTTTCTTACAGTATGTGAATAAAACATGCCATTGAGGTAATTTGTACAAACCTTAGCTTAGATTCATTAGTCTCTAATGAAGTATGATAGAGTATACAATGTAGGTACTTCAATTAGTAAAGAATTGGCTTTGATGTAACCATTTTCTTCTATCCTTTTTCTCCAAAACAAGAAGTGAACAAGCAAGAGTATCAATATTAGGTGTATTTAGTTATGTAGTCATATTTTTATGATGACTTTGAATAAATTTCACTAGCAGTCTTGTTACAGCAGAGTAATTTTTGCTGAGCCAGGTATTTGCTTCCCAGCTTGCTGAGTTTTGCACGGGTGTTTGCTGTATAAAGTTGTCTTGTGCTTTTCAGTACGACCTTTGTCTTGAAGTGGCAGAGGTTGTGCTGTACATTGAACCATACGTTGCTCGCAATGCATTTTAAAACTTGCCAGGATAAAGACAAGAAGGTCGGGGTGGGATTGGCGCTATAGGTTGTGGAAAGAAAAAAGTTTTTAAAATGAATAGAGAATGTGTCTGCAAAACTTGCAGCTGTGAGGGTTGATTTCCTTCAGCTTAGTTTAGTTAAACAGAACTTAAGGTACATCTAAAGATGTTACTTTAACGTTACAGAATGGGTACACTGCTTGAAGAGAAACTGATACATAAATTATGGTTTTATGTACCCTATTTGGACTACGATTTTTATAAAAACCAGACTTTAAAATTGAGAGTAGTTGATTGAGCACATATAAGTATTACTAGTACTAGACAGTAAATGCTTCAGATAATGAACCTTGTTTTTACACACCCCTCTTAGTTTTAAGGATGAGGAGGGCAGTAACTTCAACTGTGTTGCCTGCGTTTCTTTATCACATGGAACATTATATCTACTGTCCCCAATGTGGGTATCTAACGGCTTCTACATAGATGTAGCATATGTTTTCTGAGACAGAGTCCCTGCAGCTCCCATTTATATCAGTGGCACAGCTGGCAGGGATCCCCTCTGAAATTCAGGTCAGTTTTTTATATGGGTGGCAAAATAAGGTTTAATAGTTGGGCATCTAGGCTTGCATAGTTTGAGCTTCAGATACAGTTTTATTCTAAAAGGAAAACTCCAGAGTGACTTGGTGATAAACATGTGGAGTGAAAGCAGTGCAGAGAGGGTAGTTTCCAGCATGGGAATCTTTTGGAAGGCACCACACAAATCATTACCTGCACAGCTGTGAATTTAAAAAGATAGTAGAGCTGTAAATCCATATAAACAGCATTAAGTTTAAGTAACACTATTAAACCAAAAATATCCTCGGCGGTTGGATGAGCTCAAGGTTTGTTACAATTACTGTAAGTTATGGTGACATTTTTAGCTGAGGTTGCATGGTTTCATTTAAACTTTATTAAACAAACTGGAGCTCGAATATTCCCTGGAGAGTTGGATGCAGTGCTACTCTTCTGTTAAACTGTCTCTAACTTTATTGCAAACCATCCAGCTAAGGTAGCGGTGAGGAGGTTTGTACTAGTAAAGTTACGTAGACAGAATGACAGTCTGCGACTCTTCCTTTTGTGGAAAAGACCGGTTGTTTCAGTGGTGGTTTTTGGAAGTAGGCAGAGATATTTTAAGAATTACAATACAATATCTTCACTACTGAAACTTGTTTTTAGTATTTTGAATTAGAACCTTATGATAAGAAGTTAGCTTCTGTAGTCTTGAGGTGTAAAGAATTAGGCGTGCAGTTCCAACCGTGTTGCTTTCTCTGCAATAATATTGAGGTTGTGCCACCTATTATTAGTAGGAGAGATGTGGTGATGTTTTTTGCTATGTTGACTACCATAAACTTATTTTGGGAACTCTTACGTGTTCTGTTTTTCACTGTCGGGTTATGAATGCAGTGACAGTGTATCCGATAGCGTAGTGTCTGTCCTTGCATGTCTAATGAAAGCTGCTTGTGAATGGTCTTTTCTTAGGTGTTTGTGGAAAGTGTCTCCTGAAAGTGTTTGGTAAGACTGTGCCTTTGGAAAAAGTGAATGTACTTAATGAAGGAAGGAAACAGGGCTGTTAACTACCTTTACGCCTAAAGGTGGGATTAAAAATATCTCCATGGTCTATGATGCTTGCTGCATAGGACTTGTGGAATTGAGAGAAAAAAGGTAGTGTTTGAGTATGTGAGTGTTCTAATTTTTAATATTATTATAGTAATAGCTGTATTGCTTCTAGAAACGTTACTTTCACAATTTGAGACTTAGTTTTTTTTCCTCCCAACATGCCATCGTGTTCTATCTCTATGTTGAATAATTGGTACTTCGGTGTTGGGATTTTGTATTCAAATATTTTATTTGTCTTCCAGGCTCATAGTAAGCATTGATAATATTTTTGATTTATACTCTGCTCATTTCAGTAGTACTTTCATGTGCCTGGATCTAAATGTGTAATGAACTTATTTTTACAAAGCTTTGCAGATGATTTTAAATGGCCAGCATCAGTCATTTTAATGTGTCCTGGGTAAGGAATGGAAGTAATTACCTTTCCTGTAATTCCATGACCAAAATGCAAAAAATAATATTAAGTGGTCTCTAACACTAATAACTTGCTGTTGATATGTAACATGGACAAGCAGTATCAACTGATCATCTACTATTAAATTATATATGGACAGTTCTTTCTGAAGGTCCCAGTAGTACTGGTTGACAGTTGTCTTCCCAACTTTCTCGTCATCTTCAGTAGGAATCCAGTGACTTCTGTGTTTCATGGTAGGTATGTACATATGGGATTTTCCTGTTCTTGAACACTGCCTGAAGTACACACTTGGCAGTCGTAGGTGCTCGAGGAAATACCACTGCCTGCAGTGCTCTTGGGAGTACTGTGTGTTCCCAAGATGTAGTCAGGCGAGGTTTCATCGCTCTGCTTGTCGTCTTTGCTCGATACAGTGAGACCTGTTTGCTTACAGTAGAGGCCCCCTCTGTCCTGTGAAACTGCAAACAGCAACTCTCCCAAGGTTGAATTAATTCACCGCTCTTTGTTACATCAGAGTTTAGCACAAGAAGTACTGCTCTGTGCGGTTCTGTCACCAGAGAGGTGGCTGCGCTTCTGTGACTCCTAGAAACATGTAACTTGTTTCATGCACTTAGGGATGTAAGGGGATACATAAAATATCTCTGGAGTACTAACATGGTCTGCAGTTAAGGTTGTCAGATTACAAATTACTTGAATTTCTATTAATACAGGTAAATCTCATAAAGGAATGGCCAGTAAATTTTATGATTATGAAAGTACTTGACTGACTAAAATCACTTTATATTCTAGCCTATTACATATAGTCAGTTCGCATTTACTGGATAAATAAAATTTTCTATTAAAACAGTAATTGTAAGTTTTACATGGCCATGGGTTGTTGTATTTCTTTTAATTAATCCTAGCAAGAAAATAGTGCACAAGTGAAACTCGGTGAGACTGTACTTGTGTTCCTATTGAGAAGTGCTTTTGCAGTCAGCAGGCTGAGCAGTGCCAGGAGCTGGGAGGGAACTAGAGTTGTGTGAAATGGCTCTGCCCAGAACTAGCGGGGGCTGTGGGCGCAGCAGGGGCGCAGCGCTGTGCTGCTGTGCAGCCGAGTTCATATGGAGCTGCCTTCCCTCCTCCCCTCCGTGCTGCCACGCTGGGGAGAAACTTCAAGGAATTGGATCAAGTGACCCAAAATCCATAGTTACTAGTGAATGCTGGAAGGAAAAAAAAAAAAATTCCCCTCGTGATTTTTAATGCACATTATTTGAATTTTCTATGCAGCCAGGAAACTAAACCTGAAAACAACGATGATGACACAATGCTGTATTAAGTGGCTGTGTGTATTTTGTATGTTTCAACCTTATTTTTTCAGTAAGCAATAATAAGGTTGCTTGAAAGTCCATTATAATATGTGTAAAGCTGTAAGCATCTGGTTAATTAACGCTCTGTTTGTGTATAAACTTTTTTGCCAAATGAGCACAAACCAGATTGGATTAACTGGTGAGGAGTTCAAAAAAATTAACAGGAGGGGAGAAAAAAAGTGTGTGTGTGCGAGCGTGCATATAAAAAACCACAACCGGTTTAAAGTATTTTCATCAAAGAACCATTGCTAGATTTTGTCTAGGATCTAGGTTGTTGGCTTTACCTTGCCAAAATAATGAAACCAGTAGCTTCCCCTTTTTTTATGTCCCCTTAGCAATCCCAAGCTTTCACTGATTAAACATGTGGTGGGGAGTTGTTCCTGTTGGCTGAAAATCTGCTGCAGTTACGTTGCGCGCAAGAGGTGAAGGAGAGGAGGTGAAGCATCCCTCTGATGTGGAGCACTTCTGTTCATGTCTTGCACGTTTGGAGGAAAAGCTGCGGCGCGAGGAGGATCGGTTTCTTTGTAGAATCTTTGTTTTGCTTCCTGTTTCCGTGATTCAGAAGAGCTGGGGAGTGTGGAGGGTGTCACTTCAGGTTGTAAATATCCTATCTGAGAGTCTGTTTTCAGTTAGGTAGGGAAAATCTTGGAAGAAAACTGTAACTGGTGTGTCTAACAGTGTCTGAGCATTCATTAAAGCATCACGTGTAAAGACACAAGGAAAGAAAATGACTCTATGGACAGATGTTAATAGGAAATAGTGAAATTTAATCACCATATAAGGCAGGTAACAGTATTATACCAACATTCTTCTGCCATATAATTAAAGTATGCTTGTTTTATTAAAACAAGATATGTGATGATGATAACTTGAGTATGTCTTTTCCCAAATCCATGTTAATTGACAGCACCAGTGCTGCGTGGGTCGTGCTTTAGGTTTATTTCTTGGATCCTTTGATTTTCTTTCTGGTCAAAAGTACCCAGAATCTATAGTAAAATTTGAAAAGAAACATAACCCAATTTCTGATTTTACACACAATTGTTAAATGAAGTCAGTCATCTGTTTCAATGGTGACTAGGATTAAAATCAGGGAGGAATGTTTCAATGTGATTTACTTTTAAGGAGTGATTTTTTTCTTTTGATGAATGAATTAATTGAAATGTAGAAGTTTTAAAGAGAGTGCTGGATTAAGCTCTTGAGTGTTCTGTTTTATTTTGGCTGACAAAAAGCTTGACAAGCTTTTGGCCATGTCAGTGTTGTTTCTGTCTGGCTTGTTATATCAGGGTAAGGAAAATGCCTTACTATAAATACAGTGAAACAGTGATCATGCACAGCGTCACTTCTTTTGGCTTCGAGATGATAAATAACTCTTTCTGCACTACGTGGTAACTTACGTGTGATCCAGGTCATGGTGTGTTCTTCTCTGCAACTTAATTTTTTGACAAAGGACTTGTTTTGTTCAGCGAGATACTTCACTTCTTAAACACTTTGTTAGGAAGTTGCTTTACACTTGTAAAATCTGAAAGCAGGGACTGCTTTTCAGGAAGCTCATGTGCAAGTATAAACGGGATGTCATCAAACTTTTCACATTTACAGATTGTGAACAAGTTTGAACAGGTTTTAGCTGGCAAGCAGATTTTGACTGTGCAAGAAAATCTTAGGTGAAGAATTTCATTTAGTCTAAAGTTTAACTGTACTATTCCTGTTAAATTCATGCTTCACTGTACTGTCTTATGAGCATGTAAGTGGTGATTAATTTTTTTTTATATACAGAAAAGTAGACTGGTTGCTAGATGAAACTGCTTGCAGCATGCTGCTGGAGCTGCTCTTCATATTCACTGCTGTTGGTTACAGGTCATTTCTCTGGCTTGCACGCAGGGTAAAATTTATCATAAAGCTACCTTATTTTCCTTTTGTGTGACAATAATGGTGCTTCATTTAGAACAAATTATAATAAGCTACTTTAGTCAGAGAAAACTTAGGCAGTGAACTGTTGTAATCATTGATGTTAACTTTAGGCCTACTTTACTTATGTTTTTTTGGTAAGATTAGATTATTAGATCTCATTTTCTAGTAGTCAAGTTTTCCCACTATTTAGGTGAAATCATGCATTGAATTTCTTCTTATCTTTTTATTATAAAGGTAAATGTAAGTTGTATAGGATTTGAAGAGTCCTTAAGCTATTATATTTCGATGATATGTTTATTGACCAAATCTTTTTTTTTCTTCTCTCTTCTCACTCAACACAGTTACAGACATAGAGCTAAAGCGACTGAAAGATGCTTTCAAGAGAACCTGTGGACTCTCCTATTACATGACTCAACAGTGCTTCATCAGGGAAGTTCTTGGTGATGGAGTCCCTCCAAAAGTTGCTGAGGTAATCTGTGAACTTGCTGTTTTTGTAGGGAGGCGTGCACGGTTGATAATGTACACCTATAGATGTGCACACACAGATATGCCTATACAGATACACGAGCCAGTTTATTTCCATTTTTCATACAATATCACAATGTACTTTCTCTCTGAAGATAATGTTCCAGACTTGGATCGTGGGTTGTCAGTGATGTGTGCTCAGCGGAGCTACTGATCCCAACCCAACTAATAGGTGGTAGACAACTTCGAAGGAAACCTGAATATCCAGATGTAGATTCGGGGAGTAAAAGGTTGGGAAGTTTTAACATTCTACATAGCCATTATAACAGAGGATTTTATTTACTCTGGAGATTTACTTGCTTTGGGGCCTCTGAGATTCCACTGGCGCTTAGTTTCTTTTCTAAAGTGCAGATTAATCTTAACAAGTTGTTAAAAAATCATTTTATATATGATGTTTAAATTAACTGAAAAATAGCCAGAATCAAAATACGGCACATGGATATAAATATTGTGCATATATATGTAAAAAAATAGTAATACCATCCTGCACATGTGCATGCTTAAAAAAATTATTTTCTTTCATAGTGTTACCCTTGTCTTGAGAGAGAAATTAAAATATTGTTGGTAGAGAAGAATAAGATTAGCCAGACCTTTCAAATTATATCTTGCTCCATGTAATTTCTAATCACAGCTTCTATTTCTGGTATCTTCAGTGTTATTGACCTCACAGGCACCGTACGAGTCTTACAGTTTTATTTAGATAATGTGGGTAGTGAAGTGTGCGTGCAAAAGGTTCAACACTATAGTAGAGTGTTACTTTTTTTCAAAGCTTAATCTTTTCTCCATTATTTTTTCTGTTTTTCGTAAGTGTTGATAAAGGGGATGATATTACTTGCCTCTAATATAGCTGACAGTTTGATTTTTATGTGGGTATTTGAGCGCTTAACAGGAAAAATTGCAGTGTGTGTTAGCGCTATCAGATCTAAAGAAAGTATATGATCGACCTGTAGCTTAAAGACGTCTCGAGTATTAATTTCTGTATATGTTGTCTGGTTGCTTTGACTGTTAGTAGCCCATAAGATTAAACAAAAAGATGTATCCTACGCTGTATACGATAGGTTTGAAATAATACAAAATGTTGAGGATTTTACATTATGAGTTAACATGTACTTTTTTATCCCTTTTTATGCCAGTGTTAAGGATTAAATTACTGATTTGGATGAAGTAAACTTTTGGTCACAAATAGAGACTCCAGGTTCTCAAATGTCTGCTGGCTACCTTCTACTTCATTTTTTAAAAATCTGTCCTTAAAGACCCAGTTTTTGGTGATGATTATCTTTTTTAACACTGATCACAGTTATACTGCAGTTCTTGGTTTCCAGTTGGTGAAATAAAATTAATAGAAGAATCATAATTGGTTTTTGATATCATCTCATCAAAACTGGCACATGGACATCTCAAAATTCTAGTACAAATGACTGTGTACTTCTAGCATTCGTATCCAGGCAATGCAGTAGTCATATCTGTGAGCTCCAATACTGAAATTTGGACAAAATTTGGATTCGATTCTGCTCATACTGTAAAGAGATGCTTTGTAATTCCTGGCTTCAGGATGTGGAAAGGCAGGCAAAGTCATTAGGCAGCTTAAAGCCTTATTCTGAGTTTTCAGCCTTTCAGTCATTAAAATTGGTCATTTTGAGCCTCAAATTGCTGGGCTGTCTTCTCTGAGTGTTTTGGGTAATAGTTTTGCATATCTGAGTAGCAATATGCCTTCAGGAATTCATTAAATTAAAAACACAAGAGTTTTACAGCAGGGACATAAAACAGTGAAGTGAGGCCAGTGGAACTTTGGTCAAACAGTTTGCATGGTTGTCATGCACATGAAACATTTTTTAAATGTTCAGGACAGTAACATTCTGAACTCTAAATGGAGTTGAAGATATTAATTAAATGAAATTAAGAGATGTGCTGTGTCTGCATTCTTTTAACTGCAGGAAAGCTGGTCAGGTCGTGAGATGTATGAACACAGCATTTATTTTTAAATCTAAACAAATAATGCAATTACTGTATGCAGCTGTGGGCATCTTGATAGAAAAAGTCTTGTCCAGAGGAGGTGGAAGGATGGAATGCTGATAATATTTCAAGACAGCATTTTTAGTAGCTTTGTATTTTAGACTAAGGTGGGGAAGAATGTTGAGAAAGGACCTCTTAACTTCAGCCCATGCAGTCATTTAAATGACTAATTAGATTATACCTTTTATATAGACCTACATATATTATGATTGTGAGACAGTTTATACACAGCATTCTGTGATACTTGCTGAGTCGTTAAGTGTCAGTGCATCTTTTTCTCCAAATGTAGCTAAATGGTTAACAAGCTGCAGTCTAAGTAATGCAAAGAAAAGAGGGATGGTGCTAACAGAAACATGAAGGACACGTTTAAGGGGCTGCCAAAAGAACAAGAACGCAGACTTCTCAAGGACTGAGAGAGAAGAGGGGTCATAAGGATAAAATCAGGAAAGAATCCAAGACATTTTATACTCTCTAGAGAAAGTAGCCAAAAGAATGCCTCGAGCATCCTCTCCTCCTCTTCCAGCAGGCTTACTAGAGCATGTGGGCACAGGGCCAGGGATTTGGACCTGAAGGGAACTGTTTGTATAGACTGAGCCATTTTGTTAACAGAAAAGGAACCCTGTTGTTATACTCTTCAGTTATCCATGAAACATAACATGTCAGGCTTAAATTTTGTAAAAAAAAAAATATGACTGTCTACCATATAATTATACTAAATTTTACATTCTGAAATGTAAACTGCTATGGTACTGTCTGGGTGTGGCTATTTTTAAGTAAAGCTGCAACAGTATTAAATAATTTTGGAAAATACAAAATTACATCGTATTTTGATGGTGCATCTTATTAGAAGTTTTCCAAATAGCATGTTAAATGTGAAAAAATGTGGAGCCTCCTTCCTTAGAAATGCAAACTAATCTCTGTTATATATTGTTATATAATCATTCAGTGTTTATAAACCCTTCCCAAAGAATGATTAAGCAGCTAAACTAAAAGGAATGCCAGCTGCCCATGGTCATAACTGCGTATGTTAAATACTAATACATTGGACATTGTCCATAGAATTCCTTTTCTGTGTTTATATCATGAGCAGTCAATGTGCTGTGTTGAAATAATATATAAATATTTGGCATTCAACTGATATCATAACTGAAATGTACAGAGTTCAACAGAAGTGAGTGGAAAAACTCAGAAATGGGTATGAATTAGAAATATGCTTTCAGATGGATGAAGAGAGGAGATGGCTTTATTCAAGATAATTTATGAAATAGCTGTTCTTAAAGTAAAAGCACATAAAGGTTAAATTTGAGTGGTGGAGAATAAAGTGTACAGGAAAGATCACATTTTGTTAAAATTTGTGAAAGAAAAACAGTGATTTCTCATTTGTTTATTCATATGTATATTTTTTTGTCTTGGAAGTCCTGTTCATCTGAAATGTAAGAATTCTCTCCTTTTTTGTGCTCTTTGTGGGGTTTTTTGATCCAAATTGTTATAATAAGACTTCAACTACAGTATTCAGCAGAGCTAACTGCGTATTTAAAAAAAAAAAGTAATGATTCCAGTGTAATATAAAGGTAAATTGCTTGCATATGCAGTGTAGCCTTGAAGGCATCTTGTGAAAACAGAATGATTAGACACAGAAAGTGTGGAATTTAAATCTCTGCCATGACATTGTCCATGAAGCATATACAATCATTGTGTCCAAATAGAGCACAAACTTAGTTTTAATAATTTAGCCCTTTAAGCATTTGTAAATGGATTAAACTTCAGTAATAGAAGGGGATGATCTGGGTACCCTATGGGAAGTGAATGCATTTGGGTAGCACTGTGTCTTACAGTGGAGTGAAACTGCAGGTTCTACATAATGTTTTCTGTAGAATTAGATCCTTCTGTATTATTGGCCTCATTTACAGTTACTTGCTGTCAGATACCTTTTAATAGTTTTAAGTGGATAGCAATGAGAAGTGATAGTTTGATGGGTGGACAAGGAGGGGGTTTACTGAAGGTAACACATACAACATATCGAGGTAGGTGTCTTCAGGGAATCTGTCTGCTTCAGCATTGTGGCTGGTAATAACTGTGATAGTGGTGAACAAAATTTTAGAATTTTTTTACTACCTTGTTGCCTGATACTTCGTTGGAGGTCTAAAACACATTCTGCAAATGAATTCTGCCAGTCTTCTTCCTATTGCTGGAAAGGCAACAGGGGTAGATTTTCCACACCTTGTTATACACAAAGCATAAAGGGCAGCTGCTGTAGGAAATCTAATGTAGCCAGTCTGTCTTAGGTATTTCCTTTTCTTCTTTTTGCTACTATAGCACTGTGTGGCTTAGCCAGATCTAACCAGTGCCCTTGACAGGCCCATGGCTGGTTTTGTTTGGTCACTCCCAGTCCTGGCTTAATTTTTACTTGATATGGAAACCCCACCCGAGAGAGTCCTTCACTCATTCACTCCCTTCTGGTACTGAACCCTTCTCTTCCACCCTTTCTTTGTGCTTGAGGATTCTGGCTGCAGCACTGACTGCTGTTACTGGAGGGGAAAGAGGGGATAGAAAGAGGGCTTTTGGTTCCAGTAACTTTCTTCTTGTTCCATGTAACCTTGTGAACCTCTTGTAGAATCCCAACTCATTTAGGCTGAGGTACTGTCTGAGCTTTGTCATCAGATGTTTCTGAAGCTCCTTTTTTGAGCCCCACACCATTATCCTCGAGAGACTCTCAAGCCAGCCAGCCTCTGCAGATGTGGAAGTCAGCAGGCATGTAATATATTCTTTGGGAGTTTTCAGCTGATTTCTTCTCCCTTTTATTTAATAGGAAAAACTACAGGTTCAAAGTCTCACAGTGGTCCTATTGCACCTATTTACAGAGGTTTTCTGTAGCCGCTGTCAGTTTGTTTCCATCTTTACTCAGAACTGTCTCTGAAAAGTGTCAGATTAGTGTTACTTTGTGATTTACAAGTAATTTATTATGAAACATTATTCTAAGTGATTAAACCACTAAGGAAGCTAAACTTATTAATAACAAATAGTGGTCAGCAGATGACCTCAAAAGCTGTTCTTTTTAACAACACAGGAAGATTTTATTTTCTCTTGCATCTGTTTCCAGTGCTCAGCGATTTGTTTTAAGGTAAATAAATCTTTTGGCAACAAATTTTGTTACATTTTGCTTTATCAGTGTGAAAGGCTCAAATTCTTCTGATGTACTTTGCTGATTTCTTTGCTTACAGCTTGACAGTTGTCAGGTCTTCAGTAAAACAATTTCCTGGCGTATTAGACCTGTGTCAGTGAGATGGTAACTTTTTGGGTTCTTATTTTGGGATACGTGGCACTCGCATTTTGCAAAGGGGTTTCAGCCTGTTGAGAATTGGTTTCCTCCTTATTGCACTTCATTGTGCCGTTGTGCTGTCTGACTCCTTTGAAGGGCACAACTGATAATAGACTGTGCTTGTTTACACAGAATGACCTACGTGGTTATGGTAGCGTAGAAAAGGTCTCTTGTAATATTTGAAATATCATTTATGTAGTTATTTTGTACTAGTTTCACACTCAGCTTAATTCTGGCTACTTACTCTCACTCTGAGGTCACCCACTTCAAACTGGATTAGTGAAACCTGATAACAAAAATGGTTAATTCAAACCCAGGTTGGTTCCCTGATTTCATTCATAGTCCTGCTACATGAATGCTTGTTTTGGTGTAGATGTAGGAAGTGGAGTGTGGGTGGGAGTGAGTTGTTGGGGGCAGGGGAACGGTTAGCACTGGTTTAAACCAGCAATGAAACTACAGTGTTGAGAGGCACAAGATGGGAAGTACTTAAAAAAAACCAACCAAACAAAAAAACCCAAACAAAAAAATGTAGGCTGTATGTGTCTGCAAAGAGACAGGCAAGATTCTAATCATACTTAAATGTAGCTTTGATTCATTTTTTTAAATCTGGTTTAGAATTATTCCTGTGTTTTTTCAAAGATAAATTTATTATACTGGAGTGTTCACTGGATGCATCTAGTAGGTTTATGACCCTAATTCTGCTATTTGTGGGAGGTCGTCGTGCAGTGGTAGATTCTGTGCTGTACCAACTTCGAGACTTCAGGACTCAAGTCCTAATTAAAATGAGAATTTGTACACCCCTGGAGTGATTTTGTTTTATGATGGTTTAAAAGTAGGTTGTTTTGATGTGTTTAAAACTCTAACTTGTTGGGTAGATTCACAGGATGTCACACACTTGAGATAATGTCAGTGACATGCATTTTTTCCAGAACTGCTGATAGTCTAGAAGACAAGTGTCACTCCAGTTGCACATACCATCTCTCACAGTTGTTTTCTAATCATCTGTGAGTGTAAATGTTTCCTGATGGTTACGGTGGAAACTTTAAAAAAATTTAAAAGTATTTTAATTCTCTAGATTGTTGGATTTTTGTCTGTGGGCCCCAAGGTGTCATGGCGTCTTTGGTAGGCTTGCAAAAAAGGCTAAAATTCATTATGCAAGCATTTGTAGTTTCAAAGAGAAAAAAACCCCAGACCTTAGGAAGTCAAAAAAAGTTAAAAGTGTTGTTTTAGCTGTTTAGAACTGTGTTTGTTTGTAGTTGATATGTTTAAAAACTAACAAAAGACGGGGAGGGATACAGGTATTGCAGTTAAGATCGGTGGGTTTCATCCCACGATTTACTAATGATTTACTCTGCTTTGTGAGTAATACACAAAATAATGAATCTGACCACAATAATTCTGAAGCTCTGCTGACTTCTGAAGTCAGCTGTTGCTATTTGGCTAAATTCTCATATAAAGAATATACTCAAGGCTTTACTGGAGAAAAATGAGAAAGTAGTACCTAACTGGTGTGTACATGTCCTGGTTTTAATATTGTTTATTTAAAATGTAATTCAGATGTAAGTAAAGAAAATACTATTTTAAATGTACAGATCACTTTTCTTTATAGAAGTTGATCTCGGTTCCTTTATCTTTACCTCTGAAAAAGTTAAATTTAAAAACCAAGTTCAGCAAATAAGTCTGTGATCCAAACCATGATCAGTGACAAATCACTTTGTTCTGGTCTTTCACAATAATAGTTCCCCATCAGCTAGACTTAATACTTTCTCTTTATGGTTAGACACTCTGTGTGATACCTATAAGAAAATCAAATTCTAAGACATAGACACTGAAATAATTCTTCTATGTAAGAATAATTGATAAGTTCTGACTGCTTTAAATTCTAATACCTAATGCAGATTTCTGTCTTGTGATACCGATGAAGTCCTGGTGCTTGCAGGAATAGATTTGGGGTTACAGGAGGAGTCCCGTGTTTGAAGAGCAGTCCAGCATATGTACTTTCATTTGTGCTCTCTAGTATTAGGGGCAAGGTGAAGTAATATATTGCAATAAGCGAGTTGGTAGTTCTCGTTTACTAAAAGTAGTTGCTGTTTGTCCTAAAATGACTGACTGACTTCGTATCTCATATATCAGTGTTGAATCACTGTTAAGATGCTGTTGAGTAAGTTAAGCTGCAGTGTACAGACTTCTCATGTAAAAGGTAAATGCTCCAGCCTTTCCGTTGACTGCGTTGCTCCTGGTGCGTGCTCCGCGGATCTTTGAGTAATTTCTGAACACAAGTCTTGATTCCTAGTGCTTTCTATTGGAAGACAGGTTTAAATACTATGGTTAGAGTGGGGTGCTAAACTGGAATGGTCATTCAAGCAACAGTTGCAGTGTTAAGATATTTGAGGTATAGTTGATGGGAAGTGTTTTGTGTGTGTGTGTGTGTGTGTGTCACATCTTTTTGAAGCAGTAGTTTTTGATGGCTTGCTGGAAGTGCATCTCCTGTGCATCTCCTGGGGCAATGAAACACTTGATGCTCCAACAACCTCTTAATGGCTTTGAGACTATCAAAGCCTAGTCTGGAGGAGATTTCATCTTTATTACCTTGATAAAGAAGTCTGGGAAAGTAGCACCAGTGAGCAAGCAAGAAGCTGACTTCATTGGAGGATTCTGATTTTTTTTTTTATATATTGCTGTTCATGAAAAGTACCTGTTTCACTAAATAAAATACCCTGGAAGGGCTATTTTATAGATACTGGAAGATATACAAAAGTGTAACAGAATTAGTATAGAAGGGTGTTTAACTGAATGTGAGGTGACTAGCCTGAAAACCAGATAAGACAGCGTCTCAGTACATGTTGTTGCTTTTAGCTCTGACATCTCTGTTCTCCCAGTTAACTTTTTGGTTAACTTCTCTGTTTTATTCTTCTAGGTTATCTACTGTTCATTTGGAGGAATATCCAAAGGCCTGCACTTCAATAACTTGATAGTCGGATTAGTTCTACTTACAAGAGGCAGAGAGGAAGAGAAAGCAAAATGTAAGTAATGTAACTTAAACGGGAACAACAGGATAGTGAATAGTGAGTGTAAAGTACACTTGTGTAAAGCAAACATCAGTTGTGGTATACCAAGTCTGTATTTTTATATTTAATCAGGGCATACATTTGCCAATAAAGACAGTATTTTTCTAGACATTTTTAGCTGTGTATTTTAAAATTCAGTGTATTTTTGTTTTCTATACTCACCAAAATGAAATATTTGATAAGTCATCATGACTGTAAATGTTAGGATCCTACAGAAGGACTGTTGGCCGCTGTATGTGGGCAGAGGAAGGAGGACGGCATTGATATTTTTCAAAACAAATGAAAGCATCTGCCTACTGACTTCTGTTGTTTTGTCTTCCCTGTTAATTTGACTTGATAGTATTTATTTTCCTTTTGATTAGTGGACAATGGTAAAAGAAAACGGAGATACTTCTTGGCCTAAACCTTACTGAGTTATGCTGAAATTGAATCAGCTTAAGTTTTTAGTCCTTTAGTTGTTGCGCAGCCTTTGGCGTTCTCAGCCAGTTGTAAATTTCACATTTGAAAAATGTAACTAACATAGTTGCTTAAACATATCTCTACTTCCTCAGACATTTTCAGTCTCTTTTCTAATGAATCTGGGAGTTATGTTGTCCGTGAAGAGATGGAGAAGATGCTGCATGTTGTTGATGGGAAAGTCCCAGAGTCACTCAAGAAATGTTTCTCTGAGGTATTTCTTTCATACAGGTTTTATCCTATTGCATTTACAACAGAGTGGAGCATTACATTGGGTAGTTTGTTTTTCTCTGACATGTACATGCTCGTGCATGTATGGTAACAAATTGGCCTTGTTTAAATTGGGTAAAAGCTCATAGTTTTTTATGGTGTAATATTACATTAATTTGTGTTGATGTGAATAGCAGCTTGGTATATAAATGTAGGCATTCTCCATGCTGCTTACTTGCTGTGCTAGTTTGAAAGATATAATTTCCCAAGGGTAATCATGTTATCAAGTAAATTTAAATACTAATATTGCTAGTGGAAATGTATTCATTAGTGTGGACATTTTATTGCAATCAGGGAAGAAATCTAGAACACAGATCTGAAAGGGGAAAGAAAATCTGCATCCTGGATTTAAAAATGCCTGCCAGCAGTGATTGCTTAAAAATAATAGTTTTATAGGATTATTTTTGTCTCGCTCTGCCTGCCAGGAGATACAACATTTATTTATGCTTTAGGTTGTTTGAGAGATGTAACGTTTATGAAGTTTGGTGAAGGTCCTCCTCTGAAACAGGCTATTGTTACTTTTAAATATTCACAGGTACTTCTGTGGCACTAGTGATCCTGGTGAATTGTCAGGTTTTTGTGCTTTTGGTTGCTTCATTTGTTATCGGAGGACTATAGATCAGCAAAATCCAGTCATCATTGTACATTCCACTGAAAAACTGATTGACTAGAAGCTTTATGTGTGGATATCAGATTACTTACTTACCTTAAATTTTATTGTACTGTGTTGAAGATAACTTTGGTTATGGGCATTGGCTGAGGCAGACTCATTTAATCTGGTGGTGGTATCATGTTGGCTTTGTAGGCAATGATTACATTCTTCGTTCTTGGCTGGAATCATAAATCATATGTATACTGCAGTCCAGTTTCTGGAGCTGACCGACTTCAGTATTTCCTATTTATAATTTCCCATCAATATGGTGTGATGAATTACACCCTAGAAGTTAATTGCATGCTGTCCAAGAAATCCAGAAATACTTCATGAAGACTTGCAGGAAGAGAAGTATCAATCTGGCTTCATACCATTTTCCTGTTCAAGAAAATGCAGTATATTGATTTTTCTTTTAAAATGAAAATAGTGTAATAACCCACTCAGCAGGATTTACTGGCCTGTTAATCATACTAGGTCACTGCTGGAGAGTGAGAAAGTTTAATGTTCCTGCTGTGGGCCTTCCTTCCTGCCGTATGGCGGATGAGTTTATGCTTTCAAGGATGATGTTTATAGGTACTTCTATTCTTCAGAATTATTGCATGTACTCATCTAGAAATATAAGCTTTAAAATACATCTGAGCTTTCCTCACTCTTCTGAAATACAGGAAACAAACCCAGTGATACCTGTGCTGCTGTAGTTGCTCAAGTTCCATTATGGTTCAGCTATAACATTTCTTGCTTCAAATGCTTTTTTCCTCCCTGTTGAAAGATTTCCTGTCCCTCTTCTTCCTTGTCCTTCCTCTAATCAGTTGGAACAATGCAGAGTCTTAGTGAAACGTGACAGAGTTCTTGCTGCATTTACAGAAAGCCGAGCAAAAAGTAGAGGGAAAGTAGAGGAACAGGCAGGAAGAAAATGATCTTGTCTCTGATCCAAACTGTTAGAGAAATTAAAAGAAAATAATTGGGGGCTGCTTTTTTCTTCTCTGTTAATTTGGCAGTAGAGGGGTATTTTGCTTAAGCAAGTGGCTCCATAATGGGTTAAATCCTGCAAAGCCCACATTGTTGAGTTACCCTATTTCTGTCATTCATTCATTCCTCCTACCTTTGTGTTGGCTCAAGTATTTATATGATGCCTTGATGAACTGGATTGGAAAACTGACCTGGCTGAGAAGTAAGCCCTTTTTCTGTAGCTCCTAATTCTGTAGGTTATCTTTCAGCTCGATCTGTTTTGCCACACGACTGCACTAATGTGATTGCGGTCACAAAAGCGAAGGGATGAGGGATCAGAAACAATGTTGGTAAGAGGAAGGTTAGGACCATGCTGTCAGTCAGCAGCGTGGATATATACAGATTAAACTGCTGATGGAATAGCAGTGCAGCATCTTGACTTCCTTGAATTATCACCATGTGGAAGTCTATGACAGTAGCTGGAAGTGTTGGGGTATTTCTGCACGTATTTGTTGGAAGAAAATGTAACACACTTTAGTCTAAGAAAAAGAGGCATAAAAAGAATGAGTACATGGAACCAGAAATAATCCTTTACAATTGGAATATGAAGCAGATGTTTTAGCAGTGATGGTCATCAACCATTTGAGCAACCTGGCAAAGGAAGTAGTGGATTTTCAGTTTTCTGCAGTTGGCAGTCACAGATAGTCCGTGGCCAAATGCAAATTGTTGGATTCTGTAGAGGTGTAATTCAGTGGAGTTTAATGGTCTGTGGTATTAGAGCAGTTAAAATAATCAATGACTTGAAACCTCTTTCACTTTGCAGACCCCTGTTTATTTCCCATGGAGATGAGGATCTCCATATAATGAGTTTGTCTACTGATAATAGGTTTGCTTTTATTTTAGTTAGTTTTGTAGGTCCTGTTGAAATTAGTCTGCTGAGCCCTCTGGTTTCATGGCCACAGCTTGGAAACCATTCAACTAAATGGTTTAAACAGCCTCTCCAGCATTTAAACTGTGAATCTATAGTTTTTATGTATTCCCAAACACGCAGTTCCATAAGACATCCAGTGGGAGAGACTGCATTAGGAGATACTGTGAATGTCATGTTTACATGTGCGCTCCTAAGTGGGTGTTGATCAATAGAGGCAAAAAATTGACATGCTACCGTAGTGATTAATCATACTATTAGTTGTTCACAAATCTAATTTTTCTGTGTTAAGTGTTTGTATACTTGCACAGAACGTTTGTGATTTTATAGCACCTGTTATTTGGCACATAGGAGTTTTTGTCTATCATAATAAATTTAAATTCATAAAAATAACCTCTGTTATTCTGAGTTGTAAGTAACCATTTTTCTTCTAATCCCTTTAACCTGAGGTTCAGAGTAAATTACTTTCCAAAGGCCACATTGAGTAGGTGGTTGAAATGCAGAGAGAGCTGAGGAGTCTAATTTCCCTCCCAGTGCTGTATTTCAGAATGAAATGGAAAAACAGGCATGGATCCAAAGAAAAAATTTATTTTAGTGCTTATTTTTGTAGGAGATTGTCCCAATTCTTGTTCATACAGCTGGATGGTTACTGTTTGCTGGTACTGAGAAAGCAGAGAAAACCAGCTCACACTTTCTTATTTTCCTTGCAGGGTGAAAAGGTAAACTATGAGAAGTTCAGGGTTTGGCTATTGCACAACAAAGATGCTTTCACGTTTTCCCGCTGGCTGCTGTCTGGAGGTGTGTATGTGACACTCACTGATGATAGCGATACCCCCACCTTCTACCAAACCCTGGCTGGAGTCACACACTGTAAGTAAATGATGCTTGTTATTATGCGCATTTTTAAAAACTGTTTCAGAGTTCACAGACATAAACTGTTGCCTTGCTGTAGTTGTTCATTAAATCTCACTACTCCGATGAGATATGTGCAGCTCTATTCTGTGAGATAAATTTCTTTGTGCTAATTTGTTCTCTGCTTTTTGTGCTGTGACATGGAAAACGTTGTTCTGTACAAGGACACTGTGGGTCATTATTTTTAAGAGATAACCATACTGAGATTACAACACGTCTTATAGTAGAAGTTTGCTACCGAGCAAATTAAAAAAATAAAAAGGAAAATGTCTTCTCTTTGACAAATACATTTATCTAAAGTGACTTGACATTAATACCGGTTTTATATTTGGTCTTTCAGATAGAGTGGATTGTAAAACTATTGAGACAGTTCTGAAAATAATGCTTGTTTCAAAAATAAGTATTACCTCTTAATTTGCTTTCTGCAGTAAAATAAGTAATATTCCTGGCATGTGATGTAGTCAGGGAACTAAATTAGCTAAAGAGAAGCCTCCTCAGGATTTGCATTTAGGAATAATCTCCAAAGAACAAGTGTTTCCTTATGTCTGTATTAATGTAAAAGAGGTAGTGGCTGGTTTTTAAATTAAATGTAAAAACAAAAGGCTGATAGATTACACTTGATGTGCAAGTATAATGTAAGCATACATTTTACAGTAAAGGGACTTTGGTATCCCTAGGAGAAGGGTGTTTGCTATTGCGATGTCAGTGATTTGAGCGATCTGGTTGTGGTTTATGTACTCGCACAGGTTTTCTTTGCTGGTGACAGCATGGCATTTAATCTCTTTAATGGGTGGGTTACTTGAATAAAGCAACAGACAGTTTTTTTTCTCTTGGTTTTAGATATAAAATTCTGTTCTGATCATCTGAAATGAAAATGCATAATAAAATTAGAAGTTTACAGACAAGTAATTTATGTGCATTACATGAGAGACTGCAGTAGGCATTGAGGTTACAGAAGACCATTAAATACTGTGAGGTCTGACAGATAAAGTAGAGAAAAGTATGCTAAAAGAAAAAAAAAAAAAAAGTCTCTGAATTTTCTAGACTTCAGCCCTGGGAAGAATCTCTCAAGCTGTATCAAACTGAGATCTGCCATGCCTCCAACTTTGTCAAGTCTCCTTTGCCCTAAGTGTTCAAAGAAGGCTTTACCCCAGGCCTCTGGATGTTACCTCAGAGCTTACTTTGATTTATTTTTTTTTTTTTATGCTTTGAAATTGAAACTTTTTCTGAACAGTTTTTACTATGCTTTTTGCAGTGAATTTATTTATACTGAAACCAAGGTTCATAATTATAAAAGATTTTTTAAGAGCTACTGTTTTAATAGATTTTATTTCATGTTTAATGTTGTTCTCACTTACATATCTACACTTATATCTTTTTAATATACCTGTCACTGTTACCATCTGCAGCCAGGCCCTCAACTGTATTCCCAGCTATTTCAGATGTGCAAAATAAATGATTCAAGAAAGAAATGGTCTTTAGACCATTCTACTTTACCCAACCCTCACCTGTGTTCTTGTATCAAGAAGAAAGCCTTTCTTTCTTCAACTTATCAGCCTAGAGATATTTTTTCCATTTTAAACAAAGAATTAGAGAAATTAAGACTGAAGTGCTATGATTAAAAACAAAATTAAGGAGACTGGATGAGAAGCATATTAGACAAAAATGAATGGGGACAAAATCTGTTCTGATTCTTGGAAAAAAATTGTTTAGGTGGTTCTGTGTCATATTTGTTTCTACTGTACTAGTTACTTTTTAAATTTCTTTTCATTTTGTAGAAGAGGGTATTCTCATCTTCTCATCTCCAATTCCTCAACCTTTGTCTTAACAGAATCTCAGTTACTTAATCAGTCTCTATCAAATCAAATTGCCTCAAGTACCTCAGTTTGAGCCTTTCTGATTGCAGGGACCTATCAACTAATCACAGTGTCTCTGCTATCATTTCAGCCTTGTGATCCTTTCCCGAGCACGCCTTCTGCAGGAGTGTAGTCTGTTTTCCATTTAATGGCTGTTGTCCCCTCTGACTCCCAGTTACCTCTTTGACATCTTCAACTGTACAGTCTGAAATCTTGCTTAATTGCTCTTACATATAGTGACTCCTTCATGAAGCAACTGTCTTGCTCTCTGTTTAAATTTTCATAGCAGACTCAGTGATCCTACCTCAGCGTAACCATCATCTTTGTTGAAAATGTCAATTCTGAAATCAGCTCACTCTGCCTTGTAGCTGTATCTTATAATTCCTCATATTTTATGGTTAGAAGTTCAAGTAATATTCCCGTATTTGGTTTTAATCTCTCTATGATCCAGTTGGTTTATAATAATTTCATAACACTCCTGTGTATTGTGGCATCTGATACTGTAAACTGAATTACAGAAGGGAGTGTTTAGTCGTCTTTCTTTCCTAGGAAACATGCACGTGTGGTTCTTTCATGTGTGCTAGTTCATATGGCTACGTGTTCTGTTGGAGAAATTACCAGATTTTTAAAGCCTTGTGAAATATGTTTGCAGAGTTTTGGGTCTCTGATGGGTCTTTCAACACAACCTATGCTCTTGGGGAAAAAAATTTAACTTACGAAAGAAAAAATGAATTTCTATTGCTATGTATTGCATCTGACTACTGAGAAGTTCAGTGTTTCCTAGTAGTTGGTGGTGTTCTCTGTTTCTTTACTGACAGCTTAGTTTTATAAGTCAGACTGAGTGTAATGAAGGTAGAACTGAGTGAAAAATTAAGTTTTCCATTGTTAGGATTAGAAAGCTGAAATAAAATATTTGAGAGTGCTTGAAGTGATTATTGAATCTTCAAGGGCATGTCAGATCTGGGGTCAAGCCTTAAGTTGTATTCCAGAAACCTATGTAGCTTACATGTATTTTTGAATCAGTAAAACGTTACCAAGTGCATACTGTCCACAAGCTCAGTATACTTAAGCAAATTTGGAAAGCTCCTATGGCAGTTATGTTTGGATCTCTAGAAAAACTTAAATTTTACTGTATTTTTGTTGTTTTCCAGTTAACCTTTGTAATAAGAAAACCAGAAAGTAGTTGTGCTGTGTTATGATGTCTGCAGCCTGGTATCTTTCAAATGACAGATACGGAAATCTGGCAGGAATTTAAGATAGTAGGAAGATGAACTGGTGAACTAAGCTGTTGGTGAACTAACCAGCCTCTCCCAGGTCTGGACAAATACTTTCTTTACAGTGTATCCAATGATTCCCTTGTGAGTTGAGACAGTATAGGAATGTCATACAACAGATGCAAAAGTAGGGAAAATGTAAGTGCTGGAGCACTTGGAAGTAATTGCAGTGAAGTATGAATTCTTGGGGCCTTGCTGGTTTGTTTTGTTTGTTGTTTTGTTTTTTTTTTTAAAGTTTGATAATTGCAGTCTAATCAGGTCAATCTAAAGAATAAGAAGTTTAGTCAGAAGTGTTCTTAACACAGCTTGAATGTGTAAAACAGTAAGAGCTGTTATGACAGTTCCTCTTCTCTAAAGGCAGGCTTGTTCTTAATACTTTTACCTAGGAAGTGGTTGCCTTTTGGGAGAGTAAGTAACTGAAATAATACTTAGTAAACCTAGGCAAGCACTGTTAGCACAATACAGTGGAAGAGTGAAAGGTTTTAAAATTTCTTCTATTGTAAAATGAAAACTAATTTGTGAAACTTGCTAGTGCAGTGATGAATTTCTCACCTGGCTGCCGGACTCCGGCTGGGTCACAGCTCGCCCTCTCCTGGCTCAGGCTTCAGACCAAGCCTTACCTCCTCTCATGGTGTGCTTCCCATGAAACATCTTGAATAATATGTCAGAGACATGAAAAATTGTAGTGATAAAAATAGTGAAAGTTATTAACATTGATTTAGAAACAGACAGTGAACATTTTATTGCAAAGCATCGATGACTCCATTTAAATTTGCTTAATGAGCCAAGCTATCAGGGAAACAAAGGCATTCTAATTTTTCATTTGTAAATAACATTTATTTTGGTATGCAGATGACTTTAATTGTATTTCTCAACACATAATTAGAAATGGAATTTTAAAGTTACAGGAAGTTGCACACACTTGCTACTTTTAATCAAATTTTGTTCCATTTCACTTAAATAATAAATATGAATAATTTCATTTGAAACCTACCAAAATAATTGAAGTTTCTTTTGGACCTTTGTTCCTAAAAAACAGCTTCAGGGATATGAGTTTCTCCTATACCTGAGTACTGACCAACTAGCAGTAGTTTGGATTTTCTCAGTTTAGTAGTATGATCAGGTACCTTTTGATTTTTTTTTTTTTAAAAACAATTTTTTTTAGAAATCATCACTGCTAGCACTAAAATTCTCTGTAGGGGAATATTCCCCCAAATCATTGTACATCCTTAATAATTACAAATTAAACACCTAATCCTCTGGTACTCT
The DNA here is from genome assembly GCF_047716275.1 of Strix uralensis. NCBI lineage: Eukaryota > Metazoa > Chordata > Aves > Strigiformes > Strigidae > Strix > Strix uralensis. Next base: position 11,403,250 of record NC_133991.1, read on the forward strand.
AAGTCCAAATGCAGTCATTCAATACAACAATTCTCGGCCACCAAGTGCAGACCCTGGGTGTCACTGTATCATTCCTTTCATAAGATACTGAGGCTTATTGGTTTTGGGGTTTTTTTTAATCCAGTTAGGGACAATTATTCCAGTACATCCTCTGCATGTATTTGTGGGCAGTTTATGTCTCAATTTTCTGTCAACTATGTCCTTTTTTCAACAGTCTCTGCTCTCCTTTTAACATTCAGCATAAATGCAAGTGACTCTTAACGTTTCTTTTTGACCTTTTGGTCAAAGTAAAATGAGCCCAGTTTAGGTCATTTCAGACCAGGTGCTCCATCCCCTGTTCCACCTCAGACTTGGGTGATACACTGCTGTTATACTGACCCAGGTGAGACCTCACTGGTTTCCTTCAGTTGGCTGGAAATATTGCTTCTGCTGCAGCATAGGTGGTGGTTCCTTTTTAATGACAGTCATTTTGGTTTGTCTCAGTGTCATGTGATGGGCTTATCCTTGGGTCTTCAGCCATTTTCCATGGGGAGAATACTCCCATTTGTCAGAGGGGTTACTGGTTTCAAACTGACAGGCCATCTAATTTGTACTTCTTTTGTTATCTGGTTCTTGTTAAATAGCACCCTAATTCCCCTATGAATTGACGAGACTCTTCTGTCGTCAGAAAAATTCATCAAAATGCTCCTGCTTTTTCTGACAGCTCTTATGTACTGAGATGCAGTAAGACAGTGTGTAATCAGTATAATAATTATATTTCAGAAAATCCAGTTATCGCTAATTTAACATAATAAATGAGAGAAGCCCTGGATAACCAGAGAGCATGGTTGAAATGGAAGAGTGAGTTTTTGAAACAGTATAAAATTGAAACTGAATTTTGTGGAAGTAACCTCTTCTGTCAGAGGTGGATTTATAAACCTGTAGGGCTTTATGGTAAGATGAAGATGTGTCTGTAAAAGGAAAGTGAAATGAAGTGATCACTTAACTCTACTCACATTAAAAGGATGTTAAATACATCTTCTGTAGCTTGTCCACTTCAGTTCTTGAAACACCATCTCTTACTGATGTATGGAAGGCCACTAGAAGACAATTTTGAAGATTTTGGGTTTATAAAAGGTGCCTTCAAGAGCATATTTCATTCTGTGCTATTTTCTTCCAAATGTGTGAACATTTGTGCTTTGAGAGGAACTGTTGTGTTGAATACCTCTTCTGTATGGGTGATGATCTTAAGGCAGTAATACACTATATTCTGCTAGATCAACACCTGGAGAGTCGTGTCTGACACACACAAGGATCTTGGTTCGAGTTATAATATTCCCTTCTCTGTGTGTCTGTTTTTCAATTAGGAAAAAAAAAAATAAATATGAAAGTATTACAGCAGACTAGGCCAATAAGAAAAAGCCTCAGTGTCACTTAATCTGCATCTTGCCACTTTGTGATCCTCTTAGTTCCCAGGCTATTTTGTGTCTTGCAAAGCAGCTCTCTGTGCCCAGGTCCCAGAGTCTTCTGTGTGTTAATTTGAAAGCAACAAACAAGTGTGTTTAGTCAGAAATACTGTTTGGTGTTCAGTCATTTGGTCTCTGGTTCTGACTCAGCCCTCGTGCGATGAAGAGCTCTCTCTGCCGCTGGGGACTGGGTTTTGTGTGGAGGATATCATGGTAAACAGTAAAAAAACCAAGTTTCCATTAAAATGTTGGGAGTATGGTATGCTTCTACTGCTGTGAACCAGAGAGGATTGTACCGATAGGTGGGTAAAAAATTAAAGTTTTAAAATATGTTGAAATGTTTTGTTAATTCTGGTCATATAAAGAATTGTAATAAATAGTGCCTGAAATGAAAACATGTTTTTAAATTTTTTTCTAAGACAGGGGATTATTCATGGCTTGCTACCTATGTAATATTTAAGAGGAACATACATTTCATGGAAATGGCATGCAAATGAAGGATGCTTTTTTTTAGTGTTTATCACTGTCATGCAACCTGTCAATCACAGTGTGACAGCTGCTTTTAAATTAACTCGGTTTTAGTAGATTTTACTGTTTCTCAGATGCATATTTTTGCTGAGAATGTTTACCTGTTCTTCCTTTACAGTATGAAGACTGTAGCTTGAATTCCTCTGTTTATACTTGTCTAATTCTTAGAGTATTGAACTAAGAAACACTATTCATAATTTTACAGATCTGAAAGACAAGTGATGAGGGAGACATAAAATAGCATATGGTAATAAACGGGTAGTATATGGTTAAATTTCACAGGTGCCTAATATCTCCATGTGATAAATAATCATATAATGCATTTAATTGACAAAAATGAGTACTTAGCCTAGAAACCCAGTCTGTTCTGATGTTTTGGACTATATTGTATATATAAGATACATTTTTTTAAAATAATCATGAGTTATTTAAAATTTGAACTATTGAATGAAAGCCCAGTCCACACTTCCTGATGTGATATGAACAGGCATTAGGAAGAAAAATTGGAAAGTTAAAATCCTTTATGTATATAAAACCTCTTTAGAATACGGCTTTTTTTTCATACACATTAGTATGTTTGGGTAATAAGTGTAGTCTGCTTTTATCATGCTTCATTTAAAATTCAATAACAAATATGATTATATGCATATATCTTAAATTGCAAGAGATTTCTTATAGTTTATGTTTATGGAGGAATAGATGGTGTACTACATATCCTGAGACTGATTTACAAGATTATGTGCAAAAAATCACTCTGGAGAAATCAAATTATGCAACAGCTGGCTTTTCAACTGCAGAGTTAAACTTCCATGTGTGCTGTAATCCAAAAAATTTTTCTGCATTTTCTGTAAGTAAAACTATTGCAGTGGGCTACAATTCATTGCTATTATGAATGAAAAATATTCTTTTGTCACATTTTTAGTTTTATTCGACCAAAGTTGTGTAAATCTAATCAGTCAGTCGAGCCACTGCTCGACAGAAATGCAGATATGATGCTTTCTGATAACCTTTGTTTTCTGAGATTAAAATTAAAATAATAAAGCAATAAAGTTAACATTGTGAAGTACAATTGAAAAAATGGAGTACAGCTAGCTTCTATAGATATTTGAGAAAGGTTCTCTGGCAAAATAAAACAATCTTTCGGTTCTTAATTACTAAAGGTAAATAATGCACCTGCCAGTGAAAGCAAGTATCTGCAGATTAACTCTTCCTGAAAGACAATGTGAGCTTCCTTATGTTTTTTGAATATTCTTAGTGTTGCATCATTTCAAGAGTGAAGTGCAACTAGCACATTTGTTCTCTTCCTCATAACAAAGGTAGATTAAAAGGAAAGGTAAATTAAAAGGAAAGTGATTTACATGCTCATGCTTAAGAGAGTTAGCATAACGCTTTTGTATTTGCTAATTAGAGCAATAATGTGTATGTGCAGTTCTTCTAAATGACAGTACAAACTTGCCCTTTATGTGCACTTGTTTAGGTAGTACAATAGTACTGTGATTTTCTTTGTGTACTTAAGGTTCCATCTCATAAAGTGGCTTTTACCTTTCATTTGTTGTTTTACTTTTTGTTTATTTCTATTCTTGGAACTCCATGAGTATACTTTTTCTTGTCTTTCCTGCAAAATACTGGTACTCTAGTCCTAATGTCATATCTCATGAGCTCTTTTTTACCAGTACTGTAGCACCCTGATACCTGTAGAGGCAACAAGATTGAGGGGAAAGTGTATTTTATGTGGTAGATTTTCTCTCATCTGTTGGTACGCTGACTGTTGTGGGGCAGGTATGTCATTAAATCATCAAGACATCCCTGTATTTCTTGGAACATACCAGATGCAGTTCTACATCACTTGACTGTTCTTAGGATCATGCAGCTGTGTACGTCTGTGGCGGTCCTAAGCACCTATGATATTCCTATATGCTGATCTTCAAAGAAATAACTATTCCTCTTTCTTGATTTCTTGTAGAATAACAGTCCTTTATATGTTTAAATTACTGCTTCCTTATGTATTGGGGACAGACTTTTCAGTAGGGTCTGTAGCAATAGGACAAGGGGTAATGGTTTTAAACTAGAAGAGGATAGATTCAGACTAGATGTAAGGAAGACATTTTTTATGATGGGGGTGGTGAAACCCTGGAACAGGTTGCCCAGAGATGTAGATGCTCCATCCCTGGAAACATTCAAGACCAGGTTGGACGGGGCTTTGAGCAACCTGGTCTAGTGGAAGGTGTCCCTGCCTGGGGCAGGGGGGTGGGACTGGATGATCTTTAAGGCTGCTCCTAACCCAACCCATTCTATGATTGCAACACATCCAAGAGCCAGGAGATGGTAAGCCAGATAAGGGAATTGATCCATCTAGGAAGGAGGGGAAGAGGAGAAAGGAAATCAGTTTAGTTTTGATTTTGGATCAGTTTTGTTACCTCACTTACTATGTAAATGCACAGTAGCTGATAGCGATGGAAGGGAAGATGCTGCAGCACGCGCTGGGGCTTAAGGGGGAAGGTGAACTTCCTCTGCTCAGCCTGAAGTTGTGTTAGCTTAACGTGACCCCAGAACTGCAGCTTTCGTGTGGGAGCTCTGCATGCTCGTATATGGTCTGTCTGGTGATGTATTGAATGTACAGAGGAAGAGGAGGACCTGTTTTCACTGGTGTTACTTTTCTAGTTCAGCTATCTGAAGTGTTTTACAGGAAGATGCGAACCCCTTCCACTCCTCCAACTCTACTTCAGATATTAATCTTTTGTTAAACTTTTTCCAAGCTTTCTACTGATGAGGGAAGGGTATTGTGTAGTTTTTGATGCCTTATACAATGTGCCTGCTGGGTAGTTACAACTAGTTCATGCTTACTGTAGGTTACCTAAGTTACTATTCTGATTAAATCACTACTCCTAATGACAGAAATAGGAAAAGAAATCAAAAGAATTTCAGTTGTGACATATAACTTTTTTTGAATCTTTTCTGTTCTTAAGCCTTACAGGATTATTATTGTTTCTGTAGGCTAAACCAGGTCAAATAGCTCAAGTTAAACCTATTAGAAAGCTGGCGTGGATTTAAAGACTCAGAATCATCTGGGAATGGGATCACACATAGTGGTTCTTAATATAGACAGCTTTGTCATTACATATCTATCTGAGAACCAGTTAATTTGCACTGACCTAAAGCAGTGTTGTGACACACTTGCATATGTAAAAAGGCTAAAAATATTGTTGAGCAGAAACTTAATATTTTTATATATATTTGATTTCAAGGATAAAACGTAAGGAGACCATAATTTGCATATAATGTTTTGAAAGAAAACACAAGTTCTTCCTCTGGCTATTTTTATTCACCTTTGCCTAGCACCTTGTTTTACTCACTGTTGGTTTTAGGGTTTTGGTTTTTTCCCCTTCTTTAAATTAGCTTGTGAGTTCCTCTGTATAAAGTGTCTTCTAGGTTTGTACAATCACTCCCCGATGTTGACTGGGTTTCTAAGTATGTCTATTGTATAAATAATAAAGTGAAACAAACTATTTTATATTTGGAAAATTAACGCTGACATACAATGTTTAAATGTCACATTAACATTTATCCTTATTACTGTATAAGAAGGCTAAAAATTTCAAATAGGAATTTTCCAAGATTAGCCAAGTACTTTTTTTTTTTTTTCTTTTTCCATCCATGAGAGTTCTGGGATTGTTTTTTAAATGTTACTGCATGTCCTTTTAGGGGATTTAAATATCGGATACTTTGGGAAAATAAGATATTGCACATGTAATCTACCTGTTCAGTTCATGAAGAAGAAATATGTGAAAATGAAGAGACTGTTGGAGCCTTTAGGAGTGGGAAAAGTTAATTTTTATATTCCTAAACACTTGTGATGATGTGTTGTAGATGTTGAACACCTAGATGGTGAATAGATAAGATGATTCTGTAGATAAAGAAGGTAAAATCAGACCTTTATTTCTCTACTGCTCATATTTTTAATTTTTATATGAAGGAGTCAGGCATAAAAAAATTATTATAATTTCTTTTTGTGACAAAATAATGCTACATTTTTATTTGGTACTGAATTCTAACATGATATAGATATTATCAAAATTCTATTTTATTTTTGTTGATTATACAGTGGAAGAATCTGACATCATCGATCTTGAAAAACGATACTGGCTGCTAAAAGCTCAATCAAGAACTGGACGTTTTGATTTAGAAACATTTGCCCCCTTAGTTTCCCCACCTATTCATCCATCTCTGAGTGAAGGTATGGAACTTCGATCAAACGTGCAAGGAAGTGATGTTGCTGTGGTGTTCAGTGCCTGATAGTCTATTGACGTGCAGATTTTATGGCTTTAAAACTGGGCCTATTTGAAAATGTATTTTAAACTTAAATTACAGAGGTTCATTCCACTGAGGTCTGAATGTTTGAAAATGAGAAGATGCCTGAGAAATCTCTATTTGTTGGGAAATCTGGAATGATGAAGGAAGTGATGCTTCTGTTTGTTGCATTCTTATTAGTTGTCAGGAAATACATCAAACTTTATATATGATTTGCCCTGTATTGCTTAGAATTTTTCATTGGGTTCCTTAAGATTCTGTAACGACAAAATACACTGCTGTCCCTGAATGAGATAAGAGAAGACCATTTTTAAACTGACAAATATGAGTTTTATCTATTAAAGGACAATTCAGCATGCAAGTCAGAAGTTGTATCATGCAGGCAATGAAACAGTCTTCCCTACTAGTGTAAGTTAAGGAAGATTTTGTTCAGAAGGCTTGGTCAGGAGGTTTGCATGGTGCAGTGCAGACATGTTAATAACCAAGCTGGTCTTTCAAGTTGAAGCCACTCTGGTAATAACTGGAGGTTGCAGTTGTCTAATTGCCATTTACTGCACAACATAAGGACAGTAAATAACATTCTACTTACATGCTCGTTTTTGTCTGCAGTCCTAAAGTGACAATGTTTTGCTACCAAATGACCAGCTTTACTGACAAGTGGCAGCAGTAAGAAGAAAATGGGAAATTCTTCTGCAGTGGGTGCAAGCTGTTAAAACTCCAGAACTTATGTTCAGTTCAATAGGGATATTGAATCTACTTAGTGCTATAAATTTATACAGCTGCTGTGGGGAAACTTGAATGGTTTTTGGTCATTCTGTATGTCTTCTGTGGGTAATGCAACTGAGTCGTCACTAAAAAAAAAATAATTCATGGGATTAAAAAAAAGTTATATGCGCTGAATGAATAGAAGTCTTAAATCCTTTGAAGGCTGGTAACTAAAGTTCCTAACTCCCTTAGGGCCGAATTTACAATGGTATTCAGTGATTTTCAAAGGAGTTTCTATCAGGCACTTTGGAAAAGCCAAAACATTTGGCATCTGAGTACCTTTACTATTTTTTCCTTTGGCTTTTGTGAAAGTGCTTGTGCTGACCATACTGGCTTAGATGTACCCTCTCTAAATCAGGCATTCCAAGAAAGGTGTGAGAATAAGGCTGCTGTTCAGAATTCTTGATTCCTTCTCCACCCTACCCCCGGTGTTGTCTAGGCATACCTGAGTGATCTAATTCACCTTTAAAATGGTGTTAAAGTCATCAATTATCTTTATTACACTTTGTAAGAATTAGTTATAATCATAAGTGTTCGTACTTCTCCTTGAAAGTGTTAACCATTAACGCTTCATGTAAATGCTAAGTAAGATTGTCAGCTCTTTCAGCCAGATGCTGTAACAGGAGATGCTTTTGTGATTTGCAGGTTTGTTTAATGCGTTTGATGAAAACCGAGACAATCACATAGATTTTAAAGAAATTTCCTGTGGGCTCTCAGCATGTTGCAGGGGACCCTTGGCAGAAAGACAGAAGTGTAAGTATGAGAAATGTTAACCGTTAATTTTAGAGAAGTTTTTCAGTTTGAGCAATGAAGTTGAGTTGTTTCCATCTTTTTGGAAATTTTTCCACTGAACAAGTGTATGTCTGTGAGAGGTGACAGACATCAAAACTGTAAAAAATAAAGGAATTTTACATATCAAGGCTTCCTTTTATAAAGGGTGATTAAACCTAATTCTGTATATTTTATCAGTTTTCCATAGCTTCATGTAAATTGTCATCCTGTTTGGTGAAAAAAAAAAAAATTCAGAAGTTATTTTGCAGTGTCATGTATTATGGTGCAGAAGTGTATATCTCAATATAGAAAGTGCAAACACCTATTCATTAAATATAATATAATATAAAACGAATGTCCTTGTTGATTGACTTGTGGTAAATAGCATGTTCTGCCTTGTTTACTGTCCAGCTTTCAGCTGTCTCCCTGCAAGGTTCTTGTGTTTTGAAATAACCTTTGTTCCGTACTTTTCCAAAGCCATATTGCTGCAACTTAAAAGCTATCATTCACTGGAAATTTCTGGATGCACATATGTTCCCTGCTATGTCACATCAGAAAACACAGCACAGAATTGCAGGAATCTAGATTTCAGTTTATGAAACACAGCTGCTCCATTTCCTCACTACAACACATGCATCCTGCCTCATCAAAACTGTCAGCACTAAATCATGTTCTTGTGACTCTGCAGACTTACATTCTGCAAGGAAAAAAAAAAAATGTTGAGTAGTTCTGACATAGAAAAGTAATTTCCTTTTTCTCAGTTTGCTTCAAGGTTTTTGACATTGACCGGGACGGTGTGTTGTCTCGCACTGAACTTAAAGAAATGGTGGTTGCACTTTTAGAGGTCTGGAAAGATAACCGTACTGATAAAATATCTGTAAGTTATATTTGGGTTTTTTATTCATTTGTATCTGTGTCATACAGTCATCCTTCAAAAGTAGGAGTGTGAATGTTGTTTGAACATGGTTTCAGTGAAATACAGGCTTCCTTGAACTACCTTAGTAGGAGTATTGATAACTGGATGTAACTTACCTCATGTAACTTTGGCCATTAACCAGAGCAGAATGATTTGACTATAATGCATGCTGTTTGATATAAAGAAACCTTAAGTACAAAAGTACAACTGTCTGGAAGCACTCAGCTGGAATTACATAGAGGTATCATCAGCATTTCTTACAGTTATATTTTCATTCTGAACACATGCAGATCCAGAGTGCTGTGAGAATTTAACTCTGTTTTCTAATCCTTTTGTTTGTTAAGGAATTGGACATGAGTTTGTCTGAAATTGTAGAAGATATTTTGAATATGCATGATACCACAAAGGTAGGAATTTGCTGTTTTTCCTTGTCATTTTTATACCCTAGTATCTTCAGTTTATTTATAAGAAGGAAAAGAAAATCTTGTGCTTCCTTTAAAGCAGAGATGTGTCAATAAAAGAATGTCTTTCAAGAAATGTCAGTTTTCCATTAAAATTTTCCACATTGTTATGTGAGAGAAAGAACATATTTGAATTTTATAAGCCATTTTTATATATGAAACTAAACAAAAAATACATAACCAGATGAAATTAATTGGAAGCATATACCGTTTGCAAGGCTTTGCTGTGCATAATTAATAGCAGTTTTAAATCTGATGCTTGACTTTTGTTCTGGAGAAACTGTTCTTTTGTTTCATGGTAAAAATGATCTTGTGAAAAAAGGGGTAGTGCATTAATATTTCTTTATATTTTATGCTATGTAAAGACACATTATCCTTCTATGCTGGAACAGAACTGTATTAATTCAGTAGTGACTTATGCATTATCATTATCAAACTACTTTGCAATAATATTATATATGACCAGTGAACTATATACGATGATATTGTTTCAGAGCTAAGTATGCATAAAACTATGGAGACATCTGTCATGACTGTCATGACACACAGCAAAGAGTCTTAGTTTATATTGTGCTTTATAGTTAGCTGTAAATCTTTAATTATGTTCTTGCTTTTTCAAGATAGGTACTATCATCTGCAAACAATATAGGGGAAGTTGTTTCCATTATTTCATCCTTTGCTTCACTAATTAGGAAGAGTGTCTGAAAACTATAAATAATTTAAGAAAAACTATAAAGAACGTCTAGAAATGCTTAATTACTTGTTTGAATAGTTGTCTTGCCTGCTTATACTCCAACAAAGTGGTGGGCAAATATTTTATTATAATTCTTTCATTAGCAAAGCAGTAGAAAATACAGCTTCAGTGAGCTCTTTCTTTCATCCTTTGAGGTTTTTATTCTTTGCTTTTCTAAAAAGGGTAGTTTATAAGCAAACGTATAGCAGTCTCGTTTCCACAAAGAGGTAAAAAAGAAGATTCATTTGAATGTAGTGCTGGAAAGAGCTGATGATGCAGTAATTACATAAATTACTTAACCTCTTTGTTAGCTTTGACCTGTGTGAACTTTGGAGAAAATGGTTTGTAAGAAGAGGCAGAGTAACTGCCACTGCGTTAAAAATGGCCATGAATTATATTAAAATGCACATACAAAAAATTGCTCTTGTCACTGAATTGTTAAAAATCAGAAGGTCCTCTGACATTGGTCAGTGTTATGCTACTGTAACTTTGCAAGTGATTAAGAATTAATAGGACTTGTGTTGTAAGGTAAGATCATAAAGACTTGATGATCCAAAATAGTTTTTCTTAACCCGCAGAGGAAGATGGTGGGTTTCTGAGTGGATGCAAGTATCTACATGTGCAGAACTTACTTGGATGATCAAAGACTTAGATTGTCTTAGTCTTGTTTTGTTTCCTACAAAGTGATTGCCCTGAGCAGTCCTGTACCGCTTCTGCTGGTTTCATGGTTTGAGAAAGTACCACTACTGCAGTTGGGCATGAGTACTAAACCTGAATGATGGAGGGCAGGAGAAAAGGTTACGTGTTCGGCCTCTGTACTCTTTCTGGTTCTCTGGGTTTCATATGTTATGCTAAAACTGAATTTTTCTTCTTTCACTGGATCAAATTTTATTATTCAGAGTGGTAGTTGCTAATTTTTATCAAATCACTGGCTTTGTCATGCCTTGTATGACACATTTAATGAGAATTTTAATAAAAATAGGTTAATGGTTTGATGGTTTTTCCTTCCCCTTTCCTTTTCCTCCCTTTGACTAAGCTTGGACACCTCACCCTGGAGGACTACCAGATATGGAGTGTGAAGAGTGCACTTGCCAATGAATTTTTAAATCTACTTTTTCAGGTATGTTTAGAGGAAACTTAAGCTTGAAAATTACGGTAATTTAATCAGGAGCTTTTGGTGTGTCCATGAAGTGCAGCATCAGTGTTCAGCCAACACGCTTACAGTTTTGTCTGTTGCAATAAGTTATGTGGTTTTGCAGTTGTGCCCTACCTTGATGGAATGATTCTCTACTTGATTATTATTCTTTTCAGTGTATGGAGATGCCTAAAGCATAATTTGTTGAAGTGAACATAATGTACTGTTTATGAAATGAAATTTCAAGTGTATCAGCAGTTATATTTTCAATTAGAAAAAGGCTGTGTTCGTAAACAGTTGTTCTTGCAAATCTTTGCCAAGAAAGTGACACAGGAAATGAGAAAAAGTATTGCTAACTCTTTACAACCACTTTCCCTTTACATTTTCTGTTAAAGCCGTCTAAGGAACCTTTCATTGCTTTCTTAATGAAGCAGTGCTTGAGAGCTGTGATATCATATCACTATTGTGTTGCAGAAGCTGAGGATTAAGAGTGTACTGAATTTGTTTTTAATTGAGCTTGAATTGGATTTTTATAAATCCTTAAAACAGTCATATTTTAGTGCTGGCTCACTTTGTGCAGAAAATAACCCCCTAAGAGTATTTTCATTCACTGCAGTTTGTTCCCTACCCATTTTCTGTAGAGGTTAATACTTGGAGTTTAAATAATAATAATCCTAATGGAGCCTTGAAGATTTGCCCTAATTTAGTATTCACCTCCAGCCCCGTATGACAGTCTTGGTTCTTCTGGGGAGGGCCAGGGAGAACCAGTGCGCTCTGTTCTCATCTTGCCAGTGAAGCTTCATCAGTTACAAGGTCAGGTTGTAGCAGAAAAGTATTTCATCAGAGAGAAGCTGTGTGGTTTTTTAAAAAAATAAATAATTGTTGTGAGAGGCTGCCTGAGTAGCATACTACTGCTTCTCCTGTTTCTGATCCTAGACTACTTTATAAATTGTATTTTGAACTATGCTTTTTCAAGAACTTCAGGGTGACTGAGAGTATTCTGAGGCCATCAGCTACACCACAGCTGAAACGAATAAAATCAGAAAGTTCTACAAATTCTTTTTATCTCTAATTGCATCAGGTTTTGCTTACATTGCAACCTTTTCAAGGAGGGCTGTCTTTACTTCTGGACTGTCTGGCATCAAGTATCCTATCATAATTTAATATTGATGAACTAACAAATATCTATGCAATATTGAGGTAGAATGAATGAACATTTTATGATTACACATCACCATTTTTACACGTTGCTTGTTGGAGGACTCATTTACAATATTTTTTTTCTCCTGACAGAGCTGCTACATTTTCATTTTAGATTTTTAGTTTTATTTCCTTTGATAACTTTATCACATGAGGCACCCTCATCTCATGCTTCAGGCTCAACAGCATGCTCACACAGGACAGAGTCTGCCATTGATTTGTCTGAGCATTTGAACTGTCATGAGCTTGTGTGTCTCATCTGCAGGCAGAAAAGCTAAGTAGTCTGAGTGGAGCGCCTTGGGAAGCTTGTCAACAAATTGGTTTGTTTGTGGCGGGGTTAGTTTGTATGAAGAATCTGATACTAGCACAGTGTTACATGAGTTTAGAAAGAGACATCAGAGCCAGCTGTGTTGTGTGTGCTGGAAAATCTGTTGCTTCCCAGCAGCTAATGGCCTTTGTTTTATTCAGAATGTGAAATGGTCTCTCACACTGTAATATAAATTTAAATAAGATATCTCACCAGTCATTAGAAATCTCCAGCTGAGTTGCAAATTGATAGCCTCAAAAGAGACATAAGGAAAAGACTATAAATCATGTTATGAGTAGCAACCAATTTGAAAACCATCTTGGAGAGGAGACAGCTGACCCTCCTCCCTGCACTGGGAAACAAAGGCTCCTGCAGAGTCTGTTCTCCTCCGCTCTCGCTGCCGGCCGCAGGCCTGGGGCTGGGGAGCTGCTGGGAGAAACCAGCCAGACCCCACCGCAGCCGAGGCCGAGAGAGGAGTAAAATATTGGCCATCTGGGACTGCTGTCTTGTACTCAGAATAAAACGCCACCCAAATCAGGCAGCCATCTAGGAGGTGGTGCCTTTTTCATCTGTGCTTGATTCAAAAACAAAAAAAGAAGAAACAAATAGCATCAGTCATTCAGATGATGTCCTACGATTTTGAGTGCGTTTTCAGTGGTGACTGGTTGGTTGGACTGCTTTAAACTTCTCCCTCAGTCTCTTCATGTGCTTGTTTTCCTTTCAGTCCCTTAGATAACCACTTCTCCTCATTTTTCCCCTTTCCATTTTGTTTTTTTTTCTTTAACCTTTAGCTTATCCTCTTCCAACAGCTTGCATTTTCCCTGCATTCTCCCCGTTCCTCATTCCCTCTCTCCAGTACATACAGACATCTTAACTTTTTGTATATCTGATCCGTGTCAGTTAACTGTGATCTTTCATAGTGTGTGCTTCAGACCTGAAAATACTGGAAATTCATTTTCTGTTCACCTTAATTTGTCTTGGGGCATTTGACATTCTTGGTATCTTTGTCTTAACAGTAGGAACAGTTTGTGAATCTCATAGCTCAAAAGACTTCTTTAGTGATTTGTTCAATTTTAGGTAATCTTGCTACATAATTTAAAAGCATTTTCTGAAAAGTCCCATTAGGGTTGTTCTTTTCTTTCATTTCCCTAATGCTTGTTTCATAGTAGTGAAATTCTTGACAAGAATTACTTTTTTTTTCCAGGTGTGTCATATAGTTTTGGGGCTACGACCTGCCACTCCAGAAGAGGAGGGACAGATCATTAGGTGCGTGCTTTGTTCAGAATCTTTAATGGGTTTCAGAATCACCTTTTAATATCTTCAGAAGGACTGTAATTTTCCTGTTTCAACTAGTACTTCATGTTGTTCATTCTTTATGTGCAGAGGCTGGTTAGAAAGAGAAAGCAGGTATGGCCTTCAGCCAGGGCACAACTGGTTTCTTATTGCAATGCCATGGTGGCACCAGTGGAAAGAATATGTCAAATACGTAAGTATAATAATAACAACGTGTACTCAACAAGTGATTTCTTTGTAATTGTGACTGTGCTGATGAAAAAAGAGTGTGGAGCAATTGACTGCTGAACCAATAATGCTTGAAATTAAGCATCTCCTGTCTCTTGGTGGAAAATAATTGTTTTGCTGAATCATTGTCACATGGTGAGCTTTTCACTATAATTTAATTAAACTGTCATCTCTTTCTGTACTTTCTTTCATCATTCCTGCATGTCAAAATATTTTTTGAGTAAAAACGTACTTTCACAATAGTACCTCCCTTAAGTCTTCTGATCCATTTGATAATAAAGCTACCTGTTTTGGTTTTGACTTTGCTTGGGCTGCAAATACTGTGCATTTTCTGGGCAGATAAATGAGGGAATTGGTATAATTTGGTTTATAGGCAATGATGAAAAATAGTTCAGTACCTCATGGTAATCACAGGAGTCCTACTAAAACCTTATAGTTACAGGGTGCTCTTTAATACTATTCAACTAAAATATTCAAGTTAAAACATCACTATGAATTTTACAAAACAAAGCATATTTAATTAATAAAATTTAATTGAGGTGGAGATATTCTTTGCATGTTATACAAGTGAAATAAACTATTTCTCAAGAGTTTTATATAGTGATAAGTAATCATATAAGTATTTGAGTTGTTTTATAAATAACTAAAAATTTGCATAAAACTGCAATGTATGCATTAACCAACCATGTAATTAGTTATTCTTTGTGCACAATGAATTGGATAAATGATGGCTTAAATGCCTGAAATGCTAGGTAATTTGGTCCTTGTTGTAGTAGATGTTCACATGATTTCATACCTAATCCTTCACATAGTAACACAATGCCGTTAGTCACTCTGTCTACCTCTCGAGCAAAGAGAACACTCAGATTTTCAGTGAAACTCTATAAATGATTACTGTAATTCCAACATATATTTTAGTCTTATTTTTGTACTTTTAGCTTTACTGTACAGATTTCTTATTTGACAAGATACTGTGTTTAGTGATGTGATAAATAGGAGACAACATAAAACAGGAAACACCCCTTTTTTCCAGTGTTGTTACAGTGATGTTCATTGCATGGATTTTCTTTTTTCCTCTCCTAAGGCTCAGTTAATTCCCTTTTTTTTTTTTCTGTTTTCTCATTTATTGCCATTTCTTGTTGTGACTGGTGCTGTAAATTGGGTAGGATTCTTCTTACATCTTGCCTGTACCAGGCAGGCAAGTTATGCTGTTGGGGGGGATGCAGATTTTTTTCTGCACCTTTATCTTGCCCAAGTGTGAGCCAGATTGGCTTTGCAATGCTGTTTCTTCAAAGGAAACAACAGAACTTTGTTTCAAAACAAAGTTAGGGAAGGGTAAAATGCTGCAGGTTTGAGGAAAGAATTTTTTTTGTTCTTCTGCTTGTTGTTCTCATTTAACCATATGAAATTCAACAAGGACAAATCTTCAAATATGTATAATTATAGCTGTCTAAATGGTTGTCTTTTTGTGTATCTAGATAGAGAAAATAATTCTGGTATTTCACAATTTTTACATTGTGCAGAAGAGATCATTTGATTGGTTTAACAGTTTTGGCTGTTTGTTGCTGCAGATTTTTTGTCAGTAGATGTAGAAAGTATGTATTTCTCTATAAAGCTCGTTGTGATATGCAAAAGTGGTCATGTAGCTGTGAAATTTGGTGATTGGTTTGGCTGATGCTAAACATCTCTGATTGGCTTATAATTGACTTTTCTACTTGCCTACTAATTTTAGGATGCAAACCCTGTTGTGATAGAGCCTTCATCTGTCTTGAGTGGAGGTAAGAATTCACTCGTAACTGCTGCAGCCAATACTTCAGAACAGGGAGAAGACAAAATGGGAGGTCTTAATTACTTCAGTGCAACAGAAGAAAAGTTTTCAGATAATATTTCTACTGCATCAGAAGCCTCAGAGACTACTAGCAGCAGTAAGCATAACATCTTATTTCCTTGGAGGTTTAATGTAGAACAGGTTTTGAGAAAACTACATACTGCATGGATTCCTCCAGGCAAAAAGATAACACAGTTTAGATTGCAGAAGTGGCCTACGTGTGGACGTCGGTGAATTACTAGAATTTTTTAGTCTGTGGTGGATCAACAAGAAAGAGTCTTGTTTAAACAGTAATTCATCTTTTATGCTATGATTAGTTTCCAGAATTGTTTTCAAGACAGTTTTTGTCCTATCATTTGTTTTCTGTGTGGATTTTTTTTCCCCTCTTCACATTAAGTTGTTTCTAGCTCATACCTAGTTGGTATTGCACTATGTTTTGCAATGAGATGACCTCAGATACTATAAAAAGGAAAGAAGCTGAAAAAAAATTAGGAAAAGCATAGTTATAGTTTTACAGGGCATGTGATCTAAATGAGTTTATGCAGATTCTAGGAGCCATCTTTGTGAAAGAAGAGATTTTAGTGATGATTTTCAGTCAGTTCTTGTGAGAATTGGAGACGTGGGTTGTTTTTTTTTCTTATACGACATCTGAATGTTGCATCTGGTATTTTAAAATCTGTATCTTAAAACTGTAACTTCAATTTAAAGTAGATAAATGACTGTTGATCATTTTTGGGGTAGGGGTTGGGGGTTATAGAGGAAGGGCAGGAAGGGAGACAAGTTTTAGTTTAAAGGTTCTTTCTTCTTTTTAGCCTGAAATTTAGATTGGGTTCTGCATAACTAAAGGAGGTTCTGTAAGAATAAAAACATTTGCATTTTCAGGGAGAAAAAATAAAAATAAGGCGTTATTGCATATATATTCAGTTTTGTATATAAAATTTTCAGAAGTTTGATATTCAAACATCCAGATAACAAGCAAATGCCAAACACATTTGCTTATGCAAACCTAGTTAGGCTGTTTTCAAACCAGTATATTTGTAAGTATCTGCTTTGATATCTGGATCTCATATATTCACTTCTTTCCCTTTTCTGAGAGTAATAGTGTATTTGTCACTGTAGTTTGGAAGAGTTGCATGTTTTACTGAAGTATGAATAGGATAGCAACCTTCTTCAACAACCTTTTTTAAAAACAAACAAACAAAGGATACAAGAATTTGACTCATTCATTTATGGTTTATGGAGTCATGACCAGAAACAGACTTTTTTTTTTTCCCTTGTATTCTGTTACAGATACTCTGTACCCTGGCACACCAGGGACTGATGTATGTTTTGCTAGGCAGCATAATACTTCGGACAATAATAACCAGTGTTTCCTTGGAACCAATGGGAATACTTTGCTACAGCTTAATCCTCAGAAACCAGGAGCTATTGATAACCAACCCCTAGTAACACAAGAACCAGTGAAGGTAAATGTGTCTGAATCATGTGAATATAGGAAAAGTATCTTTTAGTGTACTTTTATCACAGCTTTTTATGTGGTTTTTTTTCAGCTAGTGGCTTAATTCTAAATTAACACTGCTTTGTCATAACAAAATTTCAGTTTCTTACTCTTATTTTAAGAGGAAAAAGTTGTATTCTACTTCTGAGGCTACTGTTGAGTGTTTTGTGAGAAGCATTCAAAATGTTCTTAAAACTTACAAATGGAAAAGGCATTTATGAAAACACAACTTTTACCTTTAAATGTAAAATAGTTTAATAATTAAACCCTTCTGTGTTTTCAATCTAAATAGAAGAGTTTATTGCTGTTCCGTAAAACCAGAAAATAGTTAAATAGTAAAAGCAAGCTGACAGTTTTTCCATTATTCACACAAACAAAATGTAAAACACAGACCAGCACCATCACTGATGAGCATAGATCAGGTTTCTCTATGCAGTGTCTGAAGTTGTCGGAGAAGGTGACACGAGGGAAACCTATTACGAATTGTATGCTGGACAGACTTTTAGAGAAATATTAAATAGTGAAACTTGAGCGTTAAGTACTGTTAAACTTAAATACCATCTTTCAGTGTGAAAAGCAGTTGTTAATTGCTACTTAGAAGTTTTTTAACAATTAAAAAGTGTCCTGTGTTCATGAACTACAATCGTTGGAGCTGTATACTATTTATTCCGCTTGAGATTTAACAAAATCCCTTTTTATTTAAAGGCTGCATCATTAACAATGGAGGGTGGAAGATTAAAGCGATCTCCACAACTGATTGAAGGAAAGGACTACATAATGGTGCCAGAACCAGTTTGGAGAGCACTTTACCATTGGTATGGAGCAAATCTGTCCTTGCCCAGGCCGGTAAGTTGTGATTATAGGCACTTTTTGCTTGCCATAACCACCGAGATAATGTAAACCACTTAATGTGTCCCAGCTTCTGCCCATTGTACAAGGTAATAATTTATGGTCATCTCCCACTTCATCCAAAATGGATAGTCTAAAGGAAAAGCCTTGAAGAGCAAGCTGGGAAAACGCAGTCTCAGGAAGGGACATGGCTAGGAAGTTGTGGATATTTGCCAAGAGGTTTGCAGCACAATCCCCAGGAGATATTGCAACAGGACAGAAGCGCTGCTCAACTGATCATGATTACTAAAGCAGACAAAAGTAAACTTGGGATCAGTTTAAAAGACTTGTCATCAAAACACTCATCTTTAAAAGCTAAGATAAATTTTAAACTGGTCTGCAAAACCAATAATATTAAAACTGGGGCACCTGCGACTTTGAAAATGCATTTTTTCTCTCTTAGAATTTGATGAAGTGGGGGGAAGGTAACAATTGCTGTCCTTCAAGCTCAGTGTCATAGAAAACACAATGTGCAAGATTTGGTGAAGTTCGGAAAAGCAGATAACAATAGGTGATCCCAGTGAAGAAAACAGGCAAAGGCTATTCTTTGTCAAAATGGTTGCTCAGAAACTCTTCTGAGCTGTAGCTGCCAGCTGCAGGAGTAGGTATTCCTAAAAAGAATTTGCTATGAGTGTATCAGCTCTTGAGTACTGCACAGACTGGTGGTGCTGTTCAGCTTCTAGTCGAAGGGTTTTCAATACAGCATTTATCATAAGCAATTCCACAAGAAATAGATGCTAAAACTGAGTTGGCATCTACTGTCTAAGGCTGCATCAGCATGATTCTGGCCAGCTGTGTTCAGTGCTAAAAGCAAAGACCAGGAATCTCACCCGATACACTCATCCAGTCTGGCCCCTCTTGTTTTAGTTCTTCAGTTTTCATTTTTGTTGCAGATATTATGTATCGTGGCCATGTGAATACCATTTGTTATTTTGAGCATATCATATATTAAAAATAAATAGTTCTTTTGTGTCATTCTTCTTTTAGTATTATGGTAATTGCCTTTATTTTTTCTAATGAGTAACTAAAAATCTTACTGGTGAGGCAAGTGATGATCATTCTCATTCTTCAGCACAAAATCAGTAACGCTCCTCCAAACATATGAAATACTCATATGTCAGCAAATAATTCATATGTAGTTAATTTTCACATTTCTTACATTCGACTGCAAGCAGGAAAGCCAGTGTATCTCACAAAAATTGTGAAATAGTTTTACAAAACAATTAACATAAGTATTTCCATTGTATAATAAAAATGTATTTACAGATTGGTAATACTGCATTTTTATGTCAACAATTATTTAACTGCCTGTAGTCACTTAAAGCCTTGTAATAAAATGAGCTAATTAGCAAGAGCCTATCAAAGATAAGGTTGTATTTGTACTTGTTTGCATAAAAGTTTTTTTTAAAAAAAAAAAGGAAAAAAACTTGAACTGAAATTGACTTTTTGTAACTAACACTAGTATTTGCTGTATTAAAGCTGTAGTCTCTTTAATTAAAAATTAATTTGGGGCACAATGCAGAATGTATTGCAGAATATAATTTTCAAATGTGAAAGTGCTATATATTAAATGGAATTGACTAAGTGGACTAAAAATTAGGCCGTTATCCCAGTGAGATTTTTTTTTTTTTTGGTTGCAGTTAAACAGCAACAATGTTTCTGAAAGAGAAGCAGTAATTATATAGCAATAGCCATTGTTGAATCATATAATTTACTCACTATTTATTGAGCTATCTCTCTGTTTCTCTGTGTGTAATACTGGAAAACAATTAACAGGTCATAATCATTTGGAGCTAAAGCTGGCATGCCTTGAATTATAAATAATGAATTTATTAAAAAGGCTGATATTAGACGCAAGAAACTTTGATGTAATTTGGTCAGTTCACTCTTAGAGACATTGGAAAGTTTCTTCAATTTCTGTTGAGTATATTCATTCCATGTAGTGGTTGGTTTATTCTCTGTCAGGTAGTCTCTTACGGGAGCTACACTTTAAAAAAGGAAGCGAGGGGAATTTTTTGATGGTAGCAGCAGAGATTAGGTGGTTGGTGTCACAAATACTCAGTGTCAGAAATGGGAGAGAATTAGCTGTATGATTTTTTTTGATGATTTGGTCTGTTAGCTGTAGTACTGACAATTATTTTACAGTGAAAAACTCACCAGCTTCTGTTACCCTCCTCCCACACATTCTCCATGGAAACAAACACCTTTTATGATCCAGAAAAGGCCAGATCTCTTCATAGACAAACTAATGTGCTTGAGATTTTTGCAATAGGGTCATTAGAAAAGCGATTTCCATTCAGAATGAGAGAATTAGTTTGGGTATCCTGTCTGAAAAAAAAATATAAATAATGTATGTATAAACTGTAGCTTTTCAGTCCATAATTAAGGAATATTTTGACACTTCAAGTTCAAATTTGACACCTGAATTCTTGAAGACCATTTGATTACTTGCAACTGTGTATGCAGGCACTCACAGTCCCGGTCTCCCACCCCGCAGTAGGGACTATTGTGTTGTTTCTTTCCAGAAAATGTCATCACTATTGTTCTTGTTGTAACTGAAGTTTAATACCGTGGCATTTCAGTGCATTATATTGCTTCTCACAATTTAAGCTTAAGTGTTTTCTTCTGCTTCACATGGTCACAAAAATAGTGAACATTCCTGCCATTTATGTATGTCAATGTTTGGGCAGATCTAGATAGCAAAATCTTTAGAAATGGTGACTGAAAAAGCTGCAAGTCATGTTCTGGGGTACTTTCAGCTTTTTCTATCAACATATCAAAACACGACAGAAGTAGGCTTCAGTCTGTTCTTACAATATGAAGGTTTTAATTCAGTCCTGTAGTTCAAAAAGTTCAGAGCAAATGTCTTACTCGGCATGTGTGAGTTTTTTCAACAGTTGTGAAACTTTTATATTTTGAAGTATATACTGACTTGAATTAATGAGGTTGATTGTAGATTCACATTGTTTCAGGAATTATAAAAATGTTGTGTTGTACGGGAAGCTATGCTCCACTAAATAAGGTGTTTCCTTTTGACAGTCTGCAACTAATAAGCTTCAGAAAGTGCTTAGGAATCAGGAAATTGTTGTTTCTGTGGATATTTGCTTAAGACCCCGTAAGAAGTTCAGAAGATTTCTCATCTCCTAGTAAAACATAGTTTATTTTTTTAACCATCTGCTTTAATCGTTACTTCCTGTTCCTGTTGGGATTTCCTACCCGTTTCGAACAGCGGTCTCTAAAATGTGTTTTAAACATCTTTACTAGGTGATCAAAAACAGCAAAACAAATGTGACTGAACTAGAGTTATTTCCTCGCTATCTGCTCTTCCTGAGACAGCAGCCTGCCACTCGAACGCAGCAGTCAAACATCTGGGTGAATATGGGTATGATGAGCCTGAGAATGTTTCCTCAGCATTTACCTAGAGGTAACTTAAGAATGCAGCAAGAATACAAGTGTGCAGTTTCTAAGAAAGCGAGACCCACAGCTCTAGAAGCTTGCTGCCACTGTGCTTGTACACCAGCTAATCAACTGTCAGGCACAATCAGCATTTGGTAAAGATTTAAAGGCTTTCCTCCTATCTTTTCTTGAAAGGGAGAGGCATGAGGGAGCATTTTCAGGGAAGTCAGTTAAGTTGCATAGTTACTGCAAATAGATTGGTGAGGTGAAAGTGAGAACTGAGCACTGCATAAACTGAAGGGCCAAGAAGGGCAGATCTGCTGAATCCTGTTGGTAGCTGATTTTGCAGCCATAGAATAGATGCATTTGTGTGTTGGGGTGGGTGTGTGTATCTGATAGTACAGGGGTGTAATAAATGAAATCACTGTTCAAGCCAACTGCATCTGAGTTGGGCAACTGGGCTCTAATGCCCCAAATAATTTAATACTCTTGAGAAAGCGATTGAATTAATGGCATATGAAGACTATTATTGGTGCAGTTTGGAAAGACAATTCAGTAACAAGTGTAAATATCCAACTAAATTGTGCCATAATTGCCATAATTGTGGTGGTAACGCTCACCAAAAGATTGTACAAGTAATGGGCTATAAGAATAATCTTTAGATGGCAGCTTCACATTTCAGCTGAAGAGTGTTGCAGGATTTGTTTTCCGTTACCAGTTTGTATGCACAGTTGCATACTTGCCTTGCACAACAGGTTTGAAGAAATACCTGATGTTCACATGCATGTGTGTTTGGTTGGATACACACAGATATATGCAGCCACAGTAACATCTGTCCAGAAATGGGCTCACCTGACTACTGAAAACTAAATCTTTTAGCCTTGCTAGTGTTAGCCTGTGTTTAAAAATCTCATGCAGATGCTCAATTTTTCACTGCTTTGGTAGAATCTAAAATGTAACGATAGCAGCTGCCTGCTTGATCAAGTTCCGCTACAGAAACTGCCTGCTACCCAAATTCATTTTTCCTACTTGACCTAATAAAATGGAAACTGCTTTGTTTGGACATCCTAAAATGCCCAAATTCAAATAAAGAGAATCATCTGATGTGCTAAATTTGATCTTGATTTGGAATTATTTTGCTCTGCACTAATTTATTTGTCCAATCAGTTATTAATCTTTTTGAGTTTTCGAAGATGCTTTCTTGCTGTAATCTTACAACTAATCCTCTGATCCCTAATCTCAGAAAATGCTTTTTTGTTTAAAAAAAATAAGTACTTTTCTTGGTATACTGAAACAAAACTGATGCTTTGCTGACTTACAAGATGATTACAGTATAGTTTTACTCGCTTGTTAAATTGCATGTAATATTGCATCTTTTCATATGATCCTGTTTATTTTCTTTTGACAGTGAAAGTAGAACAATGTCACTTCTCTGGTTGCTTAAGTAATGCAGTTGCCCAGTTGGGTTTGGTTGTATAATAAAAGCTTTTCATGAATATGTTACAGACCTGTCTCTGTGAGAAGTGGGGAACTTCCTAAGTTTAAATTGAAGAAACTCAAAAAGTAAAGCATGTAAAGTTGGTCTCACCTCTTGTGCCAAAGATGGACTCATATCATAGAAAAGAGCAACAATCTCAACTGCTGGAATTAATTTGTGTTGCAAACATGAGATTGTTGAGGAACTCTGGTGAAAATCCTAGGCATCTTCACAGAATATGTTTTGAGGAATTTAGTTATTAAGAATACTTCTGTTGTGAAATTGCCAGGCTGATTTCATCTTCACAGAATAGCATTCATCTCCATAGAAGAGCTGAAGCAAAGTCATGCTACTTCAAAGTATAGTCAGACTGATTTTTTTTTTTTTTGGCCTTTTTTTTTACTTACAGTTTTCTCTCAGAAAGAAAATTCTCATGGAAAAAAGTCCTTTATTTTGAAAATTACTATTGTTTCTGATTCTCTTTAAGAGAGAAAAAAAGATTAATCCAGTCTTTTAAAACTTCTTTTAAATTATTTATTTCCTATGAGAATCTTAGGGGAACAATTTTCGAATAGGTTTTGGTTAGAAGAGAGATAAATTTATCTACTTTGTGATAGCTGGTTTGTTGTCCCAAAGGGTTAGTAACAACTAGCTTTCGATCTAACTCATCATTTTATCCATAAACAGAAGCAGTAGAACTGTGTGCTACTTTTTCACAAAAAGTACTTACAGTATATGTAGTGTGTAAGTTGTTATTGATCTGATTTCAGTTGGCCTGTTGGTATGTACATTATCTTTTGCCCTTTTCTTACAATTGTGAATGCAGGGAACGTACCTTCACCGAATGCTCCTTTAAAAAGAGTGTTGGCTTACACCGGCTGCTTTAGTCGAATGCAAACAATTAAAGAGATACATGAATATCTCTCCCAGAGGCTACGTATAAAAGAAGAAGATATGCGCCTCTGGTTGTACAATAGTGAGGTAATGTCTGTCTTTTTTTTTTGAAATCAGCTATTGAATATTGTGTATCTTATTATTTTCTAGAAACTATCAACTACACATCCACAGGAAAAAAATAATAGTGGACTTAACTTTCCTTTGCAGTTTAACTGCCCAGGGTGGAAAACTCTTGCCACTTGTTTTCTAGAGTTTTTCATGCACTCCAAGCAGTGAAATTTAGATTTTGGTGTTAATGACCCAGAAAACTTATCTCTTGTTTTTCTAGTAGCCTGATAAACATTTAATTATCCTGTGATGTATTTAAAAATTGGCAATTGGTTGACCTATTAAAAGGCTTCATAGGAAGTTTCATAGAAACTTTTAAATGGAAATAAAAATACATCCTTTCTTTGACATGCATGATGCTGTAGGCTTATGTTGGCACAGAAGCCAGCAGCCATCTAGGATCTTTTTCAAATGTGTATGTGAAGAAATCACAATGAACAAGCAGAATGTATCCCTCCAAATCATGAAGTGCATGTAATTCTCTCATTCTAAAGAAATGCCACATAAAATTAAAACATTGAACTAGATGCTTCTGGAGATCAGTGAACTACTGTATTTAATTCACATAGGTAGGAAACTGGTGCTCTCATTTTTGTGAAGTTGTTAATACTGTTTTAATTTCATTGCTTCAAGATTAAAGTATCCTCAGAGGATTTTAAATCTAGAAGTAATAACTATATGGAGTATTTTTTCTCCTGCAGAACTATCTTACTTTGTTGGATGATGAAGATCACAGACTGGAGTATCTTAAAATCCAAGATGAGCAGCATTTAGTAATAGAAGGTATAAAAAGGGCCTATAATTGGTTTACATACTAAAAATTAATAATTTTCTGTGGGTATATATATGGTTAGTAAATTGCATGTAGTACCCATTTCTGTAATTGCCCAAACTACACAAATATATAGGCCTACTGCCCAAATATGTTATTTTTGGAAATGTTTCGAGAAGGAAGAGTATGTGTAAACAGTTGTCTGTCTCTTTATCTGTATGTATTGAAAGAAATACAGGAAGAAATACTAAAGCATCAAATAATCCACTGCCCCTACAGTAATAACTAAAATGCCAGAGATGTAACAAAAGTGGTGTGCAGCATCTGAGCCTTTTTCATGATCTCATTTTTCTTTCACTAATTTTACAAGGTTATGATATTTGCATGAAGATATTTTTATTCACAAAGCAAAAGGTGAAGAAAACTGCATATTTCAGTCCATGTCAGGTTCATTGCTAAGATTTTCATTACAAGCTGCCGTTATTTTCACATCTGGAGAGAACCTAACACCTTTGGACTTGACTGCTTGACTGACTCTTGTTGCAATGAAAAGGCATCACGAACAATCTCAACCTTTCTTGTTTCAGTTTGTCTATTGTGTCCCACCCTCCTGCCATGTGCTGCTTCGCTAGGCAGTGCCGTCAGTCACAAATACCTTCAGCCTTTGTCAGAGGTATCAGGGTGCACGTATCAGCTGAGTTTTCAACTAGTTTGACCTTTCTGGCTAATTTTTTAATGTGAGAAACAGAAGCTTATATCCTTAATCCACTCTACTGTTGTCCTTACATCACAGAAGCGAGATCAGGGTCTCGCCTTGTTTCTGTACAAGTTTCACTTAGTGTAGTTTAATATTACACCTCAGGTTGGCATGCTAGATGGACTTACATTTTTTGCCACTTGGCCCAACTCATATTTAATCAATTTGAAGTTGGCAGAGTGGCTGATGCAGTTCACTGTGTAGCTGCATTAATCACTAGATGCAAGAGAAGAAATAGGAATTTGTAGAGGGAGGGGAGAGGGACTGGCACCTTGCTCTGTCAGGTGAAGCAGAACCCTGAGGCTGTAGTTCAATAAACAAACCAGCATTAAGTCAGCACTGCCACTGAAAGCTGCAGTCCACCCTGCCTCTATTTATTATGCCATTTGCCTTACCCGTGGACAACTACTTGGCACCCATCTGAGGAACTCGCTGTGAGAGGCGATCTGGTGAAAAATAACTCCCTTTTCCTCTCTTCAGCCAGGTTCCTTAAGCCAGTGTGCTGTATGGCTTGTGTCAATGCAAGATAGAGATTTACAGAGGGATCCTATGGGAACACAGTGGTACAGATAATTTAGCAAAGCTTGCATTTTTTTGTCCCACTTTATCTCGAAACACATGTAATTTGTCCCTATTTTGAAATACACTTGAATCTTTTGTTGGTTCGTAACAACAAAAAATAGTAGTGATCACTCAGAAAGTGAATAGATTTGTTCAAATCTGGGGCATCCTTATTAAGTATTAGAATAAGTTCTGAAAAATTTGTTATCCAACAGGAAAGAAGTCTCCAGGCTGCTTTCTAAAGATGTTACTGGCATGGTTGGAATGATGCCAGTATTAGAATGATTTCCAATAATGTTAGGAAACACTGAAATGAAAACTAGGAAAAATACAGCTAAAAATAAGCAAATTTCTAATCTCAATTAAATATTAGAAAATTTTAATTAAACCTCTTCAGCTGTATAAGCTCTCAGGAGTAAGTAACAAACAATTTAAAAAAATCCTTATACCATATCTCTTTCTAGTTCGAAACAAAGACATGAGCTGGCCAGAGGAGATGTCTTTTATAGCAAACAGCAGTAAAATAGACAGACATAAAGGTAAGTGTTTCAGCATAGTAACTGAATTGTGATCAGAAGAAAAATCCAAGAGGCTGCATTTTGTTGAAACAATTATTTTTAATATAAGTGCTCTTAACCTTGGAAGAGGTGTTTTATGCCTCTGCTGCTTTGCTTGTTCTTTCTGTTTTATTAAGTTAGATGCTGGAAATGTGGAAGGGTTGGATGTACAGATAGGTAAATTTGTAGATGTTCAGATGCAGCAGTAGCAAATGGCACATAGCAAATTCTGGATTTTGTGTTTATTACCATAGATTTTTTTAAGGTAATGAATAGTTAAGATTTTAACAAATTAATCCAGAAATTTCAATACCATAATTATTTACCTGAAAATAGTTTGTATGGATTGGGCTGATGTCTGTGGTGGATCAGATCCAACAAAATACCTCCATTTCTGTTAATTTCTGTTGAGAGAGCAGACATTTTGAACAGGCTTGGTCCTCTGTTGCATCTATGCTAGCTGCAGTCTTGTAATTGGGAGCAGGTTAAATGGAATTGGTTACTGTGAAAAGGTCATATTCTTAACTTTACTGATACACCATTCTGAATTTTTCATGTCTGCACAGTTGGTATAATTATGTTCTCTTTTTCTCAGTTCCTACTGAAAAGGGTGCTACTGGATTAAGCAATCTGGGTAACACGTGTTTCATGAACTCCAGCATCCAGTGTGTCAGTAACACGCAACCTCTGACGCGCTATTTCATCTCAGGAAGGCATCTTTATGAACTTAACAGGTAATTTTCTATTTGAGGCCTTTGGCATTTTAGATGCTGTAACATTTCTTTAAAATGAGTTTCAGCTTTCAGAAGTAGGCAATATGAATAAATCCTTTTAAGCTCAGTGTTACCAACCATCAGCTATACAGCAGACACTAGGTTAGTTAAATGAAAATACAACCTCTTTTGTTTCTGGGAGTTAAAACAGTTCAGCAAGAAGCCTTTGCCCTTCTTTGTTTACCCCATGTTTGAACTTTGTTTAAATTTTAGTATGGTATTAATTACTTTATGATTTCTAGGACAAATCCAATAGGCATGAAAGGACACATGGCCAAGTGCTATGGGGATTTGGTTCAGGAGTTGTGGAGTGGAACTCAGAAGAATATAGCACCGTTAAAGCTGCGGGTAAGTCTGTGATGTGTGTTATTTAAAGGTAGAAAGCAAGAACTTCTTTGAATAGCAGAAATCTTGTAATGTGGTTTTTCCTGATGTTAACCTTTATTGTAATGGTTCTGGGACTCAACCCAGTATCTTCCCTAGAGAAAGGGAAGGATGCGTGGACGTATATTTCACATTGAATTATTTCACATTGGCTCAGAGGCCGATGACCACATCCTGGGCAGTCAGTTATCACGTGTGTTGCTCCGAACCGGTCACAGAACTTGCTTTCTTGCCTATAAGGAGCGTAGGGGAAGTGTTCAGGAAGGGGCTGTGCAGGGGCAAGATGCGCATCTGGAGGAGCCCAGGGTTCATCAGTCCTGGTGCTCAGGACTTGAGCAGCTTTCTGTGGAGTACAATCATGGTTCAGTGGCTGTAAGCTCAAAGGAGTTACCTGATATGAATCAGAGGTGGTGGTATAAGATGTGACTTTTCTAGCCCTTGTTAGGGACAAAAGATTATGCATTTGCCTGTAAATGGTCTCTTGTTCTGCAAGCGTGGGGTTTACCTTTAACTCTTGGCAATTGAATTTGTGCTCATTGACAGCGTGCCTCTTGTCTACAGTATTTTGATTTATTGGTACAATTTTTGTTACCTGATGTTAAATAACTTCTGGGGGGTTTTTTTGTAGTGGACGATAGCAAAATATGCTCCAAGATTTAATGGCTTTCAACAGCAAGACTCGCAGGAGCTTCTGGCTTTTCTTTTGGATGGTCTTCATGAGGATTTGAACAGAGTTCATGATAAGCCATATGTTGAACTGAAAGACAGTGATGGTCGACCAGACTGGGAAGTAGCAGCAGAGGTATGGGTTAAAAATTTTGGGTTTGGGGTTTCTTTGCTTGCTGTTTTCTTTTTTCCTTATAGTCCTAAGCTGCGAAGTTGTTGATGAGGCTGTCTGTGGCGATACTCTTTCAGGACTGTACTGTCTTTGGGAACTCGTTAGGTCTGTGATTCAAGGAGTCAATTTTACCTTTGAAATGAAAATAAGTTTTAAATATTATAATAAAAGCATGAATATGATACTTCACAATCATTTTGGCAGTTCCTCAGAATTAGAGAGTATCAAAATATTTCAAGATACCTGATGGATCCTTTCAGAAATACTTCAAATGATGTCATACCTTGATTATTGTGTTCGCTGAAATAACTTTACTTATGTTGAAACTAAATACTTCCTATTTATTAGAAATTGGTAAACAACTTTTATGGAAATAATTTGACTTCCATAGGCCAATGAAACTTTGAAGGTCTTGCAGCATATCCTCCTTCCTGTAGTTCCAGCAAGTAGTCTCAGTTTCTAACTTTGTATTGGTTTTTGTACTTCATTTTAGGCCTGGGAAAACCATCTGAGAAGAAACAGATCCATTGTTGTAGATTTATTTCATGGGCAGCTGAAGTCACAAGTAAAATGTAAAACTTGTGGACATATAAGTGTTAGATTTGACCCTTTTAATTTTTTATCCTTGCCTTTGCCAATGGATAGCTACATGCACCTAGAAATTACAGGTGAGTAGTAGCGTTTAACTCCCTATAAACTTGGCAGTGCTAAAATGAGAATTGTATATATAGAACAGATTTTCAACAGCTATAAAACATCCAAATTTTGTTTGTGTTAGTACTTACATTTAAAAATAGTACAACCATTATAATAGAGTACAAGAATTTTAATTGGAATACAGTTAAACTAAAATAAAACCTTGAAAACCAGCATAGATGGCCCGTTTTTAATCTTGACTAAAGGACTTAATACAGAAACTTGTAAAATGGAGATTCTGAGAACTTTCCTTCGGTTCACTGTGTTGTGGAGGTTGTTCTAAATCTGTCGAGAGCAAAAGAGAAGGGTTGGGGGGAGTATACAAACAAAAAATACCTTCTAGGTCATGAACTATACTATGAAGAACCCATGCATTGTTGGAAAAGAGGCAAAAGGAAAGATGATAAAAAAGTGAAACAAGTTTTGAAACCATTTTCTACTGCTTAGGCAGCAAGAGCTTTTCTGACATTTGTGTGCAGACCTTGAAAATTGGCTGGTAAAAAAAAAAATCATATCTTCAAGTAAGGAAAAAAAATACTTTCTAATAAGTAAGTAGCTGTAATGTATTACTCTCGTTAAAACTCTCCTGGTTTGCTGACCAGTGTGTTTCTTTTCCCCTTTAAAGTAATTAAATTAGATGGTACTACTCCTGTTCGGTATGGCCTGAGATTGAACATGGATGAGAAGTATACAGGTTTGAAAAAACAGTTAAGTGAACTCTGTGGGCTAAAACCAGAACAGATTCTACTTGCAGAAGTGCATAGCTCCAATATAAAGGTAAGAAAAAAAAAATTAATCATTGCTGCAACATACTTCTGGTATTTTTGTTTATTATTTGTACAGCGGCATGCTTCATTCTTTTTGACATTAAGTTTTGCTTACAAGAACTGTGAAATAATTTAACTGAATGTGTGATTAAAAAGATTAGTTCTATCTCTGTATTAACTTTTATTTCATTCTTAAACCGTAATTTGGCTTGCTTTAAATAGATTTAAAATCAGAGTAAACTGAACCAAAATAAACCACTTGTAAACAAAATTAATAGTCGTGTAGAAGCTTGCAGAAATTTAGTTGAATTGATTACTAATTATATTTTTAGGAAAAAAAGGATAAAATAATCTTGAGGTAATAAATCTCAAGTTCAAGTGCTTTGAGTTTAAGCACTGTTGAGACATTGGAGGCATAAGTAATGACTGGCTTTACTATGTATGTATATGTGTGTGTATATATTTAATTTTTTTTGCTGTCATTGAATAGGACTAAAACTGCTTGAAACTGGGTGCTCTCAGTGCCTTTAGAGAACCATTAATAACTCTCTGCAAAAAGGTGTGCTTGTTGGCTCCCTTTTTACCTCCTAGAAAGGTGTAAGAAAGCAGAT
The DNA here is from genome assembly GCF_047716275.1 of Strix uralensis. Classification (NCBI taxonomy): domain Eukaryota; kingdom Metazoa; phylum Chordata; class Aves; order Strigiformes; family Strigidae; genus Strix; species Strix uralensis. The sequence continues at coordinate 11,434,148 of NC_133991.1, forward strand.
GGGAGGGGAGAGATAAGCTCTTAGATACACTGTTTTCAAAAGAACAAAACGTGTTCAGAGTCACAGGTAGAAGGGTATACATGTCTGACTAACTTTCTCTTTTTTTACTGAAGAACTTTCCTCAAGACAACCAGAAAGTTCGGTTATCAGTGAGTGGGTTTTTGTGTGCATTTGAAATACCAATTCCAGGATCACCTACATCAGCATCAAGTCCTGTGCAGACAGGTAAAAGAAAACATCTTTGTTTTCCTGTTCATTTAAAATGCACAGTGCTTAGGTACTGGAGAAATTCAGGAGAAAACCTTAATTCCTAATAGTAAGTAAAGAGTGAGGATTAAAGAAAAGACAAATAAGTTAGAGTTCTTATCCACAGAGAAGCTGTGAGCAGTCTCAGTACCTACTGATGGTCTGTGAGCGCATTTTTAGGATCGTGCCCAGGATAGCAGCCTGAAGATTGCTATATACTTACTTTAGTTAAAGACACAATCACACAAAGTATTTTATTACTTGTGGATTGACTCTAAGGCAGGACATATGAAAAATGGGAAGCATGGTTTTGGTTTTATTGTTTGTGGTTTCATATATAGGTTGTAAACGCTTCTGTTACTCTTTGCTCTTGCATGCTCTGATTTTGCAAAGTTGTAGGCAAGTAAAAGGTTAGATGTTGCTCTTAAGGAGAGTAGGACATACTTCATGAAATGCACTGAACAGAATGGAAAGGGTGAAAATCTCATGATCAATTCTGGTTACTGAAGGTAATTGAGAATGTAATTGTCTACCTACAGATGTCTCAACTGGGCCATCAGCTAATGGAGCACCCAACATAATGATGAATGGGGACCTTCCTAAACCAACCCTAATTCCAAACGGAATGCCAAATACTGTAGTGCCATGTGGAACAGAGCGTAACCTTGCCAACTGGACTCTCAACGGCCACGTGCCCTCGCTTTCTGATAGTCCATGTACAGGGTATATAATTGCAGTCCACAGAAAAATGGTGAGTAGATTTTGCGTTTGTTATAAATTGCTCACGTAACACACTTTGAAAGAAAGTCAGCGAGGATTTTTTTAATGTCCATATGATAAATTAATCTTTATTTCTTAAGAAGAGAGAGCATGAATATATTTTCCTCTTAAGTGAGCGCCAAGTTCTACAGAAACACAACTCTTGTAAATTTAAATAGTAATGTCTAATGGTGTATTTTTCTTTCCTTAGTACTGGCATGCTTCCCAGTTCTTTAACGCTGAGATGCATACTTGGGCGTTCGCTAACTCCCTGATTAAATGTTCCAGACTCTTTGAGCAGAAAAAATTCTAATTAGAGGAGCTACTAGAGATGCATTTCTTTCCCATTATGTGCAAAAGCCTTATTTCTTATACGGAAACGGAGTGAAGATAAATAGTCCATCCCTGGGGCGTTCTGTTAGCGTGAACTACTCTCTGTAAAAGCATCTGTAGTTAAGTTGAACTCTGAATGTCAAAGCCAGATGACTGAACACCTCAAATAGCCACGCGTTCTGTGTGTGCTGTGTCCAGGCTTTAGTCTGCTGGCATTTAGAGCCTGGTGGATGTGGGCCAGGAGGCTGTTAACTTCCTTCTTCACTGTGTGTGTGTATGAGGGTTTTTTGCTTTGTTCTCTCAAGTAATGGCCACTAACCACTGTTATCACTGTTATCTTGATTCGGGTTTTGCAGAATCTCATAGGTGATTGGTATAATGCTTTGGAGCCATGGCAAGCTGCTAGTTATACAGCTTAAAAACCAGTAAAAGTTGTTTGTGGAAGCTATTCCAGGAACCCATGCTTGTCATTGTCAAAAATCTTATCAATGGAAAGGGTTAATTGTATAAAACTTATGCAAGGCAGTTTGCTGTACCTCAGTGTCATTAAGTTGAGATGGTAAATCTTTCTTATAAATGGGAGATGTAGCCTAAAGGTTAGTTTGTCTGCTTGGAATAAGTTGTGTACAAGTCTGTAGTCCCTCCTTTAGACATAAGGGTTTTCTTTCTCTAGCAAACATGAGCTTGCCTAGTGCAGAGGTTGTTTTGGGACAGGTATTAGCATCATTAGCTGCGTGTCTGCATTACAGTAGTACCATGTGGTGGGAAATGTGAGAAATACCACCTGAAATACAAAATATTGTACATGGCTGAAATACAGATTTATGTTTGATGTGGTCTAGTGCCTAAATAACACTGCCATAATATCATACAATACAAAAAAGTTTTCAGGCAATTTCAAGTCAATGATCAAAATTTACAGTATTTAATATTGGAAACAATGGCTGAAATGCAGTACTTCTAATAGAATTAATGGTTTATTTTAATTGCCAAAGCCTGAAATAAGTAACAAGGTCAGCATCCTAGTAATTATGGTAATGTGAGTTAATGCATACTTATATCTGAGTCATTCTTTTATTTCACATATGCAGATGCGGACAGAATTATATTTTCTTTCATCTCAGAAGAATCGTCCCAGTCTCTTTGGAATGCCACTGATTGTTCCTTGTACAGTTCATACACGGAAAAAAGACCTGTATGATGCAGTGTGGATCCAGGTTTCCAGGCTTGCTAGCCCGCTCCCGCCTCAGGAAGCTAGTAATCATGCCCAAGACTGGTGAGTTTGGCATCTCAGTCTTTGGCTTGAATTTACAGTTGGCTTAGACTTAAAAGATTTGAAAATCTATTCATTCTTCATCTTTATCAGTTTTGACTTCTCATAATACCTCTGTTGAATGAACATATGCCTTTTAATGTATAACTAAGCTTTAAATGTCAACAACTTCAGGAACAATTGTCTGTGCTTTTACCCCAGACGCTTTCTGCCTGCAGATTCCATTTAGTGGGTTGTTTTCGTAAGAAATCATTTGAGTCCTGCAATTTAATAATGGCAGTAATTAAAAATAACTTCTAATCCTTTTTAATACAGTTAAATGTAGTATGCCTTCTAGCTGCACTTAAGGATTGGCTTTACACGATTTGGTTTGTTCGTTCTCATCCAGTGACTGATAATTCATTATATCTGACAAATTTAGGTGATCTAAAGGCAGGTTTTGTTTAATAGCTTAATCTAATAAAAATTAGAATTTCGAGGGTTTTTTGGGTGGGTTTTTTTTAAGTAAACATGGCAAACATAGTGAAGGAAGGTAATTGGCAGTCTGAATGAGTGCTCGTGTTTCATATTGCATTCTCTTCTGTTTCAGTGATGATAGCATGGGGTATCAGTATCCATTCACCTTAAGGGTAGTTCAAAAGGATGGAAATTCTTGTGCTTGGTGTCCATGGTACAGGTAAATTGTCCTTTTCAAGATTTAAGGAAGGGAATCACTCCAGCAGAAATGTAATTTATGGTAATGCGTTTCTGAGATGTTTCAGATTCAGAGGTAATATCAAATAATAAGAATCTAGAATCTAATTTAACCAAAACCCTCACATGGCAGGCTTTCACTGTAGAACAGCTTTTATGACTTTGAGAGCTGAAAGCTCTGCTGACACAGAAACTAAATTAGGAGACAGACATGACAGTATCAAAAACCTCTTAACCCCTCAAAATAATCTGTGTGCGTGTGTGTATATATGCAGGCACATATGTGTACATATTTGGAGGATTTGTGGGGCTTTCATACAAACCAAAACTTTTAGATGTGAATCATCTACCCTGCCTCGTTCCTGTGCCATTTGAAGGGTAAAAAGTAAAACGGACAGTAAGAAATTCACCCTGGAAGCACACTAGGAATTTTCCCCAAAGACCTTGCTTTCAGACTCTTGCTGGAAGGTATTCAGACCATTTGCTTATTTTAAAAAATAGGTCTCTTGCAGCTAGATAAATAAAGTACATTATCATATTGTAAAATACTTGTGGAGACAAAACACTGTAGATTTGGTGTCACAGGTAGGCTTGGTCAGCGTTACACACAGGTAGATGGATGCGCTCACCCAACTGCTTCAATTTCTCATCTCTATTAAAGTTTTGTAGTAAAATAGCAAACTGACATAGATCACTGTTTTATGAAAATGCCTGTCTTACACTGAAGGCAAGGCCTGAAACTTTGGGGCTGCATATGTTACAAAATAAGGAGCAGAATTGGAGTGTGAAGTAATGTAAAACTTAGTTTGGGACAGTTTACTTACCACATCCAACTTTTTGACTTAGATTTTGCCGTGGCTGTAAAATTGAGTGCACAGAAGATAGGGCTTGTGTTGGGAATGCTTACATCGCTGTAGACTGGGATCCAACAGCGCTCCATCTGCGCTACCAGACGTCGCAAGAACGGGTAAAATTTCCATGCAAACCCTTTGTTGTTTGTTAATAGCCCTGAAGCACAACCCATTCCACCAAACTTTTAATTTCAATATTTTTTTTTTTGCACAATCAATGTTTCTTTTGTCCATTTTCTGTTAAACTAAAGCCAGTAATCATTGAACAGTCTATTCTAGATAAATTAATGTCTTAATGTGACCATAATGTGGAAGGGAAGCTTTTAAGAAACCACAACAGTGTATTTTCTGTCTGTTGTGAGTTGCTTTTGATCTAGTCTCCACAATACATTACAAAATATGTTAATTGGATACATTTCCTAAGCATACCAGTGCTATAAACAGTTATTCATGTGAGTAAACCTATTTCCTCATCAAGTCGACAAAACCTAACTAAAGGTAAGCCTATAGCTGAGTTAATCTAGAATAAGTGTTCAAACTTGTGAGTTAAATCTATAAACTTGTGCTTTATGGATAATTTTATAAACAGAACCCAAGAATAAGGATGGAGCATTATTTGTATGTCTGCCTCTTCATAATTGAAATTAAATTTCTGCTAAAACTTAGTGCATCTAGTTTTTATCTTTAATCCTAAATAACCATATGATGTTATTTGTATGATACAGTGAATAGAACATTCCTCTGAGCAGTGGTTTATGTTTCCAAGTCAGATACAGTTTTATCTCGCTTCAGATTGTAGAAGAACATGAAAGTGTTGAACAAAGCCGACGAGCTCAAGCAGAGCCCATCAATCTCGATAGCTGTCTTAGAGCCTTCACCAGTGAGGAAGAGCTGGGGGAGGATGAGATGTACTACTGTTCCAAATGCAAGACCCATTGTTTGGCCACCAAAAAACTGGATCTGTGGAGACTTCCCCCTATTTTGGTATGATCTTGTGTAATTTTCCTCTACAGCAACAAAACCAAAGCACATTGATCACAAATTTGAATTGCTACGTGTGTCTCCTTGTTCTGAATAAGATTTGCTTTTGCTGACAGTCTCAGGAGGGGCATTGACTCCGTTTGCTTCATGCATTTTTGTAATGCAGACAAATAAAACAAGCCTCAAATCCTTTTGAATCTTTTTAGCTGACACATTGCAGGAAATGGTGGTGTTTTGCATTCAGTGTCGTCTGTTCTGACATAGGATTCACGCTCAGGCAGTCTTTCTGGTAACATGATCTTTTGTCTAGTTGTGTAACACCTGCATTTGTCGCTTTTCAAATTTGGTAGGTTGTTCAAAACACACAGTGCTGATCACTGAATTGAAGCAACCTTTTCCATTGTTTCCCCATGAAAATATTTGTTCTGTATTTTACCAGCTTGATCCCAAAATCCAAATTGTCACATTACAGCAATGTTACTGTTTTAAATTAGCATATGCTAAAATGTGTATGTTTCAGGAAAAATTATCTTTAAACAGTGAAGTTACTCACTGTGATGTAATTGTCCTCCTTTAATTTTCTCTAACATGTTTCTCCTTAGATCATTCACCTGAAAAGATTTCAGTTCGTAAATGGCCGCTGGATTAAATCTCAGAAAATTGTTAAATTTCCCAGAGAAAATTTTGACCCAAGTGCCTTTTTGGTACAAAGGGATCCAAGTAATTTTCAAAGAAAGCAGCTAACACTCCAGGTTGACAGCCTTCCTGAACCACGGACTCTCCAAGGGGAGTCTAGAAAAATAGATCTGCAGGTCACCTACACACCAGGAGAAGGAGATACGCTGAACAGAAGTCCATCCTCCCTTAACACTACTGTCTTGAATAATATCAAAGGTAAATAGGGAACATCCCAGTCAATACTGATATTTGGAGGGGGGAAAAAACATAATTAGGAATAAAATCTAATGTTTCTTTGGCCAAAGCACTACATTTATTCTGAAACACTCCTTTCTGTTGTTGTTTGCCCTGGAAAGCTTAGTGAAGCTTTACCGTAAAAAAAAAAAAAAAAAAAAAAAGAAAAATAATTACTTGTTATCAACAGATATTGGCACTATCTGCTTGAGTGAGGCAGGTGCTCCTGCATAAAGGACTTAGGTTTCAGTTTATAGATGGTAGTGTATTGTGTGTGTGCAAAGATAGTTTTACTTTTATAGACTACTCATTAGTTGTAGTGAAACAGTGTTTTTTAATGTTTGGTTATGCAAAAAAACCACTTTAAAAAAAAAAATCTAGACTATGTGTTTACTTACCTTAGTAGTCCACGTGTTTTCTGTTTTAGCATCTCCGTCTTTGGGGAGGAAGAGTGGAGCCAGCTGTCCTTCAAGTAAAAACAGTAGCCCAAATAGTAGCCCAAGGACTTTAGGAAGAGGTAAAGGGCGTCTGCGGCTACCACAACTGGGTAAAAACAAACTCTCAAGTAGCAAAGAAAATTTGGATTCAAGTAAGGAGAACGGTACTGACCAGGAACAGAGATTTACTTCTGATCAAGGCGATGCTCTCACTAGAGGGCAGATTCTGGGTGGTAGCCAGAGTGAACTATATACTGCTCAGGACAGTGAGCTGACTCTAGCCAACGGATACATCTGTGAGCAGAACGCCTATAGCAATGGCAGCATCAACGGTCAAATCGATAACCACAGCGAGGATGATACTACAGATGACCAAAGAGAAGAAGTTTGTGTTAACCCTATTTACAATCTATATGCAATTTCGGTAAGTTGATTTTCTTTATGCAAGTAAACTATCTTTATGTAGCATTATTTTGACTAAATGCATTTACTCCGTTTCCATTACAGAAAGTAGGGCTTTATTGATGAGAACAAAGTAGAGCCGTTGTCAGCAAAATAAATTTGCCATAAAATGAGTACAGCTGAAAAATATATCTCTGCATAATGATTTTTCTGCTTGGGTATATAAAGTTAGTCAGCTCCAGATGTATAGGTTGTCATGAACCACTGTCACTCCCTTAAAGATCATGAATTTGTGAATCATTTATTCTGTAAATTCTGGGGTTTGATGTTTGATCCAGAATTGATTTTCTTCTTCATTTTCTTCAGTGCCATTCAGGAATTATGGGAGGGGGTCATTATGTCACTTATGCCAAAAACCCGAACAACAAGTGGTACTGCTACAACGACAGTAGCTGTAAGGTAAATAATTTATTTTTTGTAGCAAATCAATTTTCATGTTGGTTACTTAGTGCTAAAAAAAGTTACATTTGGTGAGAACTGTTCTTTGAAATCATGAGCATCTCAAAAGTTGCATTGGATAAATATTAAAATTGTTAACTGAAATTGTGCATGAGGTTTTTTTTCAAGTCAACATCTGTTCACTGGCTGCCACCATGGTTAAGGAAAGATGCTTATTTTGTACAGAGATGGAAAAATTACTAAAAATGGAAGTCTAAGAATATCTTTCGTGATGCTAGCGGTTTTGTGTTCAATTACTGAATAACTAAGTTCTGACATTTCTAAGTGTTTGCATTTGTCCCTATAAAATTTGTCAGACTTTTCAAGTACATAATGGAGCCTGATAACTATAACAGGGGAGACAGAAAATGTGATTCTTCTTGTTCTACACAGCCAGTTAAAAACACTGTTTCTAGGGCAATTGTGTGTATTTTGAGTTCAGTGAGAGTAACACCGTTGTCCCGTCGCGTGTTTCAGACGGTGTTTTTCTCTTTCTCAGGAATTGCATCCCGATGAGATCGACACCGACTCTGCCTACATTCTTTTCTATGAGCAGCAGGGGGTAGACTATGCACAATTTCTGCCAAAGATAGACGGCAAAAAGATGGCAGACACAAGCAGCATGGATGAAGATTTTGAGTCAGATTATAAGAAATACTGTGTTTTACAGTAAGCGGATGATCTTCCATGGACTGTTTTGGGAATGTGAGGGATAACATCCTGAAAGTTACATTTGGCGAAAATGTTATTGAAACAGGTAACCTAAGTGTAGTTATCGTACCCTGTGATCTGAAAGCACAAAAAGAAAACCCTAATTAAATAGCAGTTAATATAAAGATAGTATTGTTTTGTTCTGTTATCTCACTACATGCTCTAAACATTTCTGGTGTTAGACATCAGGCTGAGACTGCCATTGGCCTTTAAATAAAATGGTTTGAGAAAAGCCAACTAGGACCAAATAAGAGCTAAATTAAATAGTCCAAACAAGAGCTAAACAAAGTAGTGTAGAGTTTACCAACTGTTCTAACAAATCCCTAAGGCTCTCTTTAGGTTTAAGATAATGGGGAAAGAAAATTGTAGTGTTGTCTTTGGACAACATGATATTGCTACCTCCTTTTTCCTGCAGTTTTATTGCATTTTATTGGCAAAACAGGGAAAGCAAGAGAATGACTAGTGCACAAACTTAAAGAATTATCATCAAGAGTAAGAAAAGTTTCCAGTTTTGCCACCACTAATGTGTCAGTTGCTTTCTTTCTGTATGTTGGGAGCACAACCAAATCATAATTTGAGAAGAGATTCATTTCTACACTTGAATGGTTTATTATAATTGTGTTTTCTCCATGTGTTGGCTGTGCAGATCAACATGTTTCAGGAATGGCTTTTCTGCCTGAAGAGTGCTATCTCAGACTGCTGAGATGCCTCGAGAAGAAACTTCAGGTTGAAGAGAGTAGTTGTGATTACACGCACGGTGTCTTAATGTGCACATTGCACAAAATGTTCCCAGCTTTTGGAAAGAAGGATGCTTGAGCTTATGTTTCATGACTGGTGTTGCTTTTAAATTTGCACTTTTAAAAATTCATATAATTAAATTCAAAAACATAGTTTGTTTTTGTTGTTGTAAGGGCTCTGGAGTGAATGGCTGTGAATTATCCACTGTGTATTTCAAACAAATAAGAAGCTGTGGCTGTCAGGTAGCTATCGTAGCATTCATGGATGGATTTTTTTTTATTATTGGTTTCATAATTTAATGGAGTTTCTTTTTTTCAAAATTTGGTTGCCTTTTCAAATTTTCTTTTTTTTGCAACAGGTTATGCATATACTTGCAGATAAACCAGAATTGCTTTCCATGCCCTTGCAACATGCTCTTTTAAGTCAGCAGGCTTATTGCATGAAGGAAAGCATGACTGAGTCTGAGCAGAGACTGGAAAAAAGATGGTTATTTTCTGAGTAGGCATTTCTTTAAACATTTTCAGTGTTAAATTATTTGCATATCTGAATGAAGATAAAAGTTTCACCCTTTTGTTCTTCAGCTGAGTCTAAGCAGCTTACTAATTTTTTCATATGTCATTGTCCAAATTCTTTAGATTTTTGTATCTTCGCTAACAAAATTGACTTATACAGTTGATCTCTGAAATAAATGTTTGGATTCATTTTAATGTGTTTTACAAGAATGCCAAACCTACCAGTAAGTTTATAATTACCAGGAAGATCCTTTATCCGTTTAAGAAGTTGTATCAGCTGATCTTGCTGTCTTTACTCAGGCAAAAGCCTCCCTGCCTTTGTTGGAGGTCGTGCCTCTTTGAGGACAGCAGATGGGTTCCAAAATTAAGTATCGTCTCAGTTGTAAAGTGTTGCTCCCTATCCTATATGGTCTTTTATCTTTAAACATTGAGACTGAAGAAAAGCAAACATGACTTGTGAATTTCTAGGTTAGAAGCTTTTTCAACACCCGTTTGTCTACTCCTCCCTCTGCAAACTCCATGAAAAGTGAAAGATATTCAACTGATTTACTTTAAAAAGTTTTATTTAAGCAGGTAGCACAATCTACTAATGTTATTTGATCTTCTGTGTTTGTTACATTGGTTGTAATTAATTTTTTAAATTAAATTAATTCATGAATTAGTAGTAAATTTATTAAGTTAACTATTAACTACATTCACTTTGTAAATTATTGTATAAAACTTATTGACAATGCACTGACTTTAGAAAGATGTTAATGTACATAAATACCTTGTAAATAAAATAGTGTTGATGTACTGGAATATGAGCTGTATTAAAAAAAGTATCGGTAATTGTATATGGAGTGAACCTGTTTATCTGTAACTATATTATTCAAACAAATTAAATACTGTGGATGCAGATGAAGTGTCACTTCTTGTCAGATAATTTTTGATAGCTCTTTTCCTGCTTTGAAGTTTCTGTACTGTTTTCATTAAGCTTAAATGGATTTATCAGTCCAAAAAATTGAAACGCGTGAGTAAACATACAACAGCTCTTTGCAGTTTGTCCAGCATGGCGCTGGTTCTGAGGAGCTCAGTACTTCAGCTCTTCTAACTTCTGGTTTTAAGTTCCTTTAGTTCTCCTTTTGAGAACATTCTGTTCATTTTTTTTTTAGAATTAGTCCATTTAATCGTTTAATATGTGTGCCTGTGTGAGAAAGTGAGAGTGAGACCTTTCCTTCTTACAAGTAAGTCTGAAGAACTACTGCACTAAACCACATTAATTCAGCTGTTCTCACATTTTGCTGTGGTGTAATTTTGATAGATCTGAAGTGAGATCAGTGATGACTTGGAAGCACAGTGGCTGCACATGGGATCCCTCATTACCTACGCTGAGAATCCTTCTGCAGGTTATTACAGTGGGAAAAAAATGTCTTTTTAAGTATTTAATTGCTTAATTTTTGTGTGTGTACTTGGACAATTAAAATTCAAGCTGTAATAATTTTATTCCAGGTTCTCATGCTGTGGTAAATAGGGCTCCTTTTGAGTTTAACAGGAATTGGGTAAAAAAAACGTTTTTCTTCAAAATGTTCCAGAAATAATGGGATTATATGAAAACCATGTAAAGATTCCATCACTGGAGGGTTTGATAGGAAGCTAGAGACAGAGCTTTTAATGGCACGTGCTGAATTTTTGCTTTCAGCTGGACTTGGGGCAGTGCAACGGTGCTCGCAGCCACGCGGCGGCAGCGCTGCCCGCCTCGTCCGCTCTCAGCAGGAGCCTGAACTCGCGTTTCATAATGTGTTCCCATGAAAAAAAATATATATTTAACCTGTTAAAATCAGAGAAAATAAAGTTTATCTGAAGTGAGAATCATCTGCATATTGCTTATTAGCACAGGGCTCACCAGAAGGAATGATTTCTGAAGTTAAAATTTTTTGTGTTACACTAGAATCTGAAGTAAATGACAGTAATTCTGCACATAAGCATTTAATTGCGCATGTATAATTGATCAGTAGGCATTTTAGGTCAAGCAGGGTATCTGTTTTCATGAGATAAAAACGGCCCTCTCAACATATGAGTCATACAAAAGACACAGAAACAAAAGGAAAGATGCAAGTTAACAAATAAATATAGTTCATAAGAACAGGCAAAGAAATAATGTGTGTGTACGTCTTCAGAGCAGACGCCTGGTTGTCTCCAGACAGCAGTTTGCATAGGTGGAGAATGAAACTGCGGCCTTCGCCAGCAAAGGAAATTCTTTCCTGCAGCTAAAGGAAGAGTCACACGCTGCAGCGCAGGCAGTCATCGCTTCCTCTGATGTTGTTTTGTAACCTGGTAAGTCTGTGAAATCACAGAGTAACTGGGGCTGGAAAAAACGAGGTCATTGCTCCATCCAAACGCTTCGGTTCCCATGTTGTAACGGTTCCCTGTGTTGTGGCGGTGTCAATACGGAGGGTGATGAGTCTGGTTACGTTTTGGTTTTCTTTGCAAGTTGTGGCAAATGTGCCACTAGGTTTCTTCTCTTTAAGAAGCGAAAGAACTTGAAGCCATCCTGAAACGCACTTTCTGGTACCAACTGTAGAAATAAGGTGGAGTTTCATATAAACGTATTTCATGGCTTTTTAGGAAGGTGGATTCCATCATGAATGCAAATAACTGCTGATGCTAATGGCAGAAGGTCCTTGGGAAAATTTTGCACAGGATACAAACTGAGTTTAGCAAGGTAAATTCTGCTGGAGATGTGGCTCATTTCATATGTTACTGCTAGAGGAAGCAGTCCCAGCATGTGTCAGACCATAACACCAAGGTTTAAAAAGGAAAGGAAGAGAGAATACTCTATTTGAGAAAATATTTGGGCTTTTTTACTCAAGAGTTGAATATGAGCTTTCTTCTAGAATCTTCTCCATCCGTGATGCACATGTTTGTTGATACTACTTGAATGTATGTCAGTGTATTTTAGATGTATCCTGCTGCTAGGTTTTAGTTGATGCAAGACTTAAGGCTAACAGAGAGGAAAGTCAAAGGCAAAAATCTCTCATGCCGTCACCAGAGGGGTAACAACTCTGAGACAAATGTGCAGGAGTAAGAGGTCAAAATTGATCTTGCTGTTGCTTGGACATGTGCATTTGCAGGTAGATTGCCGTTTAGAAGTAAAATAGAACTTCAGAAGGTGAATCCAGTTGTTGGTTCACAGAATTTCTGAAAAGAAAGGAAACAGTAACTCCAATACCTCTGATAAGCAGACTGTGCCTGAACTATATTTTCATCTGAAACTCTTCTATTGTTTACAAAGGTAAGTGTGATATTTTCTCAGTTGAATCCCTTGTTCAGTATTGCTGTTAATGACACTTAGAAAACAATCCATTTCAAAAATGAAATGATCCCTTACGTAGATGAAGGTTTTGCTCTCAGAAGCAGTGCCTTTGAAACAAAGGATCTGAAGGTACTTTCTGTACAGCCTTGGTGTACCAGTGTGTTCCTGCTGCTGCTTCTACATCTACGAGTGTTTGCTCACGTATTTTCTTCTTGATTGTATATGGTGTTGAGACATTTCCTCTGAGCAGACGCTGACTATGAGAGACTTACTGCAATTACAATCATGCTTTTTCCAAAAAAAGGAAGTAAATCTGGTTGAGTTGGCAACTGGACCAAAGTCCACTGTAAGCTAGTCTATCAGGAGTCACATATCACTTGGGGTTGTTTGTTTTCTGAATGTTTACAAAAACAGTGTGGTTATGTTTAGCTGGAAATGAACTATTGTTCCTATTTTATGGCCCTTGAAGATGCTAAATGGATATTTAACCAAGGATTAGCACGCATCAGTATCACCAAGGATGATGCCAGAGAAGCTGGTGTCTCTGGAAATGAAGCCATCTCTCACTATATTTATCAGCTGCAATTGGAGCATTTGTGCAGCACTAAATGATGACACTTGCTCAATGCAGTTGTCTTTACTGCCTAGTGATAAATTTTCAGAGCATTTACAGTGGTTGTTCTCCACAAGTGTGATAATTCCACAATGTTGAGTCACTTGTGCATTTTCAATATGGAAAATTTAATTTGAATTAAAGAATATGATCTATAGTTGTTCCTGTCATGAATTTCATCTGTTAAGGGTTTTAGATATTGAAAGTGCAATTTAAAAAAAATAAAAATTCTAATTACCAAAGATGTTCATACGTGCTGTTTTCAGTAGTAAAGCTTTTATTGATTCAGAAGTGTACCAAGGGCCATTAAATAGATGAAGGGATCATATCCCTGCCAAAAAACTGCAGCCATTTTCTGCTGCTGAATGCCTTTTACTTCCCAGATCAAAACTGTACAAGTCTCAGACGAGGACTCTCTGAAATTAGCAGAGCTCATTTTGTAAGATAGGAGCAATTGTGAAATGAGCTGTGCTGGAATTTTGCCCATGTACATTTATGCGTGTCTGAATTGCTGAAGGTACGTAGCCTACCCTTGAAGGCAGTTAGGTAGCCTTCCTTTAAACCTTGAGTAAAGTCCATCAACCAAATGGCTTTTGGTCTTTCTCCTGGGAGGGAGGGGGAAATACGCAGCAGGGAAAGTACCTTCTTATGCAAAAAACTTCTATTTCCCCCAGCATGATGGGAAGCACGGACGCACCAGCTCCTGCAAATGCCCTGCTACCAAAAGGAGTTGCCCACTGTCACTTCCCCTTAAATCTTAAAAGTCCAACTCCAAAATTATTTTTCATCTTCATCCTATTGTTTCCATCTGTTCTGGAGTTGCTGGTTACGGCCGGAGTGTATCCTCCTGTTCCTGCACTCCCTTTGGTTGGCACGGGAGATTGCATTGCTGGTTTGTTCTATATTATAGATTTACCCGTTATCTACATATCGGGGCCATTAAATGTCCTGAGAAAGCGCAGGGACTGCGGGCACAGCTGACCCGGCTGGCCAAGGGCCCGCACGATCAGCGTATGTATTAATTGCAGCTTTTGTTACACTTTTTCCCTTAGGTCCAGTAAACTGAAGCAAGAAGTTAGTAAAATGCAGTCATCCATACTTGCTGATTTATCGTTTCAGGAAAATAAAAACCTGACAGAAGCTTGGAAGATTGTGCCTTTTGTTTGGGACAAACCTCCAACTTCCTTGTTCATGTGTTAAAACATTTCCTGTTTGTGAAAATTAAAAGCAGTGTTTGATAAGGTCCCTTTAGCAAAATCAGTCACAAACTAGAAAATATATTAAGGATGCTTATGGATTTAATATAAAGCAAAATTTTCTGAGCATATTTGTAGAATCTAGAAATGCTGCTCTTAGTCATGGTAGTTGCTCCCTTCATGACTCTTAGTAGCTCACAAACTAAAACAGATGGGTGACATCCTGCCTGTTTTATCATACAGACACACAAACTCAAGATTCTTGTCTTTTGGGGATTAAATAATGTTTATCGTTGAGACAGACTTTAGCAGTTCTCCTAGTTTTTGCAATTTAGTCCTTTTGTCTGGGCAAACAAAACCAGTAGGCTCTGAGGGAAGATAATGGAGCAGGACACCAGGGTGTCAGCGGGACGTGTCACAGGCCCATGTAGTTGCTCATCTAGAGGTGTCGTTGAAAGGACACTGTAAAATTAAGATTAGTCTTTTCAGATTTCATGAAAAGTGACTTCAAGACTGAAGATCACAAGGAAAATTTCTATTGATTTGTTAAACTGTGGGTAATTGTGCTTTAATACAATTAGTTGCTGGCTGCAATTGCATCTTGTATGGCAGTGATGCCCCCAGAACAGGCATGGGGATAAAACCAACCCAAGCTGCTTTCCTCTGGTTATTCAAGCTTGTGAGAAGTGCAGAGGCAACAAAAGCATGTATTGGGTACTCAAGACTAAAAAAAGATAAATAAACACGTATGAAAAGAACACGCATTTGTACAAAAGCACATCCAGCAGGCTCTCTGTTAATTGTTAGCATAGAACACATACGAGGAAAAATAATGGTAAAACACAACTTTCATTTTTATTTAGGATCGTTCCTGGCAGATCTCTAACAGTTAAGAGCTTCCTTTTGAGGGATTTGAAGCTGCCATCCTACTGGGTGTTTCCACGCTGATTGCCACTGCGTAGCCTTCCATTGAAGTCGTTACTTCCCTGTCAGCGTTTGGGGCCAGACGAGGGGATCACACGGTTTCGAGACACAGCGCGTGTTTTTTCCGGCCAGTAGCGCTGTCTGCGATACCTAACAGCAGTTCTCAAAAACGCTCAGGTTCTGATGTTCTCCGCAGTCTTTAGCTATAAACCATCACCTCAGTGCTGGTTCCAGCCATTCACGCCTCCTCTTGATATAAAATTGTAAAACTAGAGCTAAGGCAGCTGAACATCCTGTCCCACGTTACCTGACTTAGTAAACCTCGCCTTCTACCTTTTAACAGT
Source organism: Strix uralensis (assembly GCF_047716275.1). Lineage (NCBI taxonomy): Eukaryota > Metazoa > Chordata > Aves > Strigiformes > Strigidae > Strix > Strix uralensis. The sequence continues at coordinate 11,449,866 of NC_133991.1, forward strand.
GTTTTTTAAAAACCATGACTGCAGAGCAGACAGATGTCCCTAGGTGGGTCGCATGCTGCTTTTGTTTATCAGAGTTCATGGAGCTCCATCCCCTGCAAAAAAATAAATGTAGCAGCAGATGCTTCACAGCCTTTGTTAAAGTGTTTGCCTGATCTCTGAAAATATAGGACTCCTTGTACTCGGTTAAGCAATATTATTTATCTTGGTACTGCTGGAGGTTTTTTTCAGCATTAGATTTTTATTGGGTGCAAAGTACAAATGAAATAGCTCATAGAGCTCTTGTGCATGATGACTGTGCTTTCTGAATTTTGGAAATAGTATATCCAAACCACACTCAGCATCTCTCAGTTCTGTGTAACATGCTAAAATAACGTGCTCTTCCCTTTTCCAGAAAGTGGGAAGCGCGGGCAGCTCTTGGGGGCCTTACCAAAGCAGATTTCATTTTTTCGTGTGAAAGAAACAGTTACATTTCCCTTTTATGCAAACTGGAGGGATCAGGGTTGGTTTATACCATCTGCCTTTTCCATGGAGTGTAACACAGGCTTAATACAAATTAAATAATAGCATGGTGTATAATTTTGTGTAGAACTGTTGAATCCTAAAATAGTTCAGGTTGGAAGGAACTTTGAGTTGATTCAGTCCAGCCTTCTGCTCAAAGCAGTGTCATCACCAAATCTGGGCATACCCTAATGCTTGCAGATACAGTTGATTTAAAAAAAAAAAAAAAAAAAAAATTCTTTTTTGAAATACCTTCATTTTACTTTAGTTTGTCAGTATTCTGTAACAGCCAGGTTATTTTATCTAGACTTTCAGATCTTGTCTGCAAATATGTATCTTCTCCTTACTGACTCTTCTATAGGTTTTTATTTCCTCAAATTATCTTGCAATTTATATTGTCTTCACACTATCCATTTGAGGGGGTTTTGGTCAGATTGAGGTAGAAGAAAGGAATTAAATGGTCAAATAAATTGTAAAAGTAGTGGATTATGTGCTGGCTGTATTTGGAGTCAAAGAAATAGCTTGAGGCAACAGGTTTAACTCAATTTTAGAATCAGAGAGAAGTTTGGCCAGGTATTTCAGTAGCTCTGGGTACATGGGTAATCTTGTTTCACATTTGCTGAAATATGATATAGAAAGCACAGTATTTGTCTAAACCTTTTTTATGTTTAGCATACCATGGTTTTCAGATTAAAAATTGTCCCTTCACTTAATGCAGCATCTTGGTGGAGAAAATATTTATATGTATTATAAATAAACCTCGGCCTCCCAATGAGAAACTGCAGGAAAACTGAAGAGTGCATGTTAGTTAAGGGCTGGATAACAACAAAGGAAAGCTGCTGCTTCAGAGCCAGAAACAGGATCCAACACCACCAGTGGCAAATCAAGAAAGCCTTAAAAATGCTGTTTGTATTATGATGTTTGGAGTAACGAGACAATGCAAGGAACAATGTGATTACAGAGATCTGGCCCCTGCATTGTTAGACAGCTCCCTCCTCCAAAGTGCTCCACTGACATTTTGACAGTTGCCCCCGTGCACCGCTGGTGGTGCTGGTGCCCCCAGGACCGTACCACGGGGAGAACAACATATGCAGGATTTGTGCCTGAAGGCTCCCGAAGCAGGGAGGAAGAGTAGGGAGGAAGAGCTCAGCGGTGGGGGTTGGATGAACGTACACTGATGGGATGTGGCCTCAACGTAAACTAAAGATGAGGACAGCGAGCTCGGCAGAAGCTAGCAGAGTGTCCTGCCAGCAAGGAAGGCGAAGAACACCCGGAGCCTTGTTAGCAGGAGGCGAGCCAGTAGATGGAGGGAAGTGATTATCCCCCTCTGCTCAGCTCTCCTCACACCGCATCTAGAGAACAGTGTCCGCTTCCCCGAGCCCCCCAGGTCAGGGTGGACAGGAGGTAATTGCAAAGATGCTGCCAGTCTCTTCGGTGGTGCAAGGCAGGAGGATGGAGACAGCAGACAGAAATTTTAGTAAGAGCAGTTCTGACCTGGTACAAGGAGAAAGTTGTTCACCACGAGGGCAGTGCAGCAGTGGGACAAGCTGACGCAGCAGCTGGGAATTTCTGTCCCTGGAGCTTTCTAAAAGCCACCTGGATGAAACCCCCAGCTGCCTGGTCTGACTGCTCTGAGCCGGGGCCAGACCAGAGACCCCTGAGGGCCCTTCCAGCCTGAGTTCTCCTGTTCCAACTTATTTCTAAGCTCGCAAGGGTAGAACTGGCTGAAGTTTTAAGCTCTGATGTTCAGATGTTCATGCAGCAATTTAAATCATGGCTTAGTGCTTCATCTAGATGCTGGAGGTTTTCTTTTGTGACCCACCAGCAAACAGAACAGAAAGTTAGATGAATTTTTGTTAGATTTATGTTTTCCTTCTGATACAGAATAAAATTCCTTTGGAGACTTTTTAATCAAAGCCATTCACAGTGTATCAGCCTGCTTCTTCAAGGGGCAGGAAAGGATTCCACACAGGAAGACCCAAATGATGCACATTGACCATTAAGAGCACGCTCATGTTTATGACCCTGCTCCCAAGCAAGTGAATTGTAAATGTTTTCTTGCCATGTGGTCTTGCCTTTTCATCTTCAGTTTTGATTATAAAAATGTTCCTGTTTAAAGACATCACAAGGGAATAAATCTTTGGGCCCACAGCCTCTTTGAGCATAGGCAGCCATAGCATTTAACTTGTAACAAAGAGAATTTCAGTGGAAGCTTTTTGATAAAAAGTTGGCAGCATATCAGAGGACCAATTTGACCATGAGTTGTGAACAAAGATGTCACACTGGGTGTTTAAACTTCTTACCTTTTGCTCTAATTATATTTCTTTAGATGATTATGAATGAAATATAAGCTAGAATAAGATTGCCTTCAGTGTACATGATATTTTCAAATAATGACTCAATTAAAGAAGTCATTAAATTTTGCTTTTAGCATAATACAGAGATTTGACTGCTTAATGAGACACGAGGCAAACTAGCAGCAGTTTAAAGAAGTAAGAATTAAGAGTGACCTCAAGAATTATTATCTTTTAGCACAAAATCTGTAGGGGTGAGATGCTTGGACTGTTGTTTAACCTGTTTGATTTAACCAGGACACAAATTCTAGCTATATTTTAAAGTTGCCTTCTCTTTCATGTGAGCGGCAGGCAGTCTAATACAGTAAAAGACAAGCTGAGCGTGAAGAAGGTTAGAGTTCAAATAAATAAATAAAATATATTAAGAGTTGATTAAAGGAAGGTAAGGGATCGAACACAGATGTGAATATCCCCTGCTAATATATTTCACTCTTAGCTGGCCTTGGTCTTGCTTCCTTTAACTGCTGGGCTTTGATGTTTCAGGGTAGAAAGCAGACGCCTACTTTACCTAAGCTTTTGTGTTCAAGGCAGCATTGACCCTTTGTCTAACAAGTGCTCAGGCAGGTTATAAATCTGTAACATTGCACCTCACCTTTTGTATCTTGCTTAATGACCTTTTAAAAATAAATGCAGAATAGCTGAAGGAAACAGTATCAGCGATGGAAAAGCTGACACGTATGCAACCTGAGCTCTGATTTTTCAGATTGCTCCAGTCTGTTAAACAAAACTTCTTTTTCTTTCCTCTGTGGTTAAAAAAGAGGAAAAAGGGGGACAGGGGAGTGTTTTCTTAGCTGGGTTCTCTGTCTTATAATTCAGCTGTAAACTGCTTGCTGGAAAAATGCTGCACAGAGTTGCTGGAAAAATGCTGCACAGAGTTACTAGCCTACAGAAAAGGGTATGGTCATTCAAATATGAAAATAGATTCTTTACACAGATATCTACTATTTTGTTTTCAGGAGTTTCAGAAAGCTGTTGTTTTAAGGGGCTCTCGGAAGAGCCATTGGAAATGGCATTGTTCATTTGCAGAAAAATCATCATTTAAAATTCTCATCAGGCTCTTTTTCTGTTTCCCATAGTACTAAATTTAGTGTATGTAGCCTGGATATGAAAAAAATATATGATAACTTTTATCTGAATCCATGAAAATGTATATTATCCCAGAGGAATGTCTTACTATAAAACGTTCTCCATCTGAATGAAAGGAAAACTGAAGTTTCCCACCATTTCAAACCGGTACAACAATTTATTTTGGTGATGATTATAATGGGTATTTTGGATTCACGTGTACAATAGTAAAACACTGACATTATCTTCTTTTGTTTATGTATTTTTCTTAAAATAAAAGATTACTCCGAAGGAAGGTATTTGAGGAAGAATACTTGCAGAGAGGCTGGATTTATTTTGGCTGGCTGTTCTGGCCTATCAGCTAGAGAACAACCTGCACCATTTACAGAGACCTTCAGCCTGCTTCCAGTTGCCTTTACCACAATTACTTTTAGTGCAGAATACCTACAGCAGCTGAACTGACTTCTGCTGACAACCCCTTGCAAGCTGTACCAAATTATTTTCCAATAATTTTACTACTTAGTTCCCCCAAATAATTTGGATACCAAAAATTGAGTGTGTTATGGGTAGGTCACTTGTATTGTGGTTTTACCACGTCCACAGTTCTATGCCCTGGCTCAGGGTGAATAGATTCTGAGTGAGCCAATTTTCAAGTGTCCTCACAGCCTTTATTTCTGCTGGGGTTCTTCAAATGGTTGGTGCTATCTATTCTCACAGCCTTGTGATTCATGTGTGGTTTTCCTCAAAGCCACAGAACTCTGATAAATGTTATAAGGTCAGTCTGAAAAATGTATTTGATACTTCAACTTGTCACAGCACCCGATGCCATTACTGCCAGGGTGACTGTAAAGCTCCACTCTTGGCTTTGCAGAGGTTCATACCCTTCATGGTTAACTTCTAGGTGCTGTGCTGTACCCTATATTCTTTTGTGGGGTCCTAATTGAATTTTTATTTCAGAATATTAGTGTTTTTGTCTAGTCTTTGCAGTTACCTGCTGGACTGACCCTCATGTGGCAGGTTATTCCCTGCCTGTGTGCTTCAGTCTATCAGCTTTGGACCTTTGGCCTTTACATAGATGATCTTGCCTGGGTTACAGATTCACACCATAAATTACTTTGATTTAATTTGTAAAAAACATCCTGCTTTAACAAATATTGTTCCAGATAGATTTGGGTTAAAGAGGTGCTGATGCTTGGAGCCCAAGTGCCTGTCTCTGGAAACATGGACAGTGGACAGCAGCTTTCCAGACGAGCTGCTCTGGGGGCAGCAGTGCTGTTCGGTGTGATTTACAAAGCTGGCTTTGAATTCCTTGGCTTTCTGCTAATCTCTGGTAGAGGCGTTAGGAACGTGCTTTCAGACTCCAGTAGGCACTACCTCATACTGGTGAAAAAGCCAAATTCTCTTCACAATAATAAGTCTCACCAGCTGTGAGTGTTTGGATTCCCTGCCTTCTGCCCCAATGAAGATTGAAACTTAAATATGAAATTAAAATAATTTCTAATGAAAATTGTTACAGATCAATTTAAAAAAAAGAACAAACATTGCTATTATAGTAGTTCATGTAGAGAACAATTTCTTCCAGGCTGGCTTGCTATTTATCTTCATCTCTTTGAACAAATGTTTGATTTAGGTCATTTTTTTCCCCACTTCTCCAACTCCCTGTCCCAGAACATCTTGCAGAGAGCCAATGAGCTGATAATCGATGAACCCACATTACTGTATCGTGTCATGGCATACAGGAACAGCAGGCTGGGTTTGTGCAGTGCTGCTAGCATTCTGATTTACAGTTTGCATCTATTAAATGCTGTTATAAAAAGCTTATTTATATGTGTTTGAGTCTTTCAACTATAAGTGACTCCTGAAACTTAACCCTTCCTTCTTGTACGCATTGTAGCTCTATATTACAACACCCTCCCTATGTCTTATATCCTTCTACATTTTAGAAATGTACTTGCCATTTCCTTTTATTTCATATGTTACTACTTCCACTTATCTACATGTATGTGTGTCTATGCCTATATATAGGTGCATACAGAAGTCTGAAGTCTTACAACTGTCTTCTGTCTGTTTAATGTGAGTTCCCATAACTCCTCCAATCTGTCAGGAAAGGCAGAATTCTAAGAGTCAAGGGTTGTATTACATCGCTGGTTTGCTCATGTGAAAGACTGGTAATACTGCAGTTTGCTGTATGCTATTGGTTTGGGTTTTGGTTTTTTTTAAAAAAAAGGGGAAAAAGGAGAAAGGGTTGGGAGGAGAGAAAACTACTGTCCTTCCAGTATTAGACGTAACATTACTGATGGTAGAGTACTCTTAGAAGTCATCAGTGATGATCAAATTCCTCTTAATAAGAAAAATGATGCTGTTGATTGAGAACGTGCTGCAAGTAGCTTCTTATAAAAATTGTTAAATACAAGTTCTAACCCGGGAGTGTTAAGAACATTTGTATGAGCACTGCTTTTTCTTAAATTCCCTTCCAGGTAAGTTTGAAGACAAGCAAACCAAACATACGGACCCCAGGACTGGGTGCAGAACAGCAGAGTGCTGCTGGCCGAGCTTTCCGAGAGCGCGCAGTGCGGAGAGCGCGGTGAGTGTTGGACTGAAAATGATCTATTTGCCACGGAGTATCCTGGGATAATTGAATGCTCTATAATGAGGGCGCAGGGTGCGTTAATCATTCCATTTCAGCTTTTGTGACAGGAACTTGGCAGTAAGTTGCAGCAAAGCAGGCACTGATACTGAAGTTTTTATTACCACTGCCAATGCGACCGGCAGGTTTTATTATTGTGCTGTTCCTCCTGATTTTCTAAACGGAGAAGCAAGTTACGCTATCGCTTCCCTAGGCTCTGCTGGGGGCAACTATTGCAAAATAACTTTTGTAAAGTGAGCTTTTACTTTCTCATGTGTTGGAGTTTTTTTAGGCTTATTTCTGTCTTTATTGTTGGTTTTTTTTAAGCTTCTGTTTAGTCTGTTTAGCCAGAAAGTCGAAAACTCTAGGCAACTCTGTCTTCTGGAGAAGTTAAGACTTACTCAGCCATATGTGCCTTAGTCAAAGAGGGGGAAATGAGCTGTTGGAAGAGTTAACTCCATCTTATATAGCTTACTGTGCATGCTCTTTTTCTTTTGTAGATGAATTTTAACAGTCAGAGGTGCTTCTGTGTGTGCTTCTGTTGCACAGCCCTTTTACAGATTTCCTATGTGTGTTGCCTTGTGTTAGCAAAACCAGCCGCTACGTTTCACCCAGCTGACGTCTCTTTCTTGAGGCTGAATCTGCTACTGAGGTCATTCGGTACTTGCTGAGAAATGGTCAGATGGGATTTTTCTTTTTTAATAAGCTTTATATGAGGCATTTTTAAATCATGAACTGTGGATTGCCTGTTGTCCTACCAACTCTTCTCTGTCACAATCTCACAACATCACTATGGTTGCGGCAGAAATTGCACTGACTTTTTAAATGTGTTTCCATGTAATCTGAATGTTTGTGATTTACGAGCTTTAATAGTGTTTTTTTAAAACAAATCAATCTTGTTCCATAACATGTGCATTCATATCTGTGGGATCATAAACCTGAGTTTCCTGTTTATGCTCTGGCACCACAATATTCACAATCAGGACAATAGAAATCCATTTCAGGTTTTTTTTATATGAGTGACACTGGAGTCCTTTTTGCAGTACTTGATAAGACACCGTGTTCTCTGCCAATCATAAATGGTTGTAAAACCATTGAAGTAAATGGAGCTTTGGCAATTTTTCTGCTTACAACCTGCTTCATAGACTTCATCTGAGCTCTCTATACACAGGGACACTCCCTGGACTGGGACAGTCCTAACACCCTGTTCCCCAAAAAGTTTGAGTTGTATCAATGATAAGACACTGAATGATATAAAGCAGTTGCATAGTGCACTGATAATGATAATGCACTGAAATTCTATGAGGGCATGGAAATTAATAGTTAATCCTCCCTTTTACTTATGTGTTTGGACTGAAGCGCTGCACAGAAAGTCATCAGCTGGAGGGGCTGGAGGAAGACTTCAGCACCTCGGTGCTTGACTTTGTGTCTTTATCTTGCTCTTTTAAGCAGCAGCTTTCCTTTACCTTAGGTAGTTTACTGTTTTTTCTCCCAGGATTATTCATAGGATCAACAGTGACTGTTGGGTTCCAGGACATAAAACATTATGTTTTACTGCATGTAAGAAAGCATTTTGTGTAATGCTGAGAGTTTCATGTCTAACAAACTCGAATGATTCTAGGTTTCCAAAGGTATAGCATTCTTGATAAAAAATGACTATGATTTATTTAGGGCTTAATCGCAACATCAGCAAAATCAGGAAAATGTGAAACTTCTGCCTTCCTTTCTCTCTCATAAATTCTTCATAACCACACGTATCTGGAAACTAATCAATCAAGATCTTTCTCCTACGTGCTGGGAACAACGAGTAGTCTTAGTAATGTGGGAAGTGAATGGGTGTTGACATTATGAAGGTAATTTCAGTCGATGGAAACTAATATATTTTTACAAGGTTCTCTTCATATGATAAAAAGAAAGGGCATGGAAAAGTTTAGCTAGGAGGAGATAGATTATAAGAAAACAAAAAAACATAGTTACTAAAATAGTGTCAGCTGTTTGGGTTTCTTTAATCAGAACCATGTTTGAGTACTAGATGTCTGAATCATTTCAGAAGGCATTAATAGGTAAAAGATAATAACCCAAATTGATTACAATCTTATACCTCTTATAACTTTAAATGCAAATTGCATTCAACTGCAAGAAGGGAAATAATGTCCCAAAGGCATTTCAATTAATTGCTGTAGTTAATTACACTCATAATTTTACTTGTGTGACTAATTATAATCAGGTTTTATGGGTGTATATGGATTTATTTCTGATACTAAAAGCCCCAAACAGCAGGTTATTTTTAGGAAATATATTTAAACTTCATAATGAAAACTGCATGTTCCCATTCTCAGCAGTTGGCTTGAATGAGTTGTGTCTGTGTTCAGAAAGAGTTTGGAGAGCATCAAGAAGACAAACTGCCCCGGCTTTATCGAGCCTGGCTGAGAAGGTCACCGTGGCCCTGCTGATACTGCTCCATTGCTCATGGTCCCAACTTCTTTGTTTTTTATCCTGTGATGGGCACCAGAGACTGCATCAATGGCCCTGAGGTGTTGGCCAGCTCCTCCAGCGGCCAGGAGATGTGCTGGAAATGTCACCTCTAGTCACTGGGGCTGCTGGTGCGGCACTTCGCACTGGGCTCCTCAGCCAGCCCGGAGCAGCGCTGCTTTTAGGCGTTTTTCTTGAGGTGCAGTGTTTGCTGCCGTGCCTCGGCCACCCAAAGCCCTGGGGCTACAATACCTGAGACGGTGGGGAAGGCAGGATGGGGCTGTTTTGTTCCCTGAGAGCAGTCCCCGGCAGCCGCCTGCAGCGAGGGGGTTGCCGGCCTTGTTGGGCTCCTCCCCTCAGCCTGACTGGAAGGGACGCTCAAGATGGCGGCCAGCGGTAGGTGAAGTTTGTGGGTGTCCAAGCCCTTGCCTGTCACCCCTGCTGTGCTGGGAGGGTCTTTTTCTTTTTTTTCCCCTTTTTCTTTCTTTTTTTTTTTTTTTCCTTCTTCTTCTTATTTCCCCCCCTCTTTTTTCCTTTTAGTTCACTTCTGAAGTGGCAGGGCTGCCCTGCCTGGCATTTGAACCCAGCTTTGGTGACAGTGCCCGCCATGTTCGCCTCAGAGCGCCCCAGCCTGGCCACGCTGCCGCTTCCCACAGCCTGTGAACGGCGAAGCGGTGAGTCAGTCCTGTCTGCAAAAGAGACTACAGACGGGGGTTTTCTGAGAAAAACAGGGTGTACAAAGGCTTGCCAGGCTGAGCACTGCCCCGGGGTACGGGATGCCTCAGATGGGCATGGCGGGTGCCTCAGATGCTTCCTTACGGTGCATCACCTTGTGTGGAAACAGGCGCTTTTGTAAGGCTCTGTGAGCAGCAAGTGAGACACATTGTATGAGTGAGGTGGGGTTTAGATGATTCTTGTGGAAGAATCCCACAGGGTTGGGGTCAGCCAGATTGTCCCCTGTGTCTGTGGGCAGCTGCCCTGCCGGCCTGGGCAGTGAGGCAACCAGTCTCGATTGCCTCTTCAGTGCAATCTCAGCTAGAGTTTTATTGTCTTTTCCACTGATACACGTTAATTTACTGTTAAATCCTTCATTTCTTCTTTTTTTTAATAATTTATATATTATTTTCTCCTATATGAAACATTTCCCACAGCCACCTCTGGCTGCACAGAGCTACCATGACAGTTGTTTCTCTGTCATTAAAATGTCTCCAAATCCCATGTCATTTGTAGTGCTTAATGGAAGCAAATCACCAAGTGCACTTTTACCTCTATTGAAAAGACCCTCAATTCTCCAAGTGTAATCATTTTTCATAGAATCATTTAGGTTGGAAAAGACTTTTAAGATCATTGAGCCCAACCGTAATTTTTGTGGTGGAGTGTTACCTTCTGTGCAAGGTACAGAAATAGGCAATGGGCCTCCCATCTCTGGATCAAAGGTGGTTGACATTACACCTGGTACTAACACATTTAGACCTCTCTGTATCCTTTTTGGACTACAGGTGGATGGAAGATATTTTACATGGACTTGCTATATGACATCTGCCAGCAAATGCCGTCTTCCCTGTGAAATCCACTTCTGGATGGGCAAGGGAGGAAAGGAAAAGGCAAAAAGCTTTATCCTTTTATCCAGGCAGTCATGGAAAATTAATTCTGTGCAGAAGAAAAGTGCATTTTGAGCTTGTGTTTGTCAGCAGGAGGAGCTGACCATACAAAGAAGCTGGCAAGTTTGTTAAATTCTTTCTGGATAATGTAAATATATATCTTGTGAGTAATGACTAGGTTTCCTTGTCTCTTTCTGCTTCCTGAGAAAATGTTTTGCTGAAAACATATTGTATTAGGAATTATTTTTGTGCCTGCCCCTCCTGTTGGCCCCTCCCCATTCCCCTGCTGATTGCCAGGTGATTGTGAAGGAGTGAAGCTGGGCCTGTGTTCGTATGGCAGATCTGCTCCTTCACCTCTCAGACCTCTGAAGGCTTGCACTCAAACCAGGGTCTGATCCAAAACTGGAAAAGGACTGCTTTTTGGATGCACTATACAACACCATGTAATCTCAGCTTGGTATACTGTAGGAATGGGGAGGGCCTACTGAAGTCTGGTGAGTCCCCAGCTGCTGTTCAGTCTTACAGTGAATGGACTCTACCACAACAGCCGTTACAGGAAAACCCTAAACCAAAACACAAGCTGCTTCCAAAGGACAGAGTTCTCATAAGCAAAGCTGCTCTCAAACTGTGATAATCCCCTAAAATGCTTTGGACTTTGCACTCTTGAATGCTATCAGTTTATATGTCTGGTTTTCTGCAACCCAAACGCTAGTCTACCTCTGACTTGATTCAGACTGACAAAGCCCCTGCTTGTCTTTTTTGTTTTAAACCTGAAACATACATCTGTAGTGAATTTTAGTTTCTAGTGCTGTTTCATTTTCTATTGTAATCCAGTTTTCAGACACAGAAGCTAAGCAGTCTTCAACTCTGGCTCCAACATATGTGAAAGGTATTAGCAAAGTTTGTATTAACTTTTCTGTACGTGGGAAAATACTGTTCTTTCTGGGTCTTTCTAAATACCTCTGTTCCTTCCCCCGCCCTTTCCTGTATTATCACGGCTTGGCTTAGTAGTTCTTCAGGAGTTACTGTCATTTCCCAGTGTCTTTGCAATATAAGAGGTTTCATGCCAAATGCAGTGTAGACACAATTCTTGAAAATCTGTGCCTGAAACTACCTGTGGAACAGCAAATTACTTTTCCATAACTATCTTCACAAAAGAAAACCAAATGTCCCACTTCAAGCCTTCCTGTCTTTTACTGGTTTTTTAATTGAATAGCTTTTGCTGTAGATTTGTATTTATTCACTGCATTAATACTAGTCCTGTAATTGCCACATCCTGCACCAGAACAGACTGTGTCTGCCTGGTTGCAAAGAGGTGCCTCTGACAAAGAACAAATTGAACTAGAGCACTGACACACATGCAGATTGTAGCATTTCCTTTTTTCTCATTGGCATAAAATTGGCAGTGAAAATGGTCCTACTTGGCTATTCAGATTTTATTCATGCTGAGGTTTGTGCAGAATAGTACTTACAGAAGAATAACCATCTTTTCAGTACATTTTTTGTTTCTTCCTCTTAATTATGTTTTAATATATTTCATAGTAAATAAGATCCTCCCACACCATAACTAATTGCTGTAAATGCTCCTCTCTATCCACACGGTAAATTGAGGCACAACCTAGTTAAAAGCTGCCCCCGTGAATCCTAGCAATAAATGACAGTAGACCCAGATCCTCCATGGTTTCTTCCAATCATCCTGAAGAGAGCTGCCTATGAAATGAGAATCACCTCATGAATTTCATAAATACTCTGAATGGGGAGGGATGGTGGGCTTTACACATACTCCCAGCAGATACGGGGGGCTTGTTTAATGCAAAAGACATTGTTCTCAGTGGAGGCATCGTGAGGAGTATTTGCATCGCTAGTCTTTAAAACAGGAGCTCCCAGTCCTACGGGACTTTCATATGGGATTGTGCTGTTTACCATGTTGTTTGTAAACCTTGAAAGAGCACTAAAACGTGAGCCTTTTAGAATACTTCCATTTATTATATCTTGTAAAACAGCCTGAAAACAAAGCATCTTTCTTCTTAATTTCTTGATGCATTGTCTACTTGTGGGATGCTTAGGGATGTAATGGACATAGCTAACACAGAGATGTTCAACAGATGGGTAAGTAGGCAAGTGTTTATCCTGGTTAACTAGCCAAGTGTTTGTAGAGATGAAGTTACACTGGGTAAAGCTGTGGTACGTTTTCCTTCACTGTAAGAAATCTGCCCATTCTCTACCTGATGGGCTGGGTGTGTGCCCCAGCTCTGCTGAGCAAGGTGCCGTACTCAAAGCAATTTTGCTATGTGCAGATAATACCCAAGATGACCCATGTGAAATAAAACCTCCAGAAGCCTGCTGACATGAGAAACATCCCAACGTACTGCAAATCCCCACCCCCACCCCAAATGCACATCCAACCCTAAATGTTGTGAAGATAATAGCGGGGAAAAAAAGTCACATTCCTTTTCTAAATGAATGCTGTGTGGATTCCCCTTCAGCAAGGATGAAAGAAATAAAAACTCAAGGCAATGAAAATATAGGTCTCTGTTCAACTTTAATCTTTCATTTATGTTTGTTGTTTTTCAGTTAGTTAGCCAAAAATACAGTTAAAGTCTTAATCATTCCTCTAAACATAAAAAGGTGAATTTCCTTTCCCATGTTTTTTTTTTTAAACTTACATTATTGATTTTTAAATATGAAAATAATTATTCCCCCTGCTTTTTCTCCTTTGGTGAGCTGTGGTTAGTCCCTCTGTCATGATTTTCCCAAAAATGGCCATATAGCTGTAACATAAAGTAATCTCTGCCAACATTGCCCTAAAGAAAAAAAATACAAGTCTGCTAATATGAAATTCTATTTTACTGTGGCCAAAATCTAAAATTCTAAAAGAAGCTATAACATGTTATATGACAGTAGCCAAAGAAAACAGTTATGTCTGTCTTCAGAGAGAGAACTGGAATAATATAAGGAAATCCCGTTTCTCAATATATTGAGCTTTTCTGTAAGTAATTGGGTAAGATCTGAAGAAATCAGTTCAAAACACAGTCGTCTTAGAAAAACTGTGAATCTTAACCATATGTGAATATTTTACAGGAATGCTATTATAAAAAAAAAAAAAAGAAAAAAATTCATAAGGAAATGTTCACACTGAAATGTTAAAAACTGAAATTTAAAACTTCTAAAATCTGGTCCTAAAAAGAGCCATTTCTTGAGCTGTCCCATTTTATTAGGCAAATGAAAACTGTAAAGGCTTATCTAAGTGTCGTGTTTCAAATGCAGCCCTCCAAAGAGAGGGAATTTCCACAGGTGTGCAATTGGTATAGGTGGTTTAGCTTCCCTTTTTCTTTTCAGCACATCATACTGGGCATGGGCATCCCAGAGAAGGATGCTGTACTAGGCTGAATAAATAGGCTTGACAGAGAAACCTGAAATCCAGAATCAGTAGATTAGATAAAAGGAATCCAGTATCCTCTTCTAAAATTTAACTTTAGATATTCTGAAGGAAGAAGGGGGAAAATTTGTGTTAGTACAGATGAAATTTCTCACATATCTTTCACTAGATAGGATGACCCAGGTGTTGCTCAATTGTGTGTGAGCATTTTTTCTTTGCTTTGTATTGTACCTTCATGTAGGACAATGTAGGGATGGTAAGAATTACTCCACGTTACTGTCTTCCTGATTTGCAGTGTTGAATGTAAACATACTCCACACAAAACCCTTCATAGGCACTTAAGAACAGATTCCTGTTGAAGGTCCTCTGTATAGCTTGTGAAGTGTCCTTCCAGTGTTGTGTTAAAGCTACAGACTTGTAGATAATCCATCCTAATGTTTTCTTTAGAGTTTGGTTGCTTTTTTAAAAAAATTTGAATCTTCATATCTTTATCTTACAGTTCCTTCGAGTTCTTGTGATTTAGTGCAATGGGTTTCATTTTATATAAGAGCGGCAACAGAAGTCCTTGGTTAGTGTCTGGGGGGGACAAGGTTAAATTCTGTATTGAGATAAGATTCATGAGTTGGCAGTTAGAGAGACTACTTAATACAAAGAACCATCAACAGCAATAAAAAAACCCTCCAAAAATCCCAGAACCTTGAATGAGGTGCTAAGTATTCATTGGAAAAGAGAACTCAGGATGTACGTAAGCATCAGGACCAACACTAAAACCTTAGCAGGAGGCAGGAGGATGCTGGCACTGGACCAGTACACCTTGCGTTCGTTCAGAAACTGAACAGGCCGGAAATTTTCAACCATGTTAGTTGAGTTCTTCGCATCAAAGTGGACTGTCGAAAATTGAGAAATCTGCAGACATCAAAAAAATAGATCATTAAATCCTTTTTCCATGGAACACTGGACATTCTGATATTGTATATCTGCAGTGCCTTACTCTGTGGCTTTGTTTTGAGCTGTATGGATGCATTAAACCTTGCAGGAAACAATGTGATGGAGGCTATTTCCAGAGGTCACTGACAGATGACTTCTTTTACCCTTGGAAATCACGGGGACTTCCTTTCTGTGTAAGCCAAATGCTTTGTCCAGCTCAAGGACCTGGTTACACCAGTCCTCTTGGCACGCACAGTCCTGTCCTTGTCCATCACGTCACAGTGAAACAGAGTAAGAGCACTAAGATTTCTTTCTTTCCTTCAAATGTCTAACTGCTTGCGATGTGATGCTGACCCAGAGCAAGCAGATGCTCACTCTTGTGTGATGTGCTATGCTGACCTGTGTGTGGCTGAGCATTGCCCTTGGCTGAAGTGATGAGTACACTGCAGGTAAGGAACTAAAATACAGATGCTGGCTCTTGGCCAGGTTGTGCTGGCTAGTAGCATTGCTGAGAGTCCACTCCAGGACATCTGAATTTTTTAATCATGTACTCTGTCAGCTGAACAATCTGTATTTTTGAGACAGTCATGATTCAGTCTCCTGTTCCTCCCTAAAGAACAAAAATGGGTTGATTAAAGGTGATGCTGATAGACTCAAAGTTTGGATTTTGAAGTATCCTGTCCTGATACAATAGGAGAAAAGCAGTGGAATCTGGGGGTGAGCAGATGACAGCAGTGGAAGTGCTGCTGACGAAGCGCTGAGCTAGGTGTTTACCTGTGGGGTTTTTTGGCTTTCTTGTCACCTCGTCATTTCCCCTTCCTTCCCCTTTCCTGCCATTTTTTGAGAGATGATTTAATAGGGTCAAAAAACTGGCACTAGTGACTGTGTTTAGGCTAATGCCAAGCAAATGTGTGTGTGTGTCATAGGAATAAGGCAGTGGAGCGGCTAACAAGCCTGTGTTAAATGGTGTGAGTGAGCAGGAGGCCAAAGGGGCAAATAACTGTAAGCAGACCTTCCAGGCTGCCCCTCTGCGACTTACCTGGGAAATACTGAGTTCAATTGGCTTCTCAAATACTGTCCAGATGACACCCTCATGGCAGTCGGGAGTGGTGAGGGAGCCCTCATACCGATAGTACCTTCCAAGGTCTTCCTTGGGTGGGAGAAGAGAGCTCAGAGGCAAAGGCTCCATCTGTATCGGTGGCCCTAGACAAACCGTGTGGAAATATCACTTGTAACGAGTGCAGCTGCAGGTATCGGTCACGTCTGTCTCCGAACGCAGCTGCTGCTCAGGGCTACGTAAAACCTCATCCCCGCGCTTGTGCCCCGCACTGCTTGTGAAATCCCTGACTGCCAGCTGCAGGGTCCCGCAGAGCACAAGTTACACACACTCTTGTGTCAACTCTCTGCACGTTTTTCTTCTCATCGTGCTTCCTCCTGCCGAAGCAGAAATACTCACACTGGTGCTGGGGGGTTTCTTCACTGCTAATATGGAGAACTGGATTTTCTCCCATCTCCGATGCTCTGAGTGCTTGACAAACTAACCTCTATCTTTTGGCTTTGACTTTCAAACAACAATCTCTACTACAATTTGAACAGGATTGGACCATGAATCCCCTGGTAGTATACATGCTCAAAATAAATATATGTTACATTTTGACTGACGCAAGTGTCTTACCTTTGTATTTAATATTCTCTAATTCATTTATTAGAGTTGTATAGTTTTTATTTTCTTCTTCAACCTGAAATGGAAATATTTTGATTTCAAATCATGCATTTCTCAACAACTGCTTGCTTTAAATCAATTGTGAATTAAACAGAAAACAACCACAGTGCTAAAAGATAATAACAGGCAGAATATAGAAAAGACTAAAGGAACTAAGTGCTGGCACTGAATGCCTGCAGAAGATACGGAGCCTTAGGTCTTGGACTACTGTAACATTAACACAATCACTCAGCCAAATTGCTGTTAAATTTGAGATGGGCAATTCAAAATTTGGCTACCTACCTTTATAAAGAATGCTAACACAGCCACACCATCTGCCTTTTTCTTTGCTTCTGTTATATCCGGAACATCTTCTCTGATGTGGACAACATGAAGCTGTAACAAAAAGTCAATAATTTGTTCTGTTTCCTCTGCGGTTCGCTGCTCTAAGTGCAGCCTGGCTGCTTCTCTGCGCCTACGCTGCAGCGGGGCCAGAGCTGCCTCATGGGTTGCAGGCTGGGGACAGACAGACAGACGACTCAAGGCCCTTGACCTGAGGCAGGAACTATGTAGTAAGTGGACTATAAATTGGAACTTCATTCATCAACAATGGTATCATTTCATACAGCTCCCCAGAAGGTGAAGCACTCTGTGGACTGCTGCAGCCCTCAGTTTTCAGCCTGTGCAGTGGAACAGGCAGGTTTTTACGTCATGACTTGAAAGAGGGGTAGTTTCCTTCCACCAATCCATGTCTGTTAGCACTGGCGACTTGTCTTGCCTTGAAGAGAATATTTTTTTTTTTTGGCTGCATAGGTCGATTCATGGTTGCAGTCCCAGAAACGAATATATAATCTGAGTAAGCAGTGTGCGAGTGTAATCAGACTGTACAGACTTTGAAACGTTTCTCCTCCCAAGAGGTTATATAACTCCAGATTTGTTGTCTGTCTTGTGCCTTTGCTATGCAAAACTAGTGTGTGTTCCTGCATGTTCTGCTTAGCGAGCAACGTGTCCTCGGTTCTTTATTTCCGCTGTTGGGGTTTCACAGGAGAACTAGCCAATAGTTTTTGTGCAACAGTGTTTTAAAAAGCCAGAGTTCTTGAGTAAAAGTCATAATCCACAAACATTCTCACCTACCTCCATGGCTTGTTTTTCTCCATCTATGCTGTGCTCTGAGCCGGGAAAGTATTGCTGCACATCTTTGACTCCCCAGTGCAAATGAAATTCTATCGCCTTGTATTTTCTTCTCAGACCTCCGCCTTCAATTTTAGGGGATGTGCTTAATGTTACTTTAACTGGGGAAAACAAATAAGTTGTTTAAAAAAAAAAAATCAGATTGTACATTAATAGTATGTGAGAGTAGAGAGATGCATGTTCTTGAGATTCAAATTTATCCTTAAGTTCTGGCTTGTTTTTTCTTACCGAGTGTTCCAGAAGTTCAACTCTGCAGAAGCTGAACTCTTACAAAATGCTAGCTGAGATTAATTTGAGGGGAAAGGGAGAAATATCATAGCCCACTTCCTAGTAATATGCAACAGCATTTGGACATCCCTCTATGGCACAGCACTTGGAGCTTCTGTTCCCATTTCTACCTTGGATTTGCTCTTGAACGACTTGTGTAGAGCCTCACTTGCTGGAGAGCTGAGCTACCCATTATTGCAGTTGAATAAATAATAATAAATAAAATAAATTTGGTGATATTGTTTCCATTTGTAAAATGGAGGAAAAGGACAGAGCACTGCTTCGGGTTGTTCTGGGGTAAGGGTTTTATAGACTTTTATGGCATCCATTGATACATCCTTCAGAGTATCATTGGGTAATTGCGTTTTGAAGAGAACAGGGTAATAGACTGTCTTTCCTTGATTGTACTGAGGGGATTTGTAGGGGTTTGTTCACTGCCACTATAACCCCAGGAGTCAGAGCTACTTATACCTTTCAAAAGACCCTATATTCCTTCATTTTTTGTCTAGGAGAACACCCACTATCACAGTATTCTTAATAGTAAACTTGATCACAGTTTATTTGATTTTTTTTTTTTTTAAGCATCATTTTTATCTCCTGTTGTCTGCATTGTAACATTTGTTTTAGGCAGGGTTTAAAGATATTCCATTTTAATTTAGAGTAGCGTTGCAACTTAAGCCTAGGCATCTAAGTCACTATATATATATTTAATGTGATTCTTGATCTGTTGTTAACAGCGAACCAAAATTTTCTTAGGAGATATTTTTCTAGCTATAAGTCACCATCACTTCTTGTGCTTGAGACATTTGGGATGTATTTTAAAAATCTATTTATTAAGACCTCTACATTAAAGACAGTAGTTTTCTTCCATAGGAAAGATTGTTTTGACCTGGATTGAAGCCCCCGATATTTCATTTCTGTTCTGATTCCAAATGAACTGGAAGCTTGCGTGAGTCATTTGGTTACTTTGCTTTTTTATCTGTAAATGGATGAGTAACATATCTTTGTTGGCTTTGTTTATTTAGATTGTAGGACCTTTGAGATGCTGACCTTTGCTATCTGCACATCATCGAACTTAATGATAGTCTAATCTTATGCAGAGCTTCTAATTGCAGCTGTAATTTAAGCGATAACAGTTCCAGTATTCTACTAATTGTAGCACAGGAATTGGTTGCCTTCGGAAAGAAGATGTTTTAAAAAGCCCAGATTACAAACCTAATCCTTTGCATGGCTGGGAAAGATGAGAGTTTTGACCAATCCTTATGAACATTAATTTTTGTAGATATTTCTATGCACAATCACTGTAATATGTAGGTCAAATATCATTCTGTAATGGGAAAGTCATGAACCCATATACTAATGAAAAGTCAAAACATGCTTTTTTCTTATGGTCTGTCAATATACTGATGTTCTAAACTAGGATCTCTGGCTGTGAAAATCTACCCAGCTGTTTACCTTCCTAACTTTCCATTCTAAGTTAGGAAAATATTTGCCACTTACAACTTTCCATTTTAGGGACTTGGCAGGTAAAACAGTCCATCTAAGATTTTAAGAACACCTATAGATAATTTAAAAAAAAAAAAGGACAACAGATTTATTTTAAAAATTAAGGTAATTTAGCATAATATTGTTGAAGCATCATCATTAGTATTGCTTTTAGTGAAGAAAAGTGGAGGAAGTGAAACAGTGATAAATTACTATGCACTGATTCACTCACTGTTTACTGATTTGTTGTTCACTGAGTCACTGTTTACTGAATCAGTAAGTAGCTAATCAACAAGCTCACATTAGATTACTTCCACGTGTAGAGAAAACAAGTTGAAATCTGAGATTTCAGCTCATTCTCTGAAGAACTAGTAAGACACACACACTGTGAGCCACTGGTTGAATGACTTTCCCAGATTATGTTCTTCTTTAGCAGAATTCTTCTTTGTGCAGAAGCAAGGGTCAGAAAGGGCAAGCCCAGAAATAAAGGGTATAGGAGCATTCAGCAGAAATTATATACCTCTGCCAAAACTGCTGTCCTAAACCTGTATACTCACCTACCTCCTAGTCCTAGAGGTTGTTGTTTGACTCAGAGGTTCCCTAGACATCTCAAGCTCTGCTTCTGCACATGCACAGAACCAATTTCTGCAGAGACACTCAAGGACCGTGTCCAGAATCCAAAAAACTAGACAATTCCCACAAAGTTCCCCGAAAGCCTTGGTTCAGAAGGTGTTCTGAAAGTTTCATTTCTGAAATACAGGGGTGCTATCTTATTTTTGCTTCCTTACTTTTAAGTAGCAGGAGTGATATCTAACACCTTTCCCAGGACATGGAAGAAGCAAATGAATGGTTCCAAGTGAAGGCACAAGTAAATCACATAATAACAGTAATAATATGACAGTACTTGCCTGTATGTCCATTATTTTCTATGTTCCATTTTGAAGTCCCCTTCACATCATATCCCTCAAAATTCAGTGGCTTAAGGCTTCTGTCATAAATTACATTTTTGGTGACAATATTGATAGGTGACTGTTTGTTTCCATTGCAGGTGTCATGTGTTAGATACCATTGTCGAGGATCTATTTAAGGATGAAGAAAATAGGTTTTTTCTGTAGACTGCAAATCCTTGATAAAGTCAAACCACCCAACAGTCAATATATTCTTGCTTGGGAAATTGGAGACATCTTTGAAGAAAAGGTCTTTGGATGTTGCAATTTAATACAGGAGCTTTCTTAGCATATCATTTTTTGTAATTTTAAAAACATTAATATGTGCCCAGAATGTTCTGATACACTTAATAGGAAAATATGCACATGTGAACTGCCACTGAGGCTGGCTGAACAATAGAAGCTATAGAAACTTGGAAACTCTAACTAAAAAAATAAAAAAGCAGTGGTGTTGCTGGGAGTGAAATGCTGTTCCCAGCACAGTCAGTTCCAGGGAGAGCTGGGTAGGACACAGGGATGAGCGAGGGAGCAGGCAGCCTAGGTGGATGCTGCTGGTAAAACAAAAGGTGCAGCTGTAGGTAGAACATTAGGATTTTTCATAACTATCCTCAAGAATTTAAATAGCCGTCTATACCCACCTTGCTGGGGTGATTGCCTCTGGAGCACATTTAGAGTTATTTTGTATTTGTAGCATTACCCTTGGTTGAAACAAAATGAATAGTTAACACAAACACTGGTACCTTCAAAATACCCTTCTTCAGGTATCCTGTTTAGCACTTACGTTTATGTATAACATGATTATGCACCATTAAATGTTGAGTTGTATGAATTTTTGCATTATTTCTATCAAGAGACCCTTTGCAAAACAGAAGAGTCCAAACACTAATGTGATTGGAAAAATAAATTGTTTAGCAGTACCTTGACAGTGTGGCTGTTCGTACTTCTGTGACTGATAACACCAGTGGCTTCCAACTAAAAAAAAGTTAAAAATCAGATATTCAAAATTAGATGAATGAAAAGCTGTACAAATTGTCCCCCCAAAAAGCAGATGTGAAACGGATTTGCAGCTTGTGATCCTCAGAGAATGACAGTTTTGTCAGCTTCTTGGTTTTGTCTGCCCAGTTTTATTAGAGTAAGATGTTTCATTTCTAAAATATATAAACAACAATGGCTGGTAAGAGGTGAGTGCTTCAGCTGTAAAGAGATCTTTAGGTTCTAAAGATTTCTTATCAGTATGGAGCACACCGTGCAGCAAGTCTGGCTGGGCTCTAATATCAAATAATTCAGAAGAGAGCATAAAAACCCTGCAGTAGACAGCTCTTTTCTCTCTCTAGATCTCCTTCTGGTCTTTAATGAATCACTTTAACCCTGTTAATATTCCCTCCAAAAGCAGGAAATACTAGAAATCTGGATGGGTTGCAGTTCTAAAGAATTTGGTATTAAATCCTTGGCTTCAGCAATTTCTTGAGGCAAAAGTTCCACATCTGAATATATGTAGTGTTAAAATAAATTTTCTTTTATCAGTTCTGTACTTGCCATCCTTTCATACACTTGTAAATTTGCTTATACAAGATGTCTTATCTCACTCCATTCCAGGAACTATTTTAAAGATTACTTGGTGCAATAAAGAATTTTAAGAAATGAAGGATCTCATTTCCCGAAAGACATGAAGAATCTTTATTCTAACTCAGCTGTGATCCCATGCAGATGGTTGCAAAATTTTTTAATAGAAAGTCTTAATCTTACTTTTTCATTGTCAGAAGAAATATGAAATTCAGAGGAAGAGAGCTGATTTAACTTAAATATGTGTTGGTCTAGTCAGCAAAGTAAGGACTGTTCTGTTTATCGCAGCATGCTTCAATGGCTGTTTATGACAGTTATAAAGTTTAAATGGGCTTTAGCAGGAATAGTTCTCTTTGGCTATTTAACTTTAATCAATAACAATTCAAAACCTCTTATAATCATGATTAATACTATAGTTTCTGTTTGCCTATGATTAGTAAATTATAGACATTTTAATAAATGACTGATCAATTTTTAGGGATTATTATGGAGGAGTCCTGTCATTAGATTGGGAATTTCCTTAATTTGTGATCTTTTATAACACATCTGCTGGAAGGCTCATAACTGCTTTTAACACATTTATCTTCATATCAGTAGCACAACAATACCATCCATTTATTAAGTATTTAGAAGAAATTAGAAATAGAATCTTGATATAAAATGTTGCTAGCTATAACAACAGAGGAAGCCTTGGATGAGCTTGTGGTAATTAATATAATCTTGAAAAACTGATACTATTTTAGGTCATCTCTCACAAAATTTAAATTTATGCTGAAAACTATAAATAATGCTGTCTCACTTCCTAGTTTAACAAATGTTTAGTAATATTGAGAAGAAAAGTAAACAACATTGCTACATTTGTATTGTAAGAACTGTAGTGATTTCTACATTGTTGTTCCATTAATATTTTATAATTATCAAAGAATTGGTTTCGACAGCATTTTATTTTTTGACGCACTTCTAAACATACACAAAACTTAGCTTTAGGACCTGCCATTTCTAAAATTGATTATTGCATTTTTTTCAGGCCCTTGTACACAAGACAGCGGCAGCACTGAGCAATTTCTCATCTCCACTGGGAAAGAGCAGAACGAGAAGTTCCAAGCACAGAATGTCACGAAGTGCCTTAATCAATATTTTAATCAATAAACACCTCGCAAATACCAGGTAAGCCAATCTTCACAATGCTTGGTTATGTTTCATATGTGTTAGTGTTTGCATGGATGAATGATTGCAGACATATTTTTGGCAGCTGCTCTAGCTCGGCGGTCAGTATAAGCTTTAACAATTGCTGCACCAGCACCCCGTGATCTTTGCAAGTTATACGTGCACGAACTTGCAGGAATAACCTGGACACAATGCTGAAAGGTGGTAGCATCTAGCAGCATGAGAGGATAGTTTCCTGCAAAGGTTTGGTCTCAAACTCTTTGGGATGTGAGTTAAAGCAGAAAGGAAAGTTGTCAGGTGAGAAATCAAGGTCGGTTGAGGTATTCTGGTCTGTTTACTGTAAATTCTTGGAACAAGGTCTACTGCTCTGGGTTTGCATACTGCCTCGCACAATGGGAGTGTGATCATGACTTAGACATCAAAGCATTACTGTAATGCAAATCAAATTTTACGGTCAATATGATTCACAATTAGGAGTAAGTGCAGCAAGTTCATTGTTCATTGGGTGCAAGGTTGTGGAGCTTTTAGACCATGACCACAGAACCATGAAAATCAAGGACAACCACAGGAAACACTGAGGGAAGGTAAATATCACCAAATCATATTGTCAGTGGTCTTGATACAGTGTCTCTGTACCAGAGGAATGAAAGGAAATTGGTTATGGAGCCTTTCATTGCTGAGTCTGAGTCCAACCCTTCTCAAAAAAAGCAACCGCTGACTTTTTACCAGCTGATATGTGTTTGGCAAGTTCTCTCAAATAAGCTTGGGGGTTCCAATCACATCTTAGTAGATCGACACATGAGCACACTAAAAATCTTCCAGCCTGCACATCAAGATGATGGGGAGAAAAAGTTAAAAAGATTAAAATAAAAAAAATACAGCCCTCGGGTGAATACCGCTGCCTCATGAGTATTCTTCCCTTATTCTGCTGAATGCAACATACTCCAAATAATTAGCGTCTAAATTTTGCAAGCTTTCTGCAAAATTCCTAATGCCTATGAACTAACAAAGAATTAGTGTTTTGCTATCAAGTACTTATCAGTTGTGGTTTAGAAAGTTGGATGGTATCAGTGAAGTAGAACAGGATATAAATTCAGCAGTTCATAAGAAAAAGGTCCTTAAAGCTGTTAAACCTTAAACAATCAGCTAATTAAACATTGCAGAATGGCTGAGCAAACAATGAATTAATGTTTATTGTGAATTAGATATTTTTTTTTTTTGGTTGGTGGTAATGTAACATTAGGGAACAGGATCTTTTGTGTAGATACAGCTCAGGAGGAACCAAACTGCCATACCCTGTGTCACTTACAAGGAAAACTTGCATTTGGACTTTGAGTCAGGTGTGATTCCTCCCTACATATAGAGACCTTGCATTTACAATGGTCCTTTTTTTCCCCTGGGCTTTATGGCTTTATTTCTGAAGCAAGAAGGAAAGATACTTGTCACATCCAGTCAGTTGTCTGTGGTCTTAGGCATGATTATGCCCTAAGGTATGTTGTCTAGTCTAGTTTTAATTGTCTGAGCGGCTCCTGCCACTTCCCTTAGGAGACTTTTCCACAGTCTATTAGCCTTCACTGTCAGGAAATGTTTCCTGTTTAATAGCTTACATTTTCCACTTGCTTATCTGCATCCCATCACTCCTAGAAATATCACTGAACCACCCTAAACAATTCTTTTCCCTCCCTGGTGTTTACAGCATTCAAATAGTTCCTTCATAATCTGTAATTCCTGTTCTTGCTTCATCCATCCTTTGTCCCATCTCTTGACAATGTGCCCTTCACCTTTGCACCATTTACACTCCAAAGTCTTCGTTTTTCTTTCTCTGAAGCCCTTTTCTTACAGGGGCTCAGTACAGAGCAGATCTCATCCTGCAGTCCTTTCACCTGACTGCTCTTTCAGTCAAACCTCATCTGCCCCATTCTCTTTCCCAGTGTTTATTTTATTTCCCAGAAAAATGCTGCAGAAAGTGGGTT
Organism: Strix uralensis; assembly: GCF_047716275.1. Classification (NCBI taxonomy): domain Eukaryota; kingdom Metazoa; phylum Chordata; class Aves; order Strigiformes; family Strigidae; genus Strix; species Strix uralensis. The sequence goes on from NC_133991.1 coordinate 11,475,083, forward strand.
TTTTTGGTATTTGGGGTTTTTTGCAGTTGAGGTGCTGAAACCACTGTTGTGATATGAGCTGCCCTGGAGGGTTTCATCACTTACTCCCATACCTTGCTGGTACACGTGAGTTAAGCCATGAGCATCCACACTTTTCTCAGATTATTCTTAGGTACTAGCCAGGATTTCTAAATGCTCCTTGCCTAACTGACATTAAATAGACACATTTGCATTCTTGTCACCATTGGAAGTAATATAATTCAGTATGCATACACATTCAGTATACATACACACCTGGACTTACAACTGCTGTGCTACCAACTATATCTGGCTCTTACACTGTGTTATGGATTCTTGATTTAAGTGGTGATGCACCATATCATAGGTGTCACCTTGAGTTTACTGGGTTTTAATTTAGAGTAGGGCTGAACTGGGCTGAAGGCCTCCTCTTCCTTCACAAAGTTCAAGACAGTTAAATTTAGGGAGTCTCTCTTGGCAAGTAAGCAGTCCTACTTATCTCTGTTTCTTCCTTGTCAAATTTACAACTGGTTTCCTGACCAAAGCTGTTTCTTGGCACCAGAATAGCTGGAAAACAATACAATTGCGTATTGTTTTTGTTTTATTGTAAATGTTTTCAATTGTTTTAGCTATCAAGCCTAGCTTGGAAACTTGAGGTAAAAAATTCCTTCAGTTGAGAACTCCCTCTTCTGTTCACTTACGCAGCTGGATGGAGGACAGTGCTTCGGGCTGGAAGCCAGGGTGTCAGCAGTTCGCCAGTGTGCTATTGTGTGATCAGGGAAAAGACCCTTAAGCTCTCTGGACCATGGTCAGATTGCCTGAATTCCATATGTTCCTAAATCTACTTTGTCCTACTTGTTCCCTGCTCACTGTCCTACTTGGACCTGCTGAGCTGCTGCTTGGAAGCCCACGTCTCCTCTGACTCAGTGCTGTGAGACAGGTGGCATTCAGGCTACCTGAAAATTGCCCTTTTAATCTGTCCATCCACACAAAAGTGATACTAAAACAGGTTTTGTCCTTCTGCATAAAGTGGTTGGAAATCTAATAATTTTATATGTTGACGGTTAGCTATTTTTGTTAACTATATTTAAACTCTTGACGTGTGAATGACCTTTTTGCCACTAACCGCCTGAAGTACTGAGACAGTAAGAATATCCTCTGTTGCTTTGTGGTTAAAATCCCTTCTCTCTCTCTCACTGACTGACTCCTTTGTTTGTCCCTTTAGATCTCTTGTCACCCTCTTTCAGCCATGTCCTCGCTGACAATTCCTTGTTTTCTGAGACACACAGCCGATAGTGCTCCCACTGCACTGCTGCTTTCCAGAAAGCCCAGGCTGCCCTGAATGCCACAGTGCTCATTACTGCTCTATTGTCCACCAGGTTCAAATCCATCCCTAAAATCTGTTGTAACTGCTGGCTTTGCAGCGGAGTGAAGGTTGGCCTTTGCCATGAAAATGGCAAAAGCTAGTTTTGCATGCAGTATATTTTTAGCTTTGGTTTGTGTTGGACTTGTTCTATTTTTAGCTTGCTTTGTGAAACTTATTATCTTTAGTACAAAAGGCAAAGCAACTTAAAAGCAAATGGAATCTGTCTTTCTAATTAATGAGATGGCTGAAGACAAACCGCATATATACATAAGTCTGTTTATACATCCTTAAGTATTACATATCCTCAGGAAGTCCTGATCAACTACTTTAACAAGCAAAATGAATTCCAAATGTTTACTTTAGATTTGTGTACCTCTGACCATGTAAAACCAAATGTTTGTGATCATTCATCTCTCTTCTATTCACTTTTACCTGGAAATTTTATTTTTCATAATAATATACATCTCTATGTAGGTACATTCTAAGATATTATGGGGTTAGCCTTGAAAATAAGCTTTATTGTAGTAGTGAATCATTACACGTAACCACATCTGACTTGATCACAGTGTTTATAATTTGCACATGTGTACATAAATCACATGCTCAATGAAGTCTTTGTAACACATACAAACTAAAGGAAAAATCCAAAGAGATTGGAGGGTTCTAGATATGCCCTATAAACACTTGCAAACTACTTCCTCTGTGTCAGAGTGGGGAAAATGTTTTTAGCTGTGACCTGTGATACTGTTGTAGCCTCTGTCACATATATGTGTCCTCATAAATCTCCTGTATCAAAGAAGGAAGTTGGCCTTTAACAAAAAATGAGTATCCAGGGCTAAGGTGATTTGCTTCTGTGTGGTATTTTGCTTTGCTTTGTTTAGAGCACAGGAAGTGTCAAATAAAATTCATAAATCCTTTTTTTTAGTATTTTAAAAAATTAATTCAAACAAATTACTATGTGGCTTTACTGTCCTTTTGTAATCTTTTGTGCTGGCTCTATGATGACTGATCATATGGCTGGATATGTGACCAAAAATTTAATAACAGGCTATCGGATATATTCTGCAACATAACAAAGCATCTCCTGCAGTGCCACAAGAAGGGAAGAAAGCCTGTTTGCATGGAGACAGACACCTAGCTGAAGAACTGGACCTTGCAGCATGTCTTGAAGACCTGAAGGTTTGTGCTGGTTACCTGTACAGCAGAGAAAGGTGTTTCACAGCAGCACCTGCCTCTGAAAATGCTTTTTTGCTTCCAGTCTTCAAAATCTAAATGTAGAGAAACTGCGACTCCAGTTTTCTTAAGTATCACAGTGCACAGCTTTTGCAGCGTATAAAGGATATTCCAATTCTTATGCTGGTAACTTTTTGCTATAGGAGAAAGGAGAGTAATTCTTAAGCTGAAGTAATGTCAGTTGTCACCAGCATATGGCTCCTATGTACAGTCTCTATCCTGCTCCTTTCCATCCCCCAGAGCTGAAGAGAAGAGCAGCAGGAATGCGCCCTGGCTTGGATGCTGGAGAAGGAGGAGGTGATGCAGCACATTGCAGTTCTGCATGAGGTCAGCTAAACAGTGAGTTAATACAAATTGATGACAATGTCGTGTACTCATGCTAGTCAGGCTGATCCTTAAATGGAGCATTAATAATGTGATTGGGTCCACTGTGTACATGGAAAATTGCCCGCTCGTTACATGTCACCAGAAACAGGCTGCAAACCAGTGAACGGTGATTTTTGAACTTGGAGCTGTGATGTCTTGGATGCATCAGCATAGTAAAAAACCTGTCTGCTCAAGAACCTCAATGCCTCGCATAGATGTACACTGCCTTAGGCCAGCATAGATAAAACAAAGCAGGATTAATCTCATCTGTGGTATCAGCCGTTCATCACTACACACGATAGGCAATCACTCTTGAGCAGGTCAGAGGTCATGCATGCGGATGAGGGGCAGTTGTTGGGCTCGTATGGGATGGAGACAGCAGAGGTGATCTTACAATGCTTACATGTGTAATTCTTTAAGGGGAAGTCAGGATCTGCAGATGAAGGGACATTACAGCAAGCTGCATCTGCACAGTACATATTCTTGAATAACGTCACACGTGTGAAGAGAATCAAGGCATTCCTGGTCTGACACAAATGTATCCATTCGTGCAACGCAGATATATCTGAATGCCACCCTGGCAGGCTACAGAAATGTAAGAAGTTAAAAACGTTTCAAAGTTTATTCCATATATGAGTCTAATACTGTCTTGTAGTTGCCTTTTGGGAATCTTCCAGTGATACACAATGTTGTTTCTTTGCCTGCTGGGCTCAGTCCTCTGCCCCACAAAATGAAACAGGCTGTTAGATCTAACTGAAGAGCTGCTCTCTGCCTCCACTGTCTCACCTGCTGCTCTGCCACAAGCACTTTTCTTTCTTTTGCTGAATTTTAGTGTCAAAGAGAGAGTTAGAATGAAATTGTAACACTGCCTTATCACTTTGTGCCTTTATCAAAAACTGCAGAAGGAAATACGTGTAATCTGAGATAACAGGATTTGCACCCTTATGCATCCTGGTCAAGCAGGCTGTATCCATTCTTCTCTCAGTCATAAACCCCCTCCAATTGTAACCCAAATATGACTGTGATAGTGGCTAAACCTCTGTTCACCATAACAGCCCCTCTTACAGAGTTCATCTGCTAAAATTTAATTGCAGGATCCACACTTCATGGGAAAGTTTATGAGTAAAAAAATTTCAGTGTCTCAAAGATATTAAGTACAAAGTGCTGCTACTGGTTCAGCACAGATGACAAAGTTAGCAAATTCTCTGCTGGCTGAAGCTGCACGGAGAGGGGAGAGGACAGAGCAGTGTCAGTGGCTATCTCTTGCTCTCAGTGCATACTCAGCAACCTGACAAATGTCAGCTCTTGTTTCTTCCTGCATACAGTGGATCTGACAGCGATGGCATACACTGATGGGTATGGATGATGGTAGGCAGACTCAGATAAGCCTTTAAATCTATTTTGGCAGCTTGACTGATTGCAAGGAAGAAAGAGAAGGAAGGCCTAAGCGACGTATCCTGCATAAAGATCATAACTTGAGAACAAAAGTCTGTCTGCACTCAGATAGTCGAGGTAACTACTTTGAGATGTCAGTGATAGCTTGTCAGTTATATTTAATCATGTGTTGGATTAGGTGGGTGGAGAGAGGGGAAATTCAGGGAATTCATATCTCCTAAAGCACCTATGGATTACTGCCTAAAGCAGCTATGGCTTACTGCCTTTCTTGTGTGGTCTGGGTCTTATATCGCAGTTATTCTTCTTTTGTAAATAACTGAAAATGCAACTTTCAATCCCAGAGTGTATCTAGGTGCACCAGTATCCCAATTTTGCCAACCCTGAAATGGATTTGAAATTCAACTACAAATATATGTGCAGTCTATACCATTAGAACTGGAAATGGAAGAAGTTACAGCATCTTTTTTTATGTTGCTTATAGAGATATCAGGTATAATTTGTATTTGAATGGCTCTGAGGAAACATCAGACTGAGAACTAATGCTAAGAGCGTCAATGGCAGCACGGTTATGTAAATTTTATGTTTGGGAAAGTCAAAAGTATGTAAGTACAAATATAGAAAATTAGAGGAATCATGTTCTATCATGCATCAATCTTTTGGAGCACTAGAGCATGGACTGTGGGAGAGTGTCTTTTCATGGCTGAGTCCTAGTCTGTGATAAAGAAAAAGGTTAAAACGTTCTGGGGTTCATTCCCTTCCTCCTTAAGAAAATTACTTTTCAGTAACACTTGGAGCTTGCTGTAACCCCACCACAAAGCTTCTGGATGGACATATATTACTGTCCTCTGCAACTGTTACTCTCTGAATGGCATGAGACTGAATTCACCATTAATAAAACCTTTCTCTCAAAAGCTTTGGAATATTCCTGTTGGAACACTGCAGACATTTTGCCTCTCTCCTGCCTGTCTAATGGCAGTACCAGAGCGTCATTGATCTCTCAGAGGAACCAAGAAAGCCATTTGAGGTGCATCAGTGCAGCTATTAATGGAATATGCTAACTGAGATCCATCTAAGGCAGGGGATGAGGTGCTGGACAGAGATTCAAGCTAGATGGTTTCTCTTCCTGGGGCTGGCTGAGGTCTGGGCAGGTGGCTGCACCAATGTGCCTCAGTTTCCTTTTTGTAGAATGGGATAATGAAGCTTGCTTCTTTAGAAAGCCTTGCAAGGACTATTGGTAATAATTTTAAAACATAAGTGCTATAGTATTAAGACAGGTCAAGGCTGAAAGCAGTTTGAAAGGTTAGCAATCAGTCATATGGACTGTGTAAGTCTGGTGAATTATGAGGCTGCCCAGATCAGAAAAAGAGCCCTGGTGGAGGTACATTAAATGAGCTGATAAGTGGATGTCACTCAGGCTAGTTCTGAAAAGTGGTAAGATAGAAATGAAATGCTTATTTTTTTAAAAAAGATACCTTCCAAATATAACAAAAAATAGTTTAGACTGATTCTCAAAAGTTGAGGTTTCTTGAAATGTTTAACCTTTGACTTAGCATAATGTACCCTGTGAAGCTTCCACCTCAGGAAAAGGTTTGGAAAAGAAGGTGGGGGTGAGAGCAGGTTTCTTGTATGTTAATGACTGTGTAGTTTGCCTCTACACTCTGGGAAGAAAGTGGATATAATCTTGGTTGGAGAAAAAAAGCAACAAAAATATTGTATGAGTTCCCTATCTTACTTCCATCTGCTAAAGCTCTGATTATTAACACTAATCTAATAAAGCCTGTAAGGGTTTTCTAAATAGTCTTGCAAGATCCTGTAATAAATCCCTTAATAGAGCAGTAAATTTAGCAAAGTGTTAATCAGCTAGTAATCAATATCAAGCAAACACTAGTTGTAGACTTTGGAAGAGCAAAGGTTCGTTGTGTTTCTGTTTGCCTGCACCACATGTGGGAAGACTCCGGAGAGAGAGTACCTACAAAATACAAACTAAAGAAGAGGGAAGGTATTTCAACTGCCGGGTAAGAATCTGGAAGAGGCAAGCTGCTAAGTCATGGATATGGAGAATTAATTAAGAACAGAGAAATAAAATGTGGGGAACATCCCCATTTCCCGAGTGCTCAGGCTGTGCTCCTTAAGGCACCTTCTGAGCATCTCAGACCTCTGTTACTTTAAGTCTGGCAACTGAATCTTGATCTGCTTTAAAATCGTGTCCCTTTAATAGGCTCTTGGTGCAGTGCTTCCCTCTGATACCTCTGATAATATTGTATCTCTTTTTTTTTTTCCTTAATGCAGTCTAGTCTATTTTAGTGCAAACAATAGACCCTTCATTACTTTTAAGAACTGCAGTGTTTATCTTTAATTTTGAGGCTGTGTGCTGATATTTACATAGGGAAGTTGATTTATTCAATGTTACAGCTGATCTAATAGAAACATAAAAATACCTTCTGCATTTTTCAATACTAATTATAGATCGCTCTTTAATCTAGTCATCGTAAGTGCATACTGTACTTATGTACATAGTGCACAGAGTGCAAAAATAGATGGATCTGCTGGGCTAATGCAGTAAAGACATATTGTTCTTTTTCTCGCAGTAGGCAACCATAAGAATTTCATCTTATAAACAACAAAGCAATATGAGTAGAAAACTAAAACAAGCTATTCGAAGTTTTAAGAAGTTTACAGATAAAGAAATTATACTTTGATTTTTTAAATGGACATATATAACTATAGAGATCAAGTCAAATCTCATTGATTTTTCTTGGAGGAGGAAGGCAACTAGTATCTCTAAAGGTGAAAAAAACCAAAACCACTCATCCATTCATGAGAAAACTCTATACTTGATATTTTACCACAAACAGTAAAAGCAGAGAAATAAATAAAACATTCTTCATTTGTCATATAGAAGAATTAGAGACTCTGTACTGTATGTACTGATACTCAGAAACAAATCATAAACAAGAGTAACCTTGGTACATGGGGTTAGAAAGAGCAGGCAAGGACTTACCTACTGCCTCTGTCTTGAGAATGTGCAGAGAGAACAGAACAAGGAACAGCAATTCCATTATCTATTTTAAATAGGCTCAGTGTTGAAACCAGAATTGATTAGACTTCTTAGTATGTGATCATATTTCTGCTCTCAGTTTTATACTGGAGTAAGTAGTCCTGGACAGACCTGAAAGCCATAGCCAGGAAGGTGAACTCCTCCCCTTTGTAGTTTCTCCAGATTTACCCTACTCCTGATTTGCCTAAATTTATTCATTTCTCCCAAATGAATGGCAAAAGGAATAAGGCTTTCCAGCACTAAGCAGGTAGCCTGTAGTGAATAACTGATACTTTGCAACCTATGCAGGTTTAGTAACCTATTACTAACTGCTACATTTTTATTTACTGGTAGCTTTTTTTTTCCTCCCCCCCCCCCCCCCCCCCATCTGTACCCCACAACCCTCCAAACAGCTACTCAGGATTGGAGCAGATTTGTGAGGCTGGAAAATGGGACTTCTGTGTGCAGCAGCAGGAAATGTTTATTAGGTGACATACCAACACCTTACTTATATATGTTTTTGCACTTAACTGAGAGCACACCTTTTGTTTATTTGTTTGTTGGGGGGGTGGGGGTGGGGATGTGGTGTCCTTTTTTTAAAAAAAACAAACAAACAAACTTAACTTTCCTGCTTCTGGAACTATAGTATAATATATACAGATTTTTTTGTTTTCTGTCCCCGTTACTTTCCTATCTGAATGCTTTAATTCCATGTGTCTGATTCAGCAGCAATTCAGGCTTTATGTCCAAGAAACAAAGCTGTCTACAAGAAATGGCACTACTACTCTTTGCTCTATAGTCTCTATTACAGACACATTTTCATCTTTTCATTTGGGGTTGGATTTTGATATAACTGAGGAAAACAGGGAGTGCAACTTCTTCTCCCCCTCCCCAAATGTGCCTCTGTCCATGGGGATGCAGCCCATGTGCTGGGTTGGGTGCAAGAAGAGGAGCAGGGTGCTTGACCCAGTGCTCCTCCATGAAGGGGTGGGCAGAGTGAAGTGATGTTATGCTGGCTGCATCGAGCAAGCCCAGGCATCCAGCATGGTCTGAATTAAAAAAAAGGAACCAAAAAAGTGCTTCTTGCCTTTCCCAAAAGCTGCGGGCTCCCAGGTGAAGAGTACGGCCGTTCTGCTGTCAGTAGTAGGGTTTTGCAGGATCAGGACCTGTAATAACGACGGGAAATCTGACAGCTGACTTATGAGCAGGTCTTTTATTCATAAAAAGGATGCCTATAAATAACATTCCAACAATGAAGATTTGCTGGGTAGTGTTTTTCCATCCTGGATTAGGTAGATTAAAGCATGAACAGACGATGATTTGCCTAGCACATGGTGCTAAGATAAATAGTTACTGCAGTGACAAGAACAATAAGGGAATTTGATGCATTTTTTAACTTCCTAGTTTGGCAGTCTCGGTGGAGCTATCTAAGCAAGGTGCATGCTGAGCACGTAGAGAGAAATGGGGGCGTGAACGTGGCAGTGTCAGGTGCTGTCAGCCTTCAAGGGCACTGACAAGACATTTTACTCTTAGGCTTTTCTCTCTTCCTTTTTGGGGGATGATCTTCAGTGGGGAACCCAAACCAAAGCTCTTTGATTAATTTTTTTCACTCTATTTGTGTTTAGTTCTCTGAAAGCGAAGAGCCTGCTAGAAACCCTCTGTTTAGAACTGAAAAATCTGAGGGTTAGAAATTTTGATCTTGAAATTCAGGATTCTTGCTTTTGGGTTTTCTTTTTATCTTTTTTTTTTTACCTTTTGTAAACCTCCAGTCTGCCATTATTAAAATGGTAATAAACTGCACTGCAATCATGTAAACTAAGTCTTTATTTGTGCTAGAAAGTGAATGCATACTCAGGGAAAGACATTCCCTGTCCTTATACAGTTTGTAATCTAACTAAGCACGGCAGACATCATGTGATCTTGGTTTTTTTTTCTAAAGAAACTTACCTGACAGGTGCTTGGTTATCAGTTCTCAATGGCATCTTTGCACCTAGGGATATTTTTGGAAGGAACTGTACTGTGGGTGGGTTTTATATAAAGGCCTTTGGACATTGAACCTAAATACATATGAGGATCTTGGTCAGAGGAGATAAGAGACGAAGTTGTGCAGGGAGTCTATTGTAGATCACTGAACTCAAGGATAGCTATTTCTGGTGTAATGATTGCAGTTGTACCCGTAGCTACAGGATAGTTAAGAACAGGAAGGAATATCAAAACCAGTGAAAACTGCACTTATTCCACGGCCTTGAGAGCCACAGCAGCAAAGATTTTGGAGCTGTTCCCCCCAGCCTGGTTTCTGAAATGCATGAGATGTGACATTAGCCTGCTGCTACCCAAAGGGCTTCACGGGCAGCTCGGAGGGACTGACGTGACAGCTAATGAAGCTTGCATGTGTCTGAGCCAAATGATCCTACCATGTGCTGACGGAGGAAGTCCAGAGTTGTTCCTAAACCTTCCAGCTGAGCGCCTGCAGTCCCCTGTGCCCCAGCAGTGTGGGAAGGAGGGGATGAGAGCAGGCTGGGTCTGATGCTGTGGCACAAATGCATGAGAGCCCCAGTCAAAGTCAAGGCGGTGGCACAGCTTCTTGTGCTGGGAGGCCGAGTTGTTGCTCTTAGAAGGAAATTCTAAGGCTTGTGGGGGTGAGACTGACTTGAGTCCAAATCCTGTTCACAGATGAGCTGACCTGGGAGGAATTGTTCCTGCAGTGGGAGAGGGGAGCACTTCCGAGAGACTTAAAACACAAATTAATTTCATGATTAGTGACTGGGTGATTGGGAAACCTACCCTTCAGAGTGAGAGAACACAGTAAGTTCTCTTCATTTAGTTGTAATTTTCTTCATAAGAATTGCCTCACTGCTGAACAGGAAATCTGGAATTTCGTAGCTGTTGGTGTATCAGAAACATTAAGTCTTCACCTTTCACATGACAATGCGGGCTGGCTATGATTCTCCCTGAGTCTGCTCTATTGGGAACCTTGTTCTAATACAAGGTCATTTTCATGGAATAGTTAGAAACATTTGCAGTGGCTCTTTATTTGGCTTTCTGCTCAGTTCTGGTGCATTATCTATTTTAGGCTGTACCTGAGGATTAGACCCTGTATTAGGTGATGTCATTATTAGGAAATCTGAACTTCCCTCCTTTTCCCAGTATTCATGTAAAGCACTACTCTTCATGTGGATGAACAGTCTTCATGTGGTGAGTGATGAAACACTAGCAGTGTGCAGCTCAGTGTTTCCTAGAATTATGATGTGCTCTGAAGGATGTGTGCCTCTCAGCGGTATATTTAGCTGTGGATGTTTACAGCCTGTCTAGTGGCTTTCCCTGGTTTTGAAGCACACACGCTTCTGACCATTGCTTTCCATAACAACAGTCCCCCCTGTGCCTCTGTAGTTGCTTAGCTCAGAAGGAAGATGCCCTTTATGTGGAATGTTTCATGTCTAAAGGGGTAAGATATAAATTATCAATGGAAGGCTTCGTTTACCATACAACCTTGGTTTCAGGTATTTGTCAGTGTTTGTCTCCCTTTAGACAGCATAATCTGTTCCTCAAAGGTGAAAATAACAGTTCCGGCATCTCAGAGAAATGTTCAGGCTCCACATAGAGAGGGCGAGGACCTGGTTTGTGAGAGTGTTCTTGTAACAAGCCGTCCTTGCCATTATTTTGTGGCTTGTAGCTAGCATAATGCTAAACAGCAGTCAGAGACATTCAAGCCTGATGATTGCTTTCGCTTTGTGTTCCTGGTGAGGGCCATGAAAGCATAGCTGGGATGTCAGATAACTCAAAACCTGTGAGGCAAAATTTCCTCAAAGAGAGCGGGTGGAGGAGGAGCAGAGAGCTCTCTGTTTTGAAAACATCTCAAAAAAATCTTGGAAGGACATCATACATCTCATTTGTGTCTTCCTCTCCAAAGAGGAAGACTTTAATCTGCATAAATTAAAACATAAATTGACTAAATATGCTCCTTATTTGTATTACTCCCTTTCCTGAATGTTCCTTATTTGCAGGCCTCATGATGTCCATTGAAAGACTGAGCAGACGGGTATTCTTGTCTGAAGGCTTTGCTGAAGGTCACGGCAAGCAGGAATTATTCTTCCTCAGTACTTGCCAAGCTGCAGGTCACTTGCCATTTTCTGGGTGAGGTTGTGTGCTGTCTGCGGCTTGGTAAAGCGTATAGTTGGAGTGCAGGGGCAACTGAGGAGGAAGTTGAACGGCTGCATTTCACAACAAACAAGGTCTGGTCTTTCAAGAATGAGAGTAGGAATTGGACATGAGTTCAGGGAGAGTGTGACAGGAAAGAAACCGGAACAGTAAAATCCTTCATCCTTTCAGTGCCTTGTTTTTCTCGTGTGTAGAGTGTATGTACATGACTTTGAAAGGAACACCAAATCATCTGTAGCTTAATTGTGCTGTGGAGTTCTTATTTTCATTACACGGATGCAGCTTTTTCTCTTGTAGTTTCAGGCATAACTCAAGTTTCTTGGTGTGTTATCAGCATAAAGAACATCATAGAGAACTGCTGTTGCATCACACTATGGTAGAAGTGTCTGTTGTCCAAGGGTTACTGCACAGAACTAAGACTCTCAGCTCCTGAACTTAATTTCCTGTTTTGAAATCAACTTTGGCATGTCACAGCTGGGGCCTGTTGTTCTGAGAGCTGCTGAGCACTTGTGATTCCTCTTGAAGTCTGAAGCTGCGGGTTATGGGCATTTCTGAAACTGCAAGCTCAATTGTGTGAAGTTACATTTTCCACAACAGCCACTTGAAATGAATGGTCATTAAAAATTCAGCCTGAAGCTCCTCATGTCTCTCTCTGTCTCTTCAACGTGTTCAGTGATTATTGTGTTTTTCCACAGCCATAATAATCAGATAATTATTGTTGAACTTTGAGATTCTATACAAAATAATGTCATTTTGTATGCATGACAAATATCAAAACAATAGCGATTTGGCCACTCAGATGAAGAAATATAAAAACAATTACAGAACTAAAAAGTGTTGTAGAAGGTGAAATCTAGATAAATATCAGTCAAAGGCTTGTCACAGCGAGGTACAGCCAGTGTTTAAAGTGTTAGCCTGAGATATAGGAGATTAGATTCGGTTCCCTCCGTACTAGACTTCTGCGTGATCTTAAGCAAATAACGTGATTGTTCTTTCCCCATTTGTAAAATGTAGATAACACTCTTTCCTCACAGGCGTGTTGTGGGTGTAAGCACAAGAAGATTGCAAAGTTCCCAGAATATGGGAGGATAAGAATACCCTTGAAGCGAGATTGTTATACATAGAGATCTGGCTGTGTAGTAGCCCTCTGTCTCACACAGTGTTTTCAACTCAAACTACTTTACATCTGGCTTTGAGAGCTCAAACTTTGTTACAGAGGGTTGGAATATACAAATCTGTTTTTTTCTGTATACCGAAGCCCACTAAAAAACCAGTTTCCACAATAATATTGTCTCCTTTAATCCAGCAATATTATGCTAATTTTTATTCAATTATATTAGGGAAATAAGATTACAAAGCTTTTGTGAAGAGCTATTTATACTACTTGATATTATTTTTAATTCCATTCTGATCTCATATTGTTTGGTGTTTCATGCTTGAACACTAAATTTTCAAATTAGAGAAATTTCAAGCAGCATTTTCAGGAATATCTAAGGCACTTTGGACCCCATATTCACGGATATACTCTTCCTAGTAACTAGGATATTTTAAAAGATGTTTTGCTTTGTGGATAGCCTGCTGCCCATCACAGCCCTCAGCCCCTCCCTCGGTTCCCAGAGCCATGGAAACCACAATCAGAAGAGGCCGGGGGTGCATGTGGCTTGGTCGGGTGTCCTCTGCCATTCCTGACCGATGTCCAGCTGGGCTGGATGTTGCCTGCTGACGTACTTGCTCTTATTAAAAGGACTTGCTGACTTGTGGTGCTGGCACTGACAAGGTGACGGAAATAGTAGAGCCCTTGTTCAGCAGCAACCTCACACCAAAGGTGTGGTTGACAGCTCTGCATGAGGTGGATTATGGGATGCACAAAGGATGATTTATCTGTGACACTTTGAGAAGAATATCTTATAGGATATTAATACATCAGCAGACTTGATTAATCAATTCTCAGCCCTTATTTCGATATAATCATTCCTTGCACTGCCTTGTGACCATCTGAAATATCTATTACTTTCATACACTTCAACTTTAATAGAAAAAAAAAAAAGAAGCTATAGGATTTTCCCTTCTAAGCTCAACATTTTAGCACAAATTTCGTCTGTTGTATATTCTGGCAGAGCTGCCATTCACAGATTTACAGTTCTAGAGCTGGAATTGCTGCTGTAATGATCAGATGTCAGCACTGAATGTGAAAAGCCCATAAAATTAGCTGAGCTGCTTTGAAATATCATGGTATAAAACCGTTACTAATGCAAATTAATCCTTTGTTAGGATAACAGTAAAAAATAAATTAAATCAGAATAACTTTGTAGGTAATATGGCTTTACCTGGATAATTTTGCTAAAGGAAAGCTGCTCAGTTGCAGATAGATGCCAGGTAGCAGCCAGAGCACATCGGAGATTTCTCCTTGTACCTGGGCATTTTGAATAAAACGTGGGGTGACTCAGAGACGACCCACACTCAGCATCAGCAAACAAAAGCAGCTGCTTCTGCATAGAAAGAATATCCATGGTGCTGTTCATATTGATGCACTGATATACTGCTCGCCGATTAAAACCCCCCTATTCCCCACTGGACGCTGTATTGTTTGTTCCAGCAGTGCCCTCTGCTGTCTGATAGCATTGACTGTATGTCCAAAGAGCTTTTGCCCCCCATCTCAAGTATTTTAAATCTAGCTCTCAAAAATCATCTACCTTTAAAAAGACAGAGAAAGAAAAGATATAATGATATTAAGTTGTTTTATTAATCTATAAGTTACACAGTAACTTTAAATAAGCAAACACAAAATATCCTGTAACAAAGGCATGAGTATAGATGTCTTTCATTTTCTAGCTACGTTCTCATCCAAGAATTAAGGTGGAAAAAATGTACGGGGATATTTCTGTGGGCCCAAGCACAAGAACATCTGCGGAGACAAAGACTCCCACCTCTTTGGGTCCCCTTTGAAGTGCTGCAGTTCATTGTATGGTTTTTGCTTACAAGTAAGTTTGGGGTTTGTTCTGTAGATATGAGCTAACTGTGCTTAGAAAAACAGACACTGTTGGTGGCATCCGTTTGTAATTGTAAGCAAGACACAGTGAACAAGTAGATTCTGTTGTCTCTTGCTCAATCTTGAGCACTTTAGGAGTTTTGTGATGTCATTAGAGTTGATCTGAAATTAGAATTTACATCCTCACCGAACCAGTGTCCAGGTTAGTGACACAACAGTGAGTTGTGTGTCACTGTCTTTGAGATCCATCAGTCACACCCCCCCCCTCCAAAACAAAAAAATTACTGCTCTCCATTTTTTTGACTCTCTAATCCTTTTATCCACCTAGTTTATTTGTGAATTAAAGCTGAATTCATTCCATTTTAGAATACCCTTATAGACTTTTAAACTACTGACGTGATCATTCATGTTCACAAGATCTGGCCAGATTTTGCTCTTGATAAAGGTTGCTTTAAGCAGATCATCTGTATAGTAGTAAATACATTTTCCACTTTTACCTGTCCTAGCAACTTAAAGGTAATTGGCTAGGCCTTGAGTTGGTAACCCAAATATTTAAAAACACGAGTGGTTAAAGTTTAATCCACTGTCATGATGGTGATGTGGCAATAGACGCTGTCTGTCAGGACTCATTCTTCGCTGGGAGAGCAAGGTGGTGGTAACGCCCACGTAGTATGGTCTCTTACGGAATATGGGATGAGAAAAGCAGACCTTGTTAACGGTTGAAAGTAGGATTTTCCACCATGAATGGATACCCAAACTGCTCTGCTAACTACACCGAAATCTGGAGTCATTATTTAGTACTTGCACTGGGCATCCCTCAGCTGACCATTAACGTAGCATCTGTGATCTTCAACTGCACGGTCATCTTCACCAGAATGGCAACAAAGGATCTGCACAAGCCTATCTCTGTCCTCTTCTGCAACCTGGCATTTTCCGATCTCTTCACCAGCTTTTCTGGCTTTTGGATTTCAATGCTGTTCATCACCAATCCTGACATTACAATCTTCGGATCCAAGGATATGCTCGCACCTTATGCCTTATATACTATGTCTATTTTATCTACCATCTATAACTTGGTAAGCATTGCAATTGAACGTTATCTGGCTGTGGCTGAAAGCATGAGGACAAGATTCAGGGTTGCTAGAAACCATTCCATAGCTGCAGTTTTAATTAACTGGGTCCTTGCTTTCTTTTTGGGCTGCTTGCCATTGATGGGGTGGAACTGCCTGCATATGGAAAAAAATCTCTCTGTCCTCTACAGTCCATTTTGCGTCGACTACCTCATCTTCATCGCCATTCCCAATGTTGTGGTGGCTTTTATTGTACCTCTGTTCACTTACCTTAGAATCATTATCATCTTGAGGAAAAGAAAGCTGAAAATGAAAGCATGTGGACAAGCTACTGGCACCTACAAATCAGCTGAAATCCAGGTTGCCAGAACCAGTATTTTTATTTGGCTCCTGACGTTGATCTCCTACGCTCCTTTTTTCGCAGGAGTCATATTCGATGCCACTAACCATCAGTGCCACATCGATCTCTACCCAGGCGTCTACATCTTTCGAAATTGCACAGCTATGCTGATAACCATGAACTGTTTGGGGAACCCCATAATATATACCCTGAAAGCCAAAACTCTGGGGGCTAAACTCAAGGCTCTGAAATGCCTCTCCACCAACCGTGTCCGAGCCTGCACGGTTGAGAACATCTAGCCGGGGCCGCCCTTGGTGCAGGACTGCTGCTATCCCCGCCCTAGGCCGTGCAGTCAGGCAGAGATCGGCAATGCCGCCCGCTCCCGCCGCTTCAGCACCCAGCGGGCGGACAGCTCCCGGGCGCGGAAACCAGCGCGGGGCGCGGAAACCAGCGCGGGCGGGCGCGGAGTTGGGGGGGAACACGCCTGGAGCGTTGTGGCTTCTCTCAGCAGCTTTTGTAGTCTTCGAGTCAGCGAGCGGACGGGGCGCCCTGTTGCGGTTTCTCTTCGTGCCGGGGTCTGGGTTGGGAACGGGAGAGCTGCTGCGCGCGAGATAAAAATAACTCCATTAGCCGTGTTTGCTTTGCGTTTGGAAACAGGCTGCTGTTGTGCTCGCTTTGCTGCTGGGATGCACAACCCTGTCGTGTTAGTGTTAGTCGTATGGTGGCGAAGGCAGTTAAATGGCTAGAAAATTGTCAGCAGTCTGGGGGAAAATATAATTTTACTTTCTCGTTTACAGTCGGTCAAATTGTATCTTTGAATGTTTGATGAATCTATTAATGGGGCACTCAGCACTGGTTTACCGTGGTAATCTTAACTGCAATACATAGCTGGATTACATGGTTTTGTGAGATATTTGTGACGACACTTTTCGTATTTCTGCTTACAAATAGAGGCAGTCCACAGCTTTTGAAATTTGCACTGTTCTAGGAGAAAACCTCACCTGAATTCTTTAGTATCAGAATTGCAGTCCAGTGGCCTGTACTAAAACAAAACAAAATAAAAATGTCAAGGCCGAGTAATTTGTAAAAGGAAAAGGTTTTAACCTCTTCCTCTCCAAAAAAGCAATTGCCTACTGAATAGTTAATCTGTCAGATCCTAGCAGAGACGAAAGCTTATTCTTAGTTGAACAGGGATATTGTCTAGACAATGCTTAAATTTCTTACCTCTTGCCCAGTTACCCACCTAGAAGCCTTGACCGAATGGATCCTGGTGACATGAGCTCATCATTCTGATCTTAAAGTAGGCTCAAAGACTGCTCAACGGTATCGCATCAATGCGATAATCCGTACTGCGATAATGGTCTCACATTCATGAAACACACACAGAGTCCAGCCAAAATCAGCCCTTCCAGTCCAGCTTGGAGCTTTCAGGGATTTCTTTCCAGTTTGTTTGCTTTGCTGTCATTGTTTCAGCATTTCAGAAGGCTTGAGTGAACAAAGAACATAATCCCATTGATCTGTTCCTGAGCGGGTATGAGAAAAAGAACATGTTTTGTGTAAGAAATGGGTTCACCCACTAACGTAAGAAATGGGCAATGCCATTACATTAACAAACCCGATACTTAGTGGTTTATGTTTATTGCTGCAAAACCCCTTTTCTGTGCTACTTTACATTGAAGAACTCTGGGAGAATTTCTTTTGTCCGAATTAAAACTCAGACATTTAAGGGAATAGAGGGCACTAAATGATACATAATTAAAATGAATTATTTAAATGGATAATGTAACTCAGGCAAGATAAATCTGGCTTCATTTTTTTCTTCTGAACACAACCATTCAGAAGTGTTTTCTGTTAACTCCACCACCAGCCCCAGCTGGGTTTGGCTAGACACTGAGCATCTGTCTCCTGCTGAATGTATTTCAACCTAAACTTAATACCAGGAGATTCAACCAAAATTTACCCCAGGGCAGATGGTAAAGGTCAACCTCTGGGTGGGTTTATGATGTGATGTTTATTGTAGGGTACGATTTCCTTTGTACTGACATCAGTGGTATGTAACCACCAGAATGTTTAACGCAGTGATTGTCATTTCAAAAGCGAGGTGACAGCTGGAATCCAGCCAGAACTCCCTCAAGAGAAGAGTGTGTGTGTGTGTATATATATATATATATAAAAATAAGGCCAGGCCCTGGCGCGGGTCGGATTGCGCTCGGCCCCGCCCTGCGCTCGGCGGTGGATTTACCGACCCTACGCGGAGGCGCTCGGCGCTCCGCTGGCCGCGCCTGGCGCAGTGGTGGCCGCCATGCGGAGCTCGCGGCCGTGCGGCGTTTGCGGTGCGGCCGGGGCGGCCAAGTACCGCTGCCCACGCTGCGCCGCCGCTTAGTGAGGGCCGGGCCGGGGGGCGGCGGGCGGCGGGGCACCGGCTGGGGGCGGGGGGCGGCAGCGGCGGGGGGGTGGCGGGCGGGTGGCGGGCGGCGCGGCCTTGCCCGCCCGGTGAGGGGCGAGGGGCCGCCTCCCGCCCTTCCCCGGCGCCTCTCAGCGCGGCTCTCGCCCCACAGCTGCTCCGTGCCGTGCTGCAGGACCCACAGGGGTGAGTGACCGCCGGGCCGCGGCCGGGGAGGGAGGAGGAGGGGGCCGGGCGGGCTGCACCGCACCGCTGCTGACGCCGCGTCCTCCCGCAGAGCGATGCACGCCGGAGCCGAAGCAGGAGCGGGCGGCGGCCGGACAGGCCTTCCCCGGCGGGCCGGAGCGCGGCGGGCAGCGCGCAGGTAGGTGGGACGGGCGGGCTGCGAGGGCTCGGGGCTCCCCGCCCCCCCTGCAGCTCGGCCGTCCTCGCCCGCAGCCAGCCCCTGGTCGGTGGAGGACATCCTGACAGAAGATGACGAGCAGGACCGCGTCCCGCTGCAGAAACTCAAGCGTTTAGGTAATCTCGGGAAGTCAGGAGTCAGCCGGGGGCGCAGGGGGGCCGGGCCTTCGGCAGAGCAAGCGGAGACACTCAGAGTCCCCATGAGTTCTTCATGGAGCGCTGCAGGTGATCCCCGTTGTGCAGCTCGCTGCAAGGTCTTAAAGGTTTAAATGTCAGATACCTGCCCTTTCACCGCGTCTCTTTGAAAGTTTATTTGCAAAACCGCATCTGTAACTGTTTCAAATTAGTACTGCTTATCTTTTTTTTTAAAGGGGAATCGGAAGAACTGAGAGACTTGCTTCTGAATCCACATCTCAGGCAGCTACTGCTGACAGTCGATCAAGCAGAAGACAAAAGCTCTCTCATGAAAAAGTACATGCAGGAGCCATTATTCGTTGAGTTTGCAGACTGCTGTTTGAGAATTGTTGAGCCTCCCGAGAAGGAGAACATTCTTCCCGAGTGAGCTACTTTGGGAACATTTTTCTTTCCTTGAGATTTTTTCCCTCTGACAGAAGAGATTCGTCAGCACCCTTCTGTCTGTTTCCTCAAGGTTTGGTCACACTTTGCTTGGATGTCAGTGCTCTAATTTTCAATTTAGAGTTGATAAATAGTGCCATAGTGTTGGGCAGATTTCTGAATACTAGGAATTAAACCTGACGTTCTGTGGACTTGCTGTCTGTTGGTACAGAAATACTGTCAACCATGGGAAACGTTGCTTCCCAATGACAACATTAAATATATTTGCATTTATTTTAATCTACAAGCTGATCTTAAATGTTTTTGTTAACTAAACCTTAGATGGTCAGACACCTTCACAAGGTATTTAATAGTTTATTTTCAAGTGGCATACACAAAAGAGCTGAACATTTTCCAGACCCGCATGAGCAACAGAGACGGTGCAGAGCGCCTCTGCTGAGGACCCTGGCAGCAGTAACGCTGTTGTAGGGAGCGCTAGCAACGTGTGGCAGTTGTGAGTACGTATCTTTTGGTCCTGTAGATAAAAAGCAAGAGTCCAGGCTCACTTTTCCCTGAGACATCTGCTGTTAGTGTTGGAGCTGACTGCTGCTCGCCTCCGCAGTCAGTCAGAGGTGTTACGTTACTGAACGCTCACAGTCAGTCCAAATATAGTTGCACCTCTCAACGAGAATCCAGCCTTATTTGCTCTCTCATCACCAGCCTCTTCTCCCAGGTAGTGCCACAAGTGTTCAGTTCAAGTAGATATTGCTTAAAGCCCTTGATCTATTTTAATCATGTTGAGTGTTCCCATAGTACTGATATTTCCTCTAATATGTGCGTGTGAGAGGAGGAATGCGTCCCCCAACACGCTCTAAATTTGAAGTATATTATATTGTACGTACAATGCATTGATACAGAAAGCTCTGAGGTAGCTGCAGGTATGGACGTTGAGTAATTTGAAAGCAGCAGCTTGCAGACAGTCCTTGCCTGAAGGCAAAAGTACAGTGTATGCAGATGGCCCAAACCTATGTCGGAAGGAGTTTTTTTCTGTCCAATAAAATCTGGTTAAATCCAGTGACGGAACAGGCATCTGTGTGGGGGCTGACATTTGCGTAATGCAGGGGAGACTTCTTGCAATGGAACTTGATGGAGCCCTACAAGAAAAAGGTGGAGAGGTCAGTTGATGTTTTTGCCAGATTTTGAGCTAATTTTGCTGTTCAAACGAAGAAGTGCTTTAGTATATAAACAACTAGTGAATATGAATGAGGATGGAGGAGGACCTCCAAAGGACTCCTAGTACAAATGGATTTAAGAGAAATTATTACTACAGAGAGTACCAATACTGTAATTTGAACTGAAATTAGCTTAAACTCTGAGGACTTGAGTATTTAGGAGTATTTAGTCAGTACCAAATGTAGTACTGCTTCTTCCTACTTGTAGTAACTGTGACCAGGCACAGGCTACATTCTTGCACGCATAATTTTATGCAACCTCAAAAATTTACCAACAAAAACCCCAGCACAGGTGCAGGGCGATTTGTAACCAGAGTGCAGTTTCTGAGAGAAGCCAGTGTGGGTTGGGGCTTGTTTGTAGTAAATGGTATCTGAGACTGTTCTGCATGTGTGTAGGAGATTGAATACTTGAGGGTTGCTCCCTGCTTTCTGCCCTGAAAATCCTCTGTGCAAACTGGTCTGCGCAGCTGTCTGCACAGTGAATACAGAATTACTGGGGTATTAATACACCTGGTGGCTTCTCCCCAAGCAGAGGTTTTTTTCATGTCTTCACCTGTTGTGCAACTTGAATCCCCTAAGCAGAAGAAATACCTCGTGCGTCATAGCAGAGCCCATGTGGGAATGCTCTGCTCTGCCTTTCCGAAGCAGAGCTTTGAGCAGTTTGTTCCTAGGATGGAGATTAACGAGAGTTTTCATGCTTAGCTGAAAGTCTCAGCTCAGCCCCGTGTCTAGCTTGACCTAACGGCGTCGGAGTCATCCTCGCACACCTAAGCCCGTGTTAGGAGGGAGGCTGCAGCGTGAGGGCAGGCTCGGTGGCTGCTGTGCTCGACAGCAGAGTTCAGGTTCCTGTGCTGACGGCAGCTTGGCCGTGCCGCTGGTTTTGTTACCGGTGGCTTTGTTACCGTCAGGTTTGTTACCTGTGGGAGAGCTCTGATGGACGTGATGCCACAGCCAAAGGAACAGCTTTCCACCCTGCAGCAGTCGCTCCCCTGACGTACTCTGAGGCTCGCCAGCAGGGACAGGTCCCTCCGAAGTCCCGTTACGGTAATGGGTGCAGCAGCCAGGACAAGGCCAAGAGGCCAGAACTGAATTATTGCGTGCAGAGGCCAGCTTGTTTCCAAAGAGCAAGGTGGTTTGGCCGAGATCACCGGAGCTCCAGGAACCAAGAATGCCTTTTCATCACCCTCATCCAATTCTGCTGCTGCTAACGCAGCCATTTTTGCCTGATGAAGAGAAGGAGAACAATATTCTTGAACAAGATTCTCAAACATCTTGAACAAAATTTAAAACTGCAAAATTAAGAGTCTAAAAAAGAGGGCATCTTAAGGTACAGGACACCCTTTGGGACATTTTCCCCTTTTATGAAGGTAAGGCGCTATGCTGCCACTCTGTAGAAGCAGCTGTAGAGGACTGGCATCCATCTTCTGCACTTGAGAAGAGTTCTCTGGAGAATTGATGGTTTTGTACAGTTACCTGACAGAGGTAGATTCTTTCCCAAACACTAAGCCTGAGTCACTCAATTTCAATGCTTTCCTGCACCAGTGTACTTACTTTCCATTTTCTCCAGCTGTGCTTAATAACATTAGCAGCCCTGCGCATCCTTTGGAAGCGATTCTTGGCTAACCAGGAGCGAATAGCTGAAGATTTAATTAAAAGAAATCTGAGTACAAAGAATGTCAGAAGCTCTTGCACACAAAGTAAGAGAGATGGCACTTAAGCCTTCCCCCTGTTAATTAACATAACCACTCCTGCCACTTTAAACATCCAGTGTAACTGGAAATGTTACTTGTTACATATGTTCAGCCACACCCTTATCAAATTACCTGCTTGGATGACAGTTGCAGACCATCGCTCCTTCACTAGTTTCTTCTGTTTAAATTTTCTCCAGCAACACTGAATGCAAAATGCTTTCTCATTTAACACCTCTGCTCTTCTCACTTCAAGTTGCTCCAGCTGCATTGGGAACACGAGCCTGCAGTTAACACTCAAGGACAGAGTTGTCTTCACAACTCTTCCCTCTTCTGCAGGCTCTCGGTGTTTGTCAGAAAACCACATGTGCCTTTCAGTGAAGTGTTGGGTCAGGTTTTAGAAGTAAGAGCACTTCATTAGTGCTTATTAGATAACATATCAAATGAAAATATAAGTATCTGAGGGGGAAGAGAGTGTTGGGGGGGAAAAGTGGCCACTCACAGTGGTCACAGTAGCAGCTGGCTTAAAACTAGCTCAGTTGAAGGGGTCTGTTATGGCTGCATCCTCCAGTGCACAAGCTTTGCAGAAGTGCTGTTGTCTCCTTCATCTCCTTCACAAAGAAGCTGCTTAGGCCTGTCAGAGTAGCCAGGCCTGTCAGCTGAGGCTAAGGAAAGCCAATCCTTCCTGGAACTGGGAGGGTACCGGCACCACTAGACACAAGTGCAGCTCCTTGTCCGTTAGCAAGAAGGACGCCATTAAACAAAGCGCTTCTGATAGTTGGATTCTGATGGCTGTTTGATTTAGTTTAAGGAAAATGCCAAATTCTGGTCACACTGGCATTAGCAGGAGTATTACCTAAACCATGAGGATAATCTGTGCCAGAATCCCCAGTGTGCAAGTACACTCCAGAACTGTTCGCCAAGGAAATAGCACTTACCACAGAATTAGCCATAAATACTTTGGTTTTGCCACAGTACACCGAAGCGTTTCCTGCTCTGTTCCCTGTTTGCTCAGCAGTAGTTTGTTCTGTAACAACATTCTGAAGGATCTCAAAAACAACAGAACGTGATGCTTTGTCATCACCCGCCACCGGAGTCTCGCCTGCAGGTGAAGCATTGAAGAGAAGGTGTCACAAGTCTGGGGAATCGGGACCAAGTAATTATCTTTACACTGAGATTTCTTGGCTGTTTAGGGGGGATACACCTGCACCCAGAGGGGAGGAGGCGATGGCTGAGACAGCACTAGATCTGGCTGTGTTCAAAGGAAAAATGTGACAGCCTAGAAACCCAGCATGGTGTGTTTTAACTAGGATGTAGTTGGGGTGCTGTCTTACCACCTCCATTCTAACCCATCCGCAGGTAACAAATGCTGGTTTGGGTAGATCTAGACAATGAAACAGACGGGGGGCTCAGCTGCTCTCACAGCGTCCTACATGGAAACGTTAGAAAGCGACAGCAATGCAATTAAGAGTAGATTTGAGCAGCTAAGAAAAATCTGATGAACTACCCAAAACTCAGAGCAGTTGGGAACAAAGAACAAAAAGCAAGGAATTAGACTCGTAGCCTTAATGTGCTGAAAGATGCAGGAACAGAAAATTCTACAGCCTTCACAGGGCATCAGAAGCAGCTACAGGGACGTGTACTAAGCAGGAGTTTATTGCAGCAATAAAAGGTTATTAAAACCATTTCTGGGACATAGTACACAATATTTTACATTATGAGACAAACACGTTAGCCAGATTAATCTATTTGGAAATAGAGGTAGACTTAATTCAGACCTGTCCTTGAAAGAGATTGTGGTGTTCAAGGCAATGCTGCATGAGTTTCTGCATGCCCAATGCGGGTACATGATGGTCTTTGTATCTTTCCATCCTGGATACTGTTTGCTTTTCTGCTATAAATATTTCTAAGGAGATGAGAGCATTTTAAGGTACTGAAAACAAATATAAGCAATTCTTGCTTACAGGAAGACATCTGGTGACTATGATGGTGTTCACGGGGCTGGGCTGATAAGGGAACCAAAAGCTTATCCCCATGTTTAGGAAATTGTTTTGCTTTGTTTGCAGCTTATTACCTGCTAAAGATAAAAAGGACTAGCGACCTATCACAAAGAGGCATTTCAGCTAATGGGTTTATAATTGAGGGAGAAAGATATGGCGTGTAAGTAATTTTCAAGCTTGTACTTCATTACTTCATTCCATTTCCACAAGGTGAATAGATTTCCAGCCATTTTACTTATCTGACATAGGCTGGTTCTTATCAGTCCTGCTTCCACATCTACTGGTTACTGAGCAGACCCACTGGGTGACGATGGGATTAATCTGGGTGACAGAAGGGGGTTGCAGTAACTTTCAATACTAAATATAACCACCTGATGAACTCCTCTCAGGGGTTCATACCAGAGATGTTACCTTGTAGATTGGATTGTGTTTTTTAAAGTCCATCCTCACTCTTGCTTAGAAAAAAGAATCGCATACAGAAGTTTGCAAAAGGGAGAAGAAGCAGCAGCATCCAGGTAAGCTAGAAGGTCAGTGTGTTCGGCAAGAAAACAAGGTGGGAGAAAAAAAAGAAAGGAAGGAGAAGGAATATAAGCAAAAAGGTAAGTGGTTTTCAAGTCTACTCAAGAACCAACTCTAAATCAAATGATATTGAGGGGAACCCCAAACACTGTTGTAACTAATTGTTCTACCCAAGAGGAACACAGAAAAACAGCAATAAGATGAAAGATTTGCACCTTTTCAAAAGAGCCTGCTGTAAGCATTAGGCAAGTTAGAAACTCAGGTTGGTGATAGATTAGAAAAATATTTTGAGAATAGTGGTGTCCCTGGTGCTGAATACAGTAATTGAGTAATTGTACCTGATCTATGTGATACCAAGTTGGTGCAGTGATAATTTTACTTGATAGCAGAGGGATTAGCTAAAGAAACGTACCTTTTTTCTCAGCAGTATGATAGTTGCTCTTATCACACACTCTGTTTTTATTGGGCCCACGTGATTTTCTCAGTATTTCATAGCGCTCAGTGAAACTTTGGAAAGGGATCCTGACAGACAAACGTACAGTTAATTCCAGGCAAGTATCAGTTACTACATGGTAAATAACCTGTCCTTTGAGGGGGAAAATGGCAGAATGGCTTCAAAGATCCACTGCACAGAATGCACACAGCCTGATGCCTCTGTAGTCACCAACATGCAAGAAAATAGAGACTTTCAGGAGAAACTTCAGGAGGCTGCCTATTGCCCAGTAACTGACTTTTGCCTGTAACAAAGACTGGATGGGAATTGTGCTCCTTTATGGTAACAGTGAGCTTCACCCCATCAATACTGAGCTGTCAGAAACGTGACCAGCTCAGGCCTTGTTCCTCCATCCGCCGAAGGTGGGCAAGAAAGCCCAGTGAGGTGACTGGCTGTGATGAGATGCTCAACTTCGAGATGACTACACTTCGATGAATGCTATTTAAAATTTAATTTTAATCGTTGTAAGTGTTCCTGTGAAGCCACATTCAATTAGAAAGTTTTACTACGTGACAGTCCACATCAAAACATCTCTTGCCCAGCTTCTCAGACTGGGAAGGTACAGTGAGCTCTTGGACCAGGGGTGGGTTATAGACACATCTGGACTCTGTATTTGATTTTTTTTTTTTTCTTTTTTTGGTCCTGAATATAAGTTGCACTAGCACTGCTTGTGCTGTTACTGCGCTTTTGGACTGGCTGAATGAGCAGAGTCTCATTATCCAAAACACAGAACAACAGTCCAGATCTGTGACAGCTTTTTTATCTCCAAAACATGAAAGAGAGGTGCCCAAATAAGCTTAAAAGCAAGCAGTCAGCAGAACTCTTCAGATAGCTTTGAAAGAATCAGTAATTTGGTGATCTGAAACAGACTGCAAAATACTTAGATTTCCTGCTTATGAGCTCTTCTGAATAACTAATATGCCACTAATTGCCATCAGAATGGATTATAAAAGATGTTGCTTAAGAAGTTCGGACTTACCTAATCGGGAAGCCCGCTGCACTGATGGTGATGGCTTCGACTATTCCACACGCCTGAAGCTGGTTGAGAACCTGAGGCATAAATTGAGCTGGTTGAGGTAAGCGCTGCCTTTGGGGAAGCTGCTGCCACGGCCTGCGCAGCAGCGCCACAGCTCGCCTGCTGTGCGCCCCCAGGCTGCGGAACGAGGGAGTTACTACTGCTCTGAGTAATACCCGGAGTAGGGTCAAGGTAGTGCTAATTCAGGGACAGTCCTCGCGTGCCCTCCCTTGTGGTATCCACACACCCCGCGCTGCCCGAAGGCAGCGATTATGAAAACCCAGTGTTGGTATTTTAATACTACTTGCATGCAATCAGCAAATTCTCTGAGTGTTTAAAATTAATGCAGCACTACTCCAGCTGCTTGTTTTTACATCAGATGAGGTTCTCTAGTGATAGCTGTACTCTGCTCCCAAGGACGTGCTTGTCGGCTGATCTCATCTCACTTGTCCTAGACTAGACTCCAGGAGCAAGCAAAGTTTTGCTGTGGGCATTCACCACGAGGATATCTGTGTGACCAGGACTGCTGAGCTGTCAGATCACCTTTATCTATTCTGAGGGCTGGGATGGTGGCACCTCAGATAACCCAGGAGCGCTCTGGTAAGAGAACTTCTCATACAGCGACAAGTAAGTTGCACCTGGAAGAGCTGCTGTGCGTACTAGCTCCATTTTAGACAAACATTATCACTGATTCTGGATGTTTATCTTGGAAGCGCCAAAGGAGAAAAAACTATTTCAAAATGTGCTGTGAAAAGAGCTTTGTGAGTGACTCAAGATTGTAAGAGCCCCAATGCAAAGTCCCACACAGTCTCTAGGAAGCTTCTCATTGACTCAGTGAGGAAAGGCTTTTGAAAAGTTACCTCTTCTCTGTTAAAAGTCATTGCCTTGCAGTCAGCATTGGGCTTGATGCATCGGATGTAATGCGGGGTGGTACTGTTCAAAATCTGCATGAGATGTTCCAGTGAACCCTGTAGAAAACAAATACAGGTTTAATTAGGGACTCCTCCTCCACAGGTAGTTTAGCTAATGAGTGGTCTACAAAAACAATGAAGTTGTTTTTTGCAAGGATGGCCTTAGACTCAGAATTAGCAGAGCTCTTCTGTAAGGACAGCTTAAGCAAAAAATCCCCTCTATGGATGCTTTTGTAAAACTATTGATAGTAAATTCAGAAAGTTTCCAAAATTACAGCAGGGCCATCAGTTGAAGCTAACCCCTCATGAGGAAGAGGAAGGAAGAAGCCTCAAAAAGGCAGAGGCCCAACTGTTAAAGGAGTGAGTTAAAACCTAGAGAATATCAGGAGTCTGAAGCTATTTCTGGTTTACAGCTGTTTCAATTTAATAATATTTACTGATCTTGGTCCAACGATTCTCTTTTCTTGTTTAGTTATGAAGATAGCAGTAGAAAGCAGAAACTTGAATAGGATGTACCTTGAACTTTGACACCACTGTAACAACAGCTGCTCTGTTCTGGGTTTTGATGCTATTTTGGTTCCTTTCTGTCACAGGAAATAATTTTTGAAGTAAAGGGTCCTTAGAATTCTGCAAAACATGGACCAGCTCTGGTGGAATGGGGTCCTGCAAACACAGACATGACTCATTAGTATTTGGACTTAGGCAGAAACCTGCCACCTTTGAAAATGACTAAAAATTCCACATATATAGATGGAACTGTATTTCTGAAGCCAACTTTGATTAAACCACAGCTGTAGTTTCAAATCTGACTGCATACATTCATTCATAGTCAGATTCAGGAACAAAAACCAGTGTTTGGCTGAAGATTTAGCAAATCCAGTCAAATGTACGACTGCTCCTAACATCGTTCTCGTTATACAAGGTAAGTGAGCTAGAAGTCTCAGGACTAGTTTAATCCCCATAGGGCAGTCTGCAGCAGACATTAGAAAAGCTATTAGAAAGTCTTCCTTTTAATTAAGAGATGGTATCTTATTGCATCACCTAATACCACTTGCCATAATTGCTGGTGATGTCAGAAATGACAAGGGACCCTCATATCTGCAGACTATTTCACTTATTCCCTGATGGCAAATCGAGGCCAAAACTTGAGTTTTTTGGTACTTTCAGTAGTTGAGTCTTTGAGTAGTTGCTCTTGTTTCTCACAAACTTATCTGAACTTTAGGGGTATATGAAGTGCTCTATTTATGGTTATAGAAATGCCCTGATGCCATTAACCCTCCTGCATTGTCTCAGGATTCTTCAGGAATGGAAGAAGCCCTGATTTAGTGATGGTCCACTTAATCCTCAGCTGAAAGGTCTGCTAACAAAGCATTTGCTTGTGCCAGTGATGGTTTGGTGAAAATCAGACCAAGAACATTACCCAGTTTTACGTGGCCTGAAGGATTTATTTGGAGCAAGGTACGTATAATCCAGTAAGCACCACTGAATATGCTTGTTAGTGATGCTTTGATTTAAATTGCTTTTGGTCTGTAAGATTTTTTGGTTTGTTTTTTTAAACAGCTCTTTCTGAAAACACCTACCTTATTTTTCTCCACCATTGCTGCCAGCTGATAGCAGACTTTGCCAGCATAATGTGAAATAATAAAGTTAGGCTTCTTACTAAACTTGTTTCGACTTAAACATTGATTATTAGACAAGGCTTTCTCAATCCGAGTTTGAAACAGGTCAGTGTTAGAGGATCTATTCAGACGGCACTCCTGCACAGCAAACGAGACAAAATTGCAGCATCTCTTATTTCTCATAAAGAACTGTCTTTAAAAGCTAAGACATGTTACATTTAAATTAATTTTACATTTAGAGTTGATTTGAGTATGCAAGCCCTGAAATCTTGGGGGGAGGGGGGGGGTAAAAAATGTAATTGAGGCTTTATATTTGAATCAGAACATCCAGGATCAGAGGAAAAAAGACAGGATTGTTCTGAAAAATAAGCTCTGCAGAAATTGCATAGCTGACAAGTTTCCTAATGTAGTTTTCATGTTTTCTTTGGTGGCATGGGACAGAAGAAAGGCAACTAGGCCAAAAGCAGTAGGGGTTTAGATCCACACGTACCTCATTCAGCAAAGAAAAAATGCTGAGAGGATTGCCCTCTATCAGATCGAGGCAGTTCTGGTTGTCCTGGTAGTTTATGAAAGACCACTGTAGGCCTTCAGCTGCGTATTCTTCCTGAAGTAAGAGAGAAACTGGTTATTCTGCAGCAGAGGGCACTAGAGCTCAAACAACTCTGTCCCTTTTCGCAGTTTGATGCAGTTACTGTTTAACAAGTTAACCCCAGGCTCAGCCTGCTCATCCAAAGCTCAGCTCATGTTCAACAGCAATCTTGAGGAAAAAAAAAAAACACATTAATGAGGATATTCTACCCCAGGTAGCTTTGGAGTATGTAGCAGATCCTGCTGGAAAAATTTGTTTAAGTATTACTTGGGAACCTCACAGATTTATCTGCAAGGCTGCTTTGCAGAGTAAACAGAGGCTCTCCTGGCTGTACCGAGTTCTGCGCTGAAGGGCAGGGAACACACAGAACTCCTTCCTTAGATCAGGACATAGCCCTGAACCGACACTGCATGCCAGACTTTACTAGCTGGGCTCCATTTAAAACAAATCCTGATCCAAAAGGAACTGGAGAAAGATACCGGTGGAAATAATTTGTACAATATTTCTGCTGATGTACAGAACAAACCGTCAGGAGTGTTTAACAAGCACAAGCTCCGGCCAGTTAGTTTAAAAGTCTCCTGCTAAAAGCTTGCTCAGCACAGCCACTAATGGCGTTTAAGTGGTTTGGGACACGGCCAGGTCAAAAGAGGCAAGAGGGCAGGCAGTAATTGGGAGGGGCACTATAAACAGAGGTCGTGAATCAGTTTCAAGGAAAGTAATTGTGTGCTTGAACTTGGTTTCCATCTTCACTGCCCATTAACCCCTGGCATACTGATGAGGGCAGGCAGGAAAAAAAAAAAAAAAAAAAAAGGCTGGGCATATGAAAGCACAAATTATGGTCCAAGAGATATTTATCTCCTGAATAAATTGATAAAACTAGGTCATGAGGCAGAAGGTACCATGATGTCAGTGCCATAAAGAAATTAATTCTCCAGATTCCAGTTGATGGCAAAGAGCATTGTGGTAATGTATGTGTGATGTGGAGGAATTCAGCGAGGACTGGAGGACATCTGTTAGAGCAGCAGCCTAGGCCTGGCAGGGACTCTGTAGCTTTCAGAGCACTCAGATGAGAGCTGGAATTAGCCGTGTGTGACCAGTTAGGCAAGTGACTGCAATGCATTTAGCGTGGTGCAAATACATTCTCTACTGTGAAACAACAACTCATGTACCTCCTCAGTCAAAAATAAAAGCTGATGCACACTGTGGTTTTGTCTTTAAAGGTACCAGCATGACAAGTGGCTTTCTGAAGCTGCTCTCCTGCGGCAGAAGGCCTCCGCCAGGTACCACGTGCTGCTGCCATTGGGCTACAAGGTTCTGCTGGGCACTCTGCCTTCACACTAAGCTCAGGTCTAGAAGCTCCCCGCCCGTTTAGGTACTTTATGCTTGGTGAAGAGAATTAGTGTGGCTATAAGCAGCAGCTTTCAAGAGAATCTCAATTTAGGCTACGCTTACCTCAAGAATTTAGTTTTAAGTGTTCAGCTCTTTCAGGGAAAGCAGTTTAATAGGCCACAGAGCCAATGGAGCTGTGTAATAGGGAACAGATTTCCAGCAGGCAAGAGAGCAACTGTCTCATTCCAACTGCCCCACACTCTCCTCTTTAAAAAAGCAATTGTTACTCACATCCTACTGATTTCTGTGGCGTTACTTACTCGACTAAAGCTTGCAATCTGACCAGAGGCACAGAAATACAATTAAAGGGACAAAAGATGCCATTTTAAAATTAGATATTTAACATTTGATCTTAGTGGTATTACCTGTTGTGCCTTCAGATAGTGTGCTACAAAGTGCTGCTGCAGTTTCTCATTGGCGTAGTTAATACAAAGCTGTTCCAAGTTGTTTTCAGGGAAGGCTTCAAAACCATAAACATCCAGCAAACCTAGAAGGAGTGTAGGAAGACAGTGCACTTTGGTCTAGGAGTAGCTGGAAGGAGTTACGGTTACTCCCTTAAACCAGTTAAATAACCATACCTATGAAGCTGGTCCACACTGACGGGTCTGCGTAGATGCTTTCGTTTATGACCAAAACGAGCCATTCAAACAATCTGCAATGACAACTGGATTAGTTGGAAAGTGCTTGCTTATAAAAATCCCAGTAGTGTTCTTTTACTGCCATTTATACCAGTATCACATGGAAAAAACAAAAAATTGTGACATGCTGCCTGCTGACATGAAACAGCGGTTCTCTGAAGATCTCTCTATCGGATACAGCAGCTGTGTCTGCATCTACAACTGAATCAAGGGTGTGTTGAGAGGGGAAGGGAGAGTTACACCGTTACTGAGTCCAAGCAGAAAGACAGGGAAAATAAATCTCTCTGGCCTCCGTATTCCCTCACAAAAATTCTACGGATTAGCACAGCAGCTGGGCCTACGTGTCCTTACCTAGCGTAGATCACTTTGGCGAGGCAGTCCCTTCTTGTCTCGCATTCGGCTCTGGAGCATGGCTTCTTGAAGACTTGTTGTTGTTTTCCAGCAGTTATTGTTCGAATTCTTAATGATTCCAGTAGTTCCTCGACAGGTATCTTCAGCAGATCTCCAGCAGTCTTCACAAAATCTTGTTCAGGAAAAAAAAAACATTGCAAGGTTATCTGGAATGTCAAATGAACGCAGCCCCTTTGAAGTTATGGAAGGTCCAGAGATCGTATAGAAAAATGACGCTTCCATGCACTCACCAACTTAAATGTGGATTTTGGATCTTTTTACCCAAACTTGGAAGACCAGGCTCTTAATTTGGATGTACCTTACCTCTAGAATTTTAGGTACTCTATTTCAAATGAAACAATACCAAGAAAGTCTGAAGTCTGCCACACTGAAGTAGGCATTTTAGAGAGTACTCTCTAGCTATGTCTTTGTTACTTTTTCACCTTTTTTGAGCAGAGACCTCTAAATCCAGATAGGCAAATCAAACAGTCATGACCAGAAAAAACAGGGATTTGGAGGATAGTCAGGAAACGTAGAAACATGAGTATTTGCTAACAAAGCATTTAAGATCTTGCTAACCTGAGCTGTATGCAAAACTATTTGAATATTAAGTAGTGTGAATTCAGAGCATGTGAAATAATAGTAGGAAACTTCACTATTCAGGACAGCGTTGTAGTTCTGAAGGGAACCTAGATCCACAAACCTCCCGAAGACATGCAGAACAACTTATGTTCTGTGCTGCAATTTAACAGATTTGCTGTTATTAAGTGGAGTTTTAGGCTTTATCATAAAAACATCAAAGCTTTAATTTTAAGAGCGCTGCTCTTCACTCCGGGTCAGATTTCTGTAAGTCTTGTGATGTCAGCATAAGATTACAATCACGAGCAACAGTTCTGCCAATAATCCTTCTAAAATGACTGTCTAATGCTGCAGTTGCCTTGACCTGTAACAGAAGGATATTATCTCTCCGAGCAGGGGAGCATTAGGTTTTCGTTTGCTCAGTACTTTGAAACCGTGAAGTACCGAACAAAAGCACACTTAAATTTTGGGTTGTGCATGACCTTGATAGTCTCCTATCAAGCAGGAGAGCATAGCAATCCTTTCCATGAGGCATCTGCACTAAGATAACAAGACTCTCTGGAGCATGGCATGCTTGTTGCCTCACCTTTGGTTTTGTCTTCTAGTTCACAAGGCTGAGACTCATCCACTGGATTAGAGAATTGAACATTCCCGAGATGGAGAAGGCCTGACAATACCTGAAATGTAACCAATCCTTGAGTTTTCTAAAGCAGAGCTCCCCTCCAAGGCAGTGTCCTCTGAGCCTTCCCTTAGCCACACAAACAGGACAAGTCAAAACATTTCTGCACAAAAAAACCCAAGTAGATTTCAAGCTTCTATGTTAATTCCTAATGCTGCAATTACTGAAGGAAAACTAAAGTTCACAGGTGCAGGCTTTTAGTTGAGATCTAATATTTGGCTATGCAGTCCGGAGCACCAAACAACCCACGTTCTGTCCATTGATACGGATTTACTTCTGCAGATATCCCACCCTAAAAAGACATCCCAAACATCATTAGCAGCCTCGTGGTGACCATGCTTTGTACCTGACCTTGAAAATATTGTTCTGCGTGGAGCAGTCAATGCCCAAGTGAAACATTGCATCTCTGGTCACCTCGAAGCAGTCCTCTGAAAAGCCAAACAAGTGCTATTTTAAAGAAAGCCATGCACACAAACACAGGCGAGCCCAACACTCTACACCATGTCCAGTTTGGCTGGAATTGCCAAAGGAGATCAAGGAATTTGGTAAATCCCAGAGTACAAGCTGGAGAACCAAGTCACTGACTTAATACTGACTCTGTGGGGCTCTGAAGTTAGGCAGCGGGTTGCTGAAGCACATCCAAAGACAAGACAGTTTCTAAACATAGCCACAGAGAGATGCAAATTCGCCAGGCCAGAAACCGCTGCTTTAAGCCAGGTGAAAACTCTTAATAGTGCAAACTGAAACTTAAAAAGAATCACATTAATGCAGGTGGCTTTGCAAAGTCTCTGCTGTCGGCTGACCAACCTGGGTCAGGGGATTTAATAGGACAGACAGGCTTTTGCCTGCCTCCCTTTAAAGTCACAGCCGTTATTAGTGGACAGTCTGTGCAACTAATCTTTACCATCTAAGTTTCTTTCAGAATTTGGCAGCCAGCGGTAGTCAGCCCCTTCTGGAAGGTTCCATTCCAGCCTCTCCTCTGCAGTAGCACCTTTTGTGATCTGGAGACAGAAAACAAGGTAACAACTGAATTCTGCCTTTGGTATTTACAGCTCACAGACAATGAAGAATAACGTACTGGGAGCATGATTTATTTTGGAAGCATGGCAGACAGGAAAACTGTTAAATATTAAAAGCTGCAAAAATCTGGTGATTTCATCCCCACTGTTTGTCAGAAACATCTAGCAAAATTAACAGAAGGCAAACCTGATAAAAAATATGGAAGTTTCTTTCATTGGGGGCCTGATAGGCAACTCTGGTCTTCTCCAAAAGGAAAGTCTGAATGGAAGCACTACTCAGATGGTGGAATCTAGAGGGGAAAAAAAAGCAAAGACTTTAACAAAACTTCCTCACAGAATCCAATAGATGTTGCGTTGTTACGATACCAACTGACTATGAATGCTTTGCAGTTCACATTCAGTTTTGTGCAAGCTTAATGTGATATTTTTTTCAGAGTTCTTAACTGCATCTCTGTTTTTGCATTGCTCTTTTTAGAGATCAGGGTGAGAGCTTGCAGAAAAAAAAAAGTAAGATATAAGCCTCTAGCAAACCAAAATATGTTCTAAAGGCAGATAAAATATTCTACGGCAGACTTCAGAATCAGGCTTGTAGAGATTTAAAGGAACAAGACAATAGATAAGGTTTTTACACAGTAATTATTACCTGTCTAACTGAAGCTGGATGTATTTTCCAAAACGGCTACTGTTGTTATTCCGCAGGGTACATGCATTTCCTGTGAAATTGCCAGTGACAGATACAGCATAATCAGAGTGGTTCCACTCCTCCATGTAGGACATATAGATATTAAGGGTGATTTGTATATAGCTCCAGTATTTGAAGAGTTGGTCTTTTAAGGAGAGGACCAAGAGCTAGCTTAGACCTTAACAAAGAAAATTCCCACAGTGGCCACTACTTCTTTTTGCTGTTAAAAAAAAGCCTCATTTACCAAATGCTTCCATGACAGGGTTGGAATCCAACACTCTCTTCTCTATCCTTTCCACAGTTTCATTGCCTTTTGGGGAGATAACTGAAGCAGCAACAGAAGCATAGAATTTCATAAGGCAGCGAGATGTCCAGGTCTGCAAGAGAGAGGCTTGACAATAGGCCATTGTTTTCACCACGTTATTAGTTATGTCAGTTAGTGAAACAGTGCTAGCTTCTGAAAACACAGCATGCAGCTGGCGATGATGCTAAAGGGAGTAATTATGTCAGGTTTGTAGCTCTAGTTCAGTGGAAACTTTTTGTGCATATGCTTACGTGCAACAGATACACATTTAAATGCTGTTGGAGTGCTTTGCTGAATGGCAGTTTTATCAAGATGCAACCATCTGGAAACTCAGCTAGAATTAACTGCTCGTATCTTAAGATGAATTGAATATAAATGGACTTTGAGTCATTAACACTCAGCAAATCATTTTGTTCTCAGGCTTAAAAATATCCTCAATATCTTCCTGAATAGGGATGGCCCATTACAGAAGGGCCTAGGATAGGATCTGAACTCCCCGCTGCTTCCAACTCTGTACCTAGGGTTTGCCCACACTAGCTCCCTAACAGCCGAGGCTCAGACATTAACTCAGGTGCAGTTCCTGTGGAATGATTCAAATCTAGCCCTCCCAGAAATTACAGATGTCACCTAAAGAGCAGCTATATTGAGTAGAGTCTATTTAACTGCAGCAATCACTTAATGCTTTACGCGTATTTGAAGAGTCATGCTAGAGCAGACTGGCTACGTGCTCTGTCAGAATTTTTTTTTCCTTCGTCTTTGCTTGTTCGCTGAAATACTATGCACTACAAATCACTAGCAATTCTCAAACCTTAAGAGCAATGTCATAAAAAAATCTCCTTACCTTCCCAGCACCACTTTCTCCACTCACAATTATAGACTGGTTTACAGGGTCTAGCTGGCTTTGGACGTTTCTGTAGGTTTGCTCAGCCACTGCAAAGATGTGAGGTTTTAAATCCTGGCAGTAAAAGAGAATATTCATATTTAAGAGAACAGTAATTACACAGTTCAACAGCAATAAACAGCAAAGGTCTTCTCGCATTTATCTGAAAACAGTACTGCTCTGTTACCAGAACTCATATTTCACTAGAAATGGGTGTTATCCTTTAGGATTATTTTGCTGATAAAGATTTTGAAGAACTTGACGTCTGGGTTCTGCGGAAGGACGGTTATTTCAAATATAAGGATTACCTGAGGCCGAAGTGCAACATGGTACTCTCTCATAAGCTCGGGTGAATAGAGGCAGGAGATGGGCTGAAAGGGATTTAAAGCCACCAGGCTGCAGCCAGCATTTGTATAAAACAAGTTTACTGTGTATCTTGCTTGAAGACATTTCAGAACTGAAAGACACACCTTCTGTTAGCATCTTTTGGAAAGTGTATTTGACTCTTCTTGTTCCTGTTTGCAACAAAAATCTTCAGATATGTTACCTATTAGGTTTAATAGAGAATGAGGTGATCAAGAGAGTGATATAGGTCTAATATATATAACAATGACTTTAAGAGTTGCCCTTATTTTTAAAAATCTTAAGGGATCTGCTAACTATTCCTTTCAATAAATCCTTAAATGGGCTTTTATGAGGTTTCACACAGTCCTAGAAAGCAAATCTGTTGACTTGCAGAACAAAGAGAGGCAAGAATTCCCCATCTGCACTGGGAACAGGCCTTAGCTTCTCTTAGCAGGATCATCTTTAAAAGAGGAGTGAGGAATTTACTTTCCAAAACGAATTTCATGGATATATTTTCAGTCTAAGTTAGAGCCTCATTTTCTGATACATTCATATAACACCAAACTGCAATCACAAGGTCACACAGGAGTCCTTCAACAGCATTAACTCTCAACCACACCCTGGCTACCTGAGCCAGATGTGAGCTCAGCGTGCAGAGCGTGATAAGAGACCAGCATGGCAGAATGTACAGCAGAAGTATTTTGAAAAAAAAAAAAATCAACCAAAACAAATGTGACGTTCTAAGGCTCTGAATAGACTTTAATGGGCTTTGAATTTTTAACCACTGTGCTCATGACAGTATTAACGCAATGGGAACAGTAACTACTGTATATTAGTAGCCACCAGGGAAAGTGGCTCCTCAAGAGAGCCTCCCCTGGCTGGCTGCTTACCTGTGGTAGTTGTCACCGGATTAACTTTTGTGAGGTCATCAAAAAGATGCAGTTTCTCTTCATCACTGAGGAATGCTCTAACTTCTTCTTCAAATGATTCACTGAGGTCATTCTGGATGATAGAATCTTCTTTCTGGCCATTTTCCTGGAGGGGATGTCAGATCAGCACCAGTCAAAAGCTGAATATAGCTGGACTTTCACCTCATCCACTATAGTTTATAGCTCTTTTACTGCTTCCACATAACAGAAGTTCAGTCTCAGCAGGAGTCATAACTTAGTACATTTGAGCTACTCTTCCTTTGAGTTGCCCTCTCCTGCATCGATGGTTCCCATAGGGTGCTCTGTTTTTAGAAAGGTTTTACCAAGCATATGAGAGATGGCAGGCTGACAACACTGTCTGTAAACTGAATTCATCACTGGTAATTGTAGCTGGAAGCAAAGGCACTCAGGAAGAATGTGTCCTTAGACTCACACTACCTGGCACTTGCAATTTGCAGGTCGTTCAGCACACACACACTTATACAATGTTCTCAGCTGGCATATTCTAAGCCTGTGAACGTCATTCATTTAGTGCAAACACTGCCTTGGGCAGAGGGAAGCAGGAAGGACTGGCTGCAAGGCTAAGGCAGAGCTGAGAGCTGTTGGGGCCCAACACAGATGCAGTTTTCCTAGCAGAAACTTTCATTTTTAGAGCAGGGATTGAGGGCCCCAAGAGTGAAGTTGCAGAGGGCACACGTTGCAGCCAGGGGAAAGAAATGGTCTCGTTGTAAGAGCTGGCCTGCATTAGGTGAAGATTTGCACCCTTTGAATCACTTAAAGTATTTAAATCTTAGCCTCTGGGCTCCCACGTCCTTGACAATATTAGTTGGAAGGACACATTTGTTGTACAAACGTAATGGAAAACTTAGCCAGAAGAGAGATTTCAGGTCCTGTTTGTCATTTCGGGGGGGAAGAAGAGAGAGGCTAGAAGGAAAAATGAAGAAGGGAAAAGATGCCAGTCCTGATTTTTGCATTCTGGATATTTCTTTTCTATTCCCCTTCTCCCTGACAGAAAGTCCTCCAAAGTAACCCTCCTCATTTGTATTTACTAGCATAAATCTGCAATTCTTTACAAGTTAACCAAGTGAATGAACGGTATCACCTTGTTTATACAGGAAAAGTGCTAAATTTAGTTAGCAGCATTCCCTCTACATGAGCTAAGCTCATTAATAAAGGGGAAAATACACTGCAACACCCCATTAACACATTCCTAAAAAAAAAAACCTAAAGCTACACTAATGTACTCATTTAGGAGCATTATTACCTTTTGCAGACAGCATAAGTCGTTCATTTCCAGTAATACAAAATTTTACACAGCAGGGGAAAAAAAAAAGCTTAGCAACACAGTTCGGCATTGCCATCAAAGCGATTTCTGTTATTCTCCTCTGAATGAAGATAAGAAGCTTGTTGCTGTCACAGAGAACAGACACGCACAATTATGAAATACTCCACGACAAGATGAGTTTCTGCCAATTGCCTGTTCTTCCTGTGCCCTCCCATGTGTTCAGTATTACGCTGGCACCAGCCGAGTTAAGTCCATTCTGCAGCTGATATTGCAAAACCTGAGAAATTTTTGCTCCCCTGCACCCCCATCTCAACATCACTTCTTTTGAGAAGAGATGGTGATCGCTTAGTCAGAAGAAAATATTTTAAAACACAATCACTTCTGATACGTACACTGCATAGCTCCTGTATCCATTAATTTTACTGAAAAAATGCCCTTACAGATGTGCTGGCTACATGCATTAACACCTGCCCTGTTAAAGCCAGTGGCATAACAAAAATCACTACCTGCTGGTAGTAACACAGCAAAAACCACGCAGTGAATAGGTCCAGTCAATTCATGAAGTAGGGGAGAATATATGTTGGTAGTTACCTAATCTTGACTGCATGGAAACAAGCCAAGAAATCTTTCCTGGCAGTAAGATTTAACTAGCACACACAATTCCTGGGGTTTTTTTACCTGCTTTGGCATCTTGTCCAGTCCTTTGGATGGGAATGCTGGAGAGGGCCTTTACTCATGCAAATCAGACTGGAGAACGCTTAAATAAAAAAAAAAAATAAAGTATTTAAAACAAAATAACTCCAGAAATGTCATTCTCCAGAGGGTTTCACAAGCAGAGCCTAAAGGCTTCAGACAGAAGTACCGACAGTAACACTGGAGCTAGAAAGCCTACCCGCACTATCAGCAATAGTCGTGCCTTCTGTTTGCCCCTGCAAATAAAGCTTATTTGGAGGGAATAACGCATCTTTCCTTAAATCAAGGAATAAAATGCTTTGTTTCTCTTGAATTAATAAAGGGAGGTTTCTTAGAAATTGCACCTTTGTTTTTGTTAAATTCCTCCTGTTAGGACAAATAGGAAAGATCTGTGGGTCTGATGGCGTCAGAGCAGCTAGTGCTTTTGGAAAAGGAGTGACTCAGATCTAAGTTCTGTCTTGCAGCAGATAGGCCTGCTTGCTGTCCTCTTCCTGTTTCCTCTCAAATTCAGTGGGAGCCAACCCATGGTGAGTCAAGCTTACCCTCTGGATTTCTATGATAAACCCAGAGATTCCAGTCAGATAGCCAGGAAGAATTCTGCCGTCTTCCAGCAGCTGAAACTGTCTCTTCTCTCCTCTCTTTTCTCTCCTATCCTTATTCTAGTCTATCCTTATTCTAGTCTACCCTTATTCTAGTCTACCCTTACTCTATCCCACCCTTACTCTATCCCACCCTTACTCTATCCCACCCTTACTCTAGTCTATCCTTATTCTAGTCTATTCCTATTCCATTCCCACCCAGCACGAAACTACCACTTGGAGAGTGCTCCGGCCCCCGAGTGGGTCGCGCCGAGCTGTCGGTACCCCCAACCCTCACCAAGCCCCTCTCCTCCCTCTCGGGGATTCTCACCCAGTCGCACGATCGGGCTTTCCTGGACAGGCGCAGCTCGCAGCCGGCAGAGGAGCCCTTTGGGCCAGTGAAACCAGTTCCCCGCCGGACGCTGGCTACCGCAGCTCCCCGCCGATGCAGCAGGGACGCTCGCCCGGGCCCCAAGGTCGCTCCCAGTGTGTGTGTGTGTGTCCCCAAAAAAGGTCCGAGCCACCGAGCCACTGCACGAGCGCGCCTTCCCGGGGCCTCCCCCGCCGCGGGGTGCGCAGGGTAGGGCAGGGCAGCGCGCACTCACCGCGGGCCGAGGCGGAGGGCAGCGCGGAGCGGCGGCGGGAGCAGGAGGAGGAGGCGGAGCCGGGGCGGGGGCTGCCGGCGATGGCCGGCGGTGAATCGGGCGCTGCGGAAGAGCAGGCGGCGGCTTCCCGCTGGCGAAAGTGCGGGCGGGGAGCGCGGCCCGCATTTACCTGCCGCCGGGGGCGGAGAGACGGAACCGGGAGCGCCGGCGACGGCGAGGACAAGAGATTCATTTCCACCGGCGACCTCCGGGGCTTGTTCTCTCGCCCCGCCGGCACCTCGGCCTCTGCGGGGACGGCAGCGTAGCAACGCGGGTTTGTTGTTCTCTCCCCTCCCGACATCCATTTCCCGGGCGCGGGTGTCCCCAGCCGGGCGCTGCCGGCGCTGAACACATAACCCGGTAATTCTGACTAATTAGTGCTTTTTGCGTTGAATAGATGTTCTCTTGGAACGGGCCGCACGAGGCAGAGGAGCCCCAGGATCACTGCGGGACTGGGGCGTCTTAAAAAAGGCATTTCTGTTGCAAGTGGGAGTTTTCGCTGCGGGTTTTAGCCCCTCTCTGCTGAGCAGGCAACAGGAACTTCATCAGGGCCACACTTTGACACACCCGTTTAATTTACACCAGAGAGAACATGACCGGGTGTATTCTACGGAGCAGGGCGTGCAGTAAGGTTATTCACAACGTGAATGTTCAACCGAGTATCTGATATTTCGAGATCTTCAGTGGCAATGGGTTAAGACTGGCACACAGCTGGACCTGTCGTGCTGGGCCGGCGCCTCTGCCCAGTTTCCCAGGCCGGGGCCAGTGTCTGCAGCACCCGGGCTCTTCTTTAAATAGAAGAATTACCAAAAAACAGGTGCCTTCCGAAAATAATCCATGTTTTAATGAACCGGTACGTAAAATCCATTTTTTATGAAGGTCGAAGAGCCCCATTTTACAAAACTAACTCAAGTTCACGTTTGTGTTTTCAGAGGAAGAAAAATGTCACAAAAACAGCTGAAAGAAGCTTTTATCAGCAACTTAAATGGAACTAGTTTGCTGGAAATTACAGTGGGCTTGTCTCTCGCTCCGCTCTGCCTGCTCTGCAGAGGACTCCTCCTGGTTTTATATTACCTGCACTACGGGAAACCTTTAAGTTCAAGGAAATACAGCCTGCTGCTAGACTTCCTTGTGCTCGTATCTCCTCTCCTGTTCTCCTGCACAGTCCTGTCTCCAATCATCTTTTTCATGCCAGCTATCATTGCAGCCTTCTGTGCCGGAATATTTTTTAAAATATACAGCCAAAGAAAACATGAGACCAGAGTGCCTTTTAGGCAAATTGTGAAAGACTTCCAGAAGACATACTTGGATCCAGGATACATTCCAGCAATAACTGTGTTCCGCGTTTATGTCAATGTGTTGACATCAATCAGCATTTTAGCAGTGGATTTCCCGCAGTACCCAAGGCGATTCGCCAAAGCTGAGACCTATGGAACGGGAGTTATGGATTTTGGGGTTGGAGCTTTTATTTTTGGTAATGCTCTCGTTTGTCCTGAAGTCAGACAAAAGTCTCCTGTGACACAACCAAAATTTTCCAGTCTGGCCAGGCAGTTTGTTTCCGTTTGGCCGTTGATTTTTCTTGGCGTTGGACGACTGCTTAGTGTAAAATCTATAGAGTATCACGAACATACTTCAGAGTATGGAGTGCACTGGAATTTTTTCTTTACCTTAGCATTTGTGAGGCTTGCAGCATCTCTACTTTTAGCCGTATTTCCGAGAAATACTTCTTGGATTGTTGCTATAAATCTCGCTGTACTTTATCAGCTTGTGCTTAACACTACCTCTCTGAAGATGTTTATCTTGCATGGGAGCAACGGCAGAGATATGAGGGATGGCTTTTTAAACGCCAACAGGGAAGGGCTGCTCTCTCTTTTTGGCTACCTAGCCATATACATGGCGAGCGTTCAAGTGGGACTGTGCCTGCTGCAGTTCAGAAACTCAGTCAAAGACTGGCTCGAAGCAGTGTGCTTCTTGCTGCTGACAGTTCTCCTGCTCTTCATATTCCTTCACGTGTCACAAGCATATGCAGACCCCGTGTCCCGCCGGATGGCCAATCTGTCCTACTGCATATGGGTGCTCGCTCACTCTCTGACTTTCTTTATCGGCTTCGTGGTGACTGATCTCACATTGGTGTTCACAAAGCTGCTCGTGAAGGGCTCCAGCGTGCCCTGCTGCTGGGACGCTGTAAAGCTCCCAAACGCCTGTAAAAAGCCTGAAACGGAGGGCGTGCCTGTCGGCAGGGGAGGCAAGCTGCCGCCCATTTGCCTGATTAGTGCTATTAATAAAAATCAATTACTGTTTTTCTTGCTAGCAAATATTACAACTGGTGCTGTGAATATACTGATAGATACAATCCACAGCAAGGCTGCATTTACCTTATGTATACTACACTTGTATATGTTCTTTAACTGTTTTGTTATGTATCTATTGCATGCCAAAAACATAGTATTAAAGTTTTGGTGATTCCACTGTCTTAAGCACTCTAGTTAAACTTTGTATTTTAATGGAAAAATTAGTATTTTTCCCATATGTTTTGCAATAATTTAGTATAGCTTTTTATGATTTAGTGTTATTTTTTAACGGTTTGTTTTACCAAATTATACAGTCAATGCTGTTACCTGTTGGAGGTGTTACACATTTTCCTGGAAACTTAGTTTTTAAGATTGTTTGCTGAATGCTCCTGCTGCTCCTATAAATGCTCATGCAGAAGATTAACACTGCATTTACAGTTAGGGAACCCTGTTCATACCCAAGTGCTGGTAGAATTAGATAACAACATATAGAGTAGAAGCCAGATGAAAAGTAAGAAAATGAATAATTATGAAGAGAGAGACTTAGTTGTGTCAAGATTTACCTAGTTAGGCCCTTGCATAAATAACAGATAAGAATAATTCTTTATACAAAATGCATTGAATAAGTGGATACTTAAAAACGTTTTGGCCCCAGTCCTGCAAAGATTTATGCATATGCTTGACTTTGATGGCAGTAATTGTATGTGGAATGTTAATCATATACTGAAATCTAAATTAGCCTTTGAATTAAAGCTAAATTTTATTTTCATCCTCACTGATGAATATAAATGAAGACCCTAGATAAAGCGTGATGCTCTGAAGGATAAAACTCAACTGCAGATGAATTCATAAAGCAGTCGTTGGAATTTGTGGTGCAGATAATAAGAGCAGCACAGCCTTGTATAAGAAAATACAAAGATCTAAAACTAATTCACCCCCAGCCTGCATACCAACTTGTTGTGACAGCTCATCTTTAGGAACACTGTAAAATATGGTCTTCAGCTCTACTTTAAAAGTACTCAAGGCCCACTTACTTGTCTGTAAAATTACCTTAAACAGCAGCTCATTTAGTACTGTATTTTGGCAGCTGAGATGTCTTCAAGTGGGAACGTTCTGTATTAATTTTTATTAGCAAACAAACAGTGTGCAAATGGAAAGAAGCATGACGCAGTGGGTCAGGGTACCGGCAGAGCATTGACAAGAGATGTGCTCAGTTTCTCTATCACCCTCTAGAACACCCTCTTTGTTCACTTTCCTAACTGT
Organism: Strix uralensis; assembly: GCF_047716275.1. Classification (NCBI taxonomy): domain Eukaryota; kingdom Metazoa; phylum Chordata; class Aves; order Strigiformes; family Strigidae; genus Strix; species Strix uralensis. Next base: position 11,519,049 of record NC_133991.1, read on the forward strand.
GACAGTTCTTCCTGACCTCATTAAGTTGTTGAGAAACACATTTAAAGATTGTGAGGAATTCAATAATGGGAGCTATAAATACATAAGAAGTAGAATACAAATGGTAGTTGATGATAGATGTCTAATGTCAGTGGAGTTACAGCAGTGCATATGGGCCATATTTCATATTTCTCCTTGTCTATCAAATGTGATGACTCATAAAACCTATGGAGATTGAGCCTCTAAATCAGATTCCTTAAGGCAGACATGCTGTGGAATATTCTTAACTTTATGAGGTTCTCTTAGCTGCTGGCCAATGGAAAGGTGAAGTCTGAGGATTATAGGCTGTGGCCGTGCTGATTTCATGTTTGTTTCCTTCCAAGTTATAGCCATAGAGTCCTCAGAATTAAAGAAAAACAGCCTGTATTATCCTGGGGACAAATGCAATTAATTGGCAACAATGTCTCATGAACAGTTTATAGTAGAGCTTTCTGGGAACTGCTGTATGTATTTATTTTAAAACATTTCCTACCCTTGCCTAGGGAAGAAGGGCCTCCATCATGAACTGAACGGCGCTACTCATTCATGCAAAATTACTCATGGATATTAATTTTTGAAATATTTGAAGCACAAGACCTGCAATGAGTTCTGCCTGTGAGCACAAGTCTATCAGTGTGATTCAGAATTAAGGCATTAATTGGGTGTGACAAAGCAGAGCTGTGTCTGGACAAGCAGCAAACTATCTAGATGCCAACTCCGTTTCGTTGAAGCAAAAATTACGTGGGAGGTCTGCTGTGTCTGTGCAGAGCACCGGTCGCTCCGCAGGCTGGCGGGTACCAACCCCGGGACTGGAGCTGCGGTTTGCAGCAACGGAGCTGGCAAACCGAGGGGACCGTGGTGCACGAGTGACGACGAGCGTGAGAACAACCCGCCGCTCTCGACGACGGCGCTACACCGCATCGTGAGGCCGTCTCCCGCTTTCAAAGCCGTACCAAGTAAGTTGTTCACCACTGAATTAATGAGACAATTAATCCTCGTTGCTTATTGTCGATAACAAATGTGGCAAGCTCTGCCCCGAAGCAACCAGCATAGTTACTAATGCTGAACGTTTAGACTATGAATAGATACAGATAATTAACCATGCCTCTGAAAGAACCAAGAAATGCAAGCGTTCTTTGATCACAGAGTCCGTACGAGCAAACGGCACCGTAGTGAGTTTGAAAAGATGCAAGAGAAGCAACACTACGACACTGCTGTGGACACTTTCTCCACGCACACCTCAACGGCTGTTAGTTCAGTGGTTGGTAGGAACACGAACGCTGCATTTCACCTCTCTGGGGTGTGTTTAGACGAGTAAGCTTGTACAGATCAAAGATATATTTTTAAAAAAATCAAAAACTTTGGTTTAGCTGTTACATAATTAGTAAAAGATACTTCAACTAGTAGGACTAAAATGGTTTAACTGTAGCATGCCACTGACTTCAATAACAATAGTAAAGCAGAGGACTGGGAAAACATAAATTGTTTTGTATTTGCTTCCACCGAATGACCTTTATGTAAGGCTGCAGGATAGAAAAAATATGGTGGGAGAGTAGAGCTGCTTACATTTATCCTTAACCTTGTTATTTCTTAAACATTAGGAGCTTCTTACCAAATTTCTTTGTTTTTAAGGATCAACTCACTAGTATGCCTTCTTTTCCAACCCAGCGGTGCCTCTTTTGAAGTCAAATGTTACAATAAAGATTTCAGGCAGTATCCTATTTCAAAGCTGCTATGTCCTAAAGAACAGGTATTTCTTCCAGGCGAAAGAGGGGCATGCAAATGAACAGCATGAAGGGGCTGTCTGTCTTTTCACTGTCTGGTAGATAACAAGCAAGATGCATGTTCTAGCAATTTAAAAAAAAACCCTTTTCCATGGATAAAAATTACGTGAAATGTAATGGTGCTTTTCATACGTAGTTTATCAATGTGCATGCTGAGAACACAAAATCTGGGGCATTGCTGTTTTGTCGATGTGATCCAAGCACACTGTGGGAGTGAAGGGGCAGCAGTGACACAGGAGCCCACGCGCTGAATGGACCCGGTGAGGACAGCGTTTGCTCATCGCAGTCAGTGCGCTCACGATACTCTAATGCGAGAAACTCCCCCGTTACAAAATGCCAGCTTTTTTTTTGCTGAAGACGACGACCATGAAAATACACAAACTGCAAACTGTGCAGCGATGTGGCTCTGCACGATGTTTCTGTTGAAGATGTTGCATGATAAGTTCAAGTAAATTAACTCCTCCACTAAAGATGGTTTTTACACAGAAGCAAGGAAAAAAAAATCCGGCTCCCTAATTGCCTCCCCTGCATTTTCTTGTGAGGACTTTAGTATCTATATACATAAATAACAAGAATGAACAGATCAACTGTATTATTTAATAGTTCAAGAAAGGCTGTGAGGTTTTTTTTGGCTGCCTCAATTAAGCAGCCACGGGATTTCTAGCTGGTTGCTCTAGGATGCTGCAGAAGCCAACAGCCTTAAGTGAGAGACCGTAAGTCCAATTCAAGCCTGCCCTACCTGGCACGTAATCGGGGCAGGGAAATCTGAGGCTGCACTTTGACGCCTGGGCTTCATCTGCAGCGCAGGTGTTGGTGCCTTTTTGCTACCGTACGCTCCCCTCGCTCTGCGTCCATGGTAAAACCCGCGCCGTGGCCCCCGATACGCTCCGGCCTTGCCCCACTCGGGGCAGCGACAGGTTTTCATCCCGCCAACGCTTTGGGGTGTAACCCCACCCGCCCCCCCTCGTTCGCACCTCACCGGGGCCGCCCACAAACCGCCCTGGGGCCAGTTCCTCGTGTCCCACCACGGTCGCGGCGCCTCTGTAGGGTGAGAGCCCGGGTACAGGCCGCCGCCCCACCGTGTCCCTCAGAGCCGAGGGCGGGAAGGCGGAAGGCGGGAAGGTGGCGGCTGCGAGGGGAAGGCCCGAGGAGCCCCCGCGCCCGGCTCCCCCCGCCCCCGAGGCCAGGCCTCTAGCGTCGTGTCCCCCCCCCCCTCCGCCCTCCCGGCCCTACCTCAGCCTCCCGCCCGGCGCGAACCCCCGGCCCGGAGGTCGAAGGCGCCGCTCCGGTGACAGGGGCCGCCGAGTTGCCCCTCAGGCGGGGCGGGAGGTAACGGGCGGGCGCCTCCTGCGGGCAGGCCCCGGGGGCGGCGAGGCGGGGCCGCGGCCCGGGGCGGGGGAGCGGCGGGGCTGCGGTTTCTCGCGAGAGGAAGGCGGGGCGGCCCCGGGCCGGGGCCACCGCCTGTGGGGAGGGCCCGGGGAGGGGGAGAGGAAGGAGGCGGCTCTGTGGCGGAGCTCGGGGTGTCCGCCCGCCTGTCAGAGCGCCCGGGCCGCCGACTCGCGGAGGAGCGGGTAAAGGCCCGAGGAGGAGGTGGAGGGGGGAGGCGGCCGGTGGGCCGTGGGGCAGCGCAACAGCCCCGGCGGGGCTGAGGGGAGGCGGGAGGAGCGGGAGGCCGGGAGCCGGCCCGGCCTCCGTTCGGGGCTGCCTCCCCGCCATCGCCGCCCCGCGCCGGCTGGAGGCCGGGTGAGGACAGGGGTGGGTCTGCCCGCCGCGTCGTCCGGGCTGCAGCCCCCCCGCCGCCCCCCCTTCCTCCACGCCCTGGCTCGCCCTTTTCCCCAGCGACGCCGGGCTGGGGAGCGGGAGGGCGGCGGGTCCCCTCCCCGCCGGCTGCGGGTCGCCCCGGGCGGGGGTTGGGGGCGGCGGGGTGGGGGGAGAGGCGGCCCCGCTTCGCAGGTGGAGGCGGCCCCTCGCCCCGCCGCTGCTCCGCTCCCTCCCCAGCCGCCGCGGGGCGAGACGGGGGCGGCGGAGAGCCGCAAACCCCGCTCCGGGCTGGGCGGGTCCCCCGGCGGCCTGTCTGGGCCGGTGGCGGGGCGGGGAGCGGCCCGCAGCGCGGCGGGCTCCATCCCCCGCCGGCGGTGCCCGGTGGAGGGCCGGGTGCGCTCCTCCCCGCCGTCCCCTCCCTTTCTTCCATGTTCTGTCGCATTTCCCAGCCTGCCCACCTCTCCCGTTCCCGGCCCGTCGTCTTTTTGAGTCCCTTCCAGGGCTGGAGCGGCGGGCAGGCTGCGCGCCCGGGCGTGGGCTGGGCGGCGGGGCCGGGGCTCGGCGTGGTGAATCAGGCGATGGGGTAAAGCAGGCTTGTTCCCGGGCTTGGTGAAAGTGTGCCGGGGAAGCGCGGCGGGTATTTACCTCCCCGGGGGTTTGGCTGCTCGCAGGCTGGAGCGGGGAGGAAGCAGCAACAGCGGGCAGAGATGGCGCGGCTGGTCGCGGTTTGCAGAGACGGGGAGGAGGAATTCCCTTTCGAGAAGAGGCAGATCCCCCTCTACATCGATGACACCCTCACGGTGAGTGCCTGCGCCCCGCGGAGCGCCTGGTGTCCCCCCGCTCCTCCCGCTTGCAACGTGTGCGGGCGGCGTGTTGCAATTCCCAGGCGAGGCCTTTTCCCCAGACAGGCCGCCCAGGCTCCTCCTTTGCTCCTGCAGCGTTAATCTTTGGGACTTTGCAACACTTCGGGTTAACAGCGCTTAATGTGGCAACTTTTTTATCTGATGCCCAGCTCTGAAAACATGCAAACCGCATAACAAGAAAGTTATTGCTGTATTGGGGCCTGGGCATAACTTGTTTTCGAGTGACAAGCACGTCTCGGTGCCCAAGCCCAAATGTGGAGCTAAGCCATTTTTCAGTTAATACTGAAGGAAGGGAGCCATATTAACATTAAAACCCACGTCTACAACGAGGTAATTATTATGCCCTTAAATAGGCAAGAAAAGGCTAAAGGTGTTTTTGAAAGCTTTGGCTTAAAGTAAGGGTTATCGAGGCTGTAATAATGTCCTGCTGTATCTACAGTGACAAATCTGAGCGAGTTTCCCTTTCAGTGTGTTATTCTGAATTGAAAAACATGGGGGTTTTGCCATTTCCAGAAGATTCAGTGGAAAAATGAACTAAATGCAGCTTGGAGGCTCTCTAGTCTCTTCCTCAAGTGTTTAGAGGAAGGCTCAGAAATTGCATCGTAGGTGAACACAGAGCAAACAGAAGAAAATTCCCTAACTAGCCAGTTGTCGTTTGTTTTAAGGCATGGATATGTTGGGGTGAAAATAAAAATGGACTTTGTGTAATTTGGTATCTTAAATTATTCGTATTTGATTTCTGTTGCTGTCAGTGGTGTGACAGTAACTGCTGGTACTTTAAATGGTGTAAAATGTGTGTACTTTAAATTCCTAATCTCATGTTGTAGAATGGGAGAAGAATGCCTGACTTGCATCAGCTAACTTGATCAACTTCATCATATAATTTCTTCCATCTTCCAGAACAAAACAATTGAGTATCTTCAAGCAGCCTCTTAACCCTGCATCCCACTGTTAAAATTATCTATCTTAATCCCATCTGGTTTTGCTACATTTGAAGATGGGGTCTTTGCTGTATTTTAGTTTTGATTGTTCTAAATGACAGCATATTATTAATTTACCAAATATCATCACTGGTTTTGGGGCTTTATATAGTCTGTCATCTCTGGTTAGCTGTGCTCGTGCATTAGGCAAAGTTTCCCCTTAAGTTGTCCAAAGCAATATCTAGCTCTCCTAGAGTGGTTGATTACCTGGAGAACCCAGCACTGGGTAGGAATAGTGTAAGTTTGAGGGTTTTTGATGTCTTGGCCATGGCTTGAAAGTTATTTTGCCCCTCCATTTCCTATGTAGTTTTAAAATCTTAAGGTTTCTCTTCTCCCCCCCAGACTCCCTAGTGAAAATTACTCATTAGATTGTGTTAAGTAGATGATTTACCATGCTCTTGTTACCTTTGTTGTGTTTAATAGGTTGAGAGAATGAGAGTGAAAATTCAGCTATACCAGGTGTCAGGTAGATGACTTCAACTGACCGAAAACTCCATTTGTGGTTTAGTTCCAGAATTTAACACCAGGCCCAAACTTTGTGCAATTACACTATGTAGTCGCTGTCCTTCTACTTTTTACACCAGAGGCAAGCCGTGCTCATGATTGAAGAGGCTCCTATAGCTCTAAATCAGCTTTGTATCCATCTGGATGAAAGGCATTTATGCAAGTGCAAGTCATCCTCACCATGAAGAAATCTTATCTTGGGTCCATTTTTATTTTTTTTCCATTTTGTTACTGTTACAAAGTACTCAGATTTCTAGGTGGTTTCTGGAGGCTTTTATTAAATAAATCTGCAGAAGCAAGTGAATGTACTCTTAGCTTCCTTGTCTCAGTCGTCTATAATTTATGTTTTAAATTCTTAATGAGAGCTATTGCAAACCATGCAGTTGTCTTTGAAACATAATTGTACATCTGCAGCATTATCTTTAAAAAACAGGAGTGTTTATTGATAGTAACTGGCTTCTGTTGACCTCTTTTAAAACTCAGATTTTACAAATAATGGGACTACTTAAGTTCTGTTAGTCAGTTTGGAAGACTTAATCTATGCCTTAAATCTAGAAATAGTGAAGCAGTGATTGCAAATTAGTGAATGAATGGCCTATAATGCTCTTAAGCTTGTAACATTGTTTTGTAGTAGCATAGAAAGCTCTGTAGGTGCAATGTGTTTCTACTCTTCTAAATGAATTGTTCACTATCACACTTTCCTGTTTCTTATGGCTGAGCTAGAAATTAAAGGAAGTTTAAATACTTAACCCTTTTCATTTCTTAAGCAGCTCTTATGATTTCTAGAAGACATTCCATTTGATGTGGTATTACGGGAATTTTTTTTCTTCCAGTTCAGGGTGTGATGGTGGTTGATGTTTAACCACTTAATAAAATCTCATCAGACACATGAATTAATTTAGTCTTTGATAATTCCACTCTGTTGTACAAAACACCTAAGGGTGTTGTCTGATAGTGGGAGATGAAGGTGAGGGGAGAAAAAATATGCAGACTTATCTCTTCTCTCTGTTATTGGCAGATAGAGCTTTTACTTTTGCATGTAGCTCATTCCCCACAGAAGCATCAATGAGCAGTGTAGGAAACCTGTAATTCTGCACCAAAAACTTGTGCTGCTGCTTAGCGTGTGTGGGTCAGAGGCATGGGAAACTGGAAAAGAAATACATGGGAGGTCAGAATTAGCACTGACCGTGGCACACTTCTGCACGAAGATAAGACAGCTGTGCTAATGTTCCCATTCTAGCACATGTGAGATCAAAATATTGCCTTGCTTTCTGGCCTTGGAGAATAGATATTTATTTTGGAGCAATGTTGAGTGCCTGTGAAATTAAACGTATGAGTTCTTTGGAGGTAGTGTCAGCAATTCAGATGATGGCAGGGAATTCTGTCTTTACTGGACAATTGAGGAAAGGTGGAGAGAGGAAAAGGGGTGAATTGCACAATTTCATTTGGTGTTGGTTGGTATTAGAGTTATTAATCAAAGTTGTTATTTTGTCTTTCCGATTTTAAAGTGAACTTTCAGTATTCCTATTGAGAAATTCTGTATTTCTCAGTTTGGACAAGATCAACTAAGCCAGTCTGTACACATTTTTCTAGTTGGTTTAATTTTTCTCAATGGTTGTAAAGATGGATTTTTGACTGACAATTATTTTACTGATTCCCCACCCCCCCCCCCCCAAGAAATTACCCACTTTGTTGCTCAGTAATTTGAAAAGAAATATTAATTACTTACGAGTAATCACATTGTTCTGCAGGCTTAACATTTTATTTTGAGCCTCTTAAGAGTTGCAGCTGCAATCGTACAAAACAAAGTATACCTTGGAGTACCTTGTTGGGTTAATACGGTTTTAAATTAGCCTTTGAAGGAGGCAACTTAGTCATTAAACTGTTGTGACTGTTTCTTCATAGCTTTATAAATTGAGTTAGGCTGTTGGATCAATTTGGACGTCAGTGTGTTGAAGTACATTTTTTTTTTTAACTGAAACAGAGTCTCAAGTCATGTAGATAGTGTAATATAAGTACTGATGATCCATTTAGCAACTTTTGCTTTCTCTATAACAGCTATTTAAGAGTTGCCATTTATAAACTGCCTCTAGAACATAATATTAGTGAAACAGTTACTTTGCTGAAACATCCACTGTACTAAACTGTTACTCTTATCCTTTCCCAAGCTTCCAATAGTTATGTGAAAAGAATGAGCATTTAACATAGTTTGTCTTATTTCCCTCAAGAAAGTAAAATAAAATAATCCTCTGTGTTTGACTTTTTTCCGAAATATATTCTTTTTTTTTTTTCCCCCCTCTCTTGTATAGATGGTGATGGAATTTCCTGATAATGTGCTAAACCTTGACGGACATCAGAATAACAGTGCACAACTAAAACAGTTCATTCAGGTAAATACATCCTTCTGTGTTTTTAAGAAGGCCACATACCAGATCTTGCTTTCCTTAGATTTGTACTTTCGCTTCTCTAGGAGGTTCTCGCTCCTGGAATGACTTAAAAGACACATCAGCACCGACATGCAGTTACGTATTGGGGGTGAAGTACAGCGGGTACATTAGTTTTCTGTATTTCACAGCACTTATCCACTGTTGCCTTGTCAGGGGGCAGTTGCTGCATACTGATTGAGAATTGAAAACTTGTAAAACCAATGTATCTTCCGGTCACTGCCAGTTTATACCTAACGGAAACTACCGTTTCTAAATGCATTTTGATTTTTTTTTTTCTAAATACTTTTGAACTGCTTTTTCCAATGGAAGTGTGCTTAAGATGGAGTTCTTATGATCAGTACCATACCAAGATAGATTTAATATGCCAGCTTATAGATTACATATAGTTAAATAGCGAGAGATGGTTTTGTGGTACCCCTGAAGATTTAGCAATAGAAACTTCCCTGCTAAGGCCCTGGCAAATAACTGTTGCGCTGTAACACCTTGTAGCAACTGAAAAATTGTGCCACTTGATGTCCAAAGGAACAGGCCAGTTTGCTGGTAGGCAGCTTGCACTTCACGTGTGGTTTGACAGCAGCAGTTCAGACATACACTGCATATAAAGCATAGCTGTGTTGTGAAAATAGCTCATTCCTGCTGTTGCTGTGACTAGTACTATTAATTACGGGAAAGAGGATTATTGTAGAGTGATATCACTCGTCAGATTATTTAATGTGCCTGCCTTTAAGAGCATAAATCTTAAGTGCTATCTGATAATAGCTTTACTTTTCCTAACACGTATTACATAAAATGAGCTGAAAATACTTTCTCTTTTCAGTTGATGTATTTACACGTTCCATGGGATTGATTAGTTTTGCTGTGTTGTATGGTCTTTTCTTTCTTTCCCCAGCAGTTGTGACAAGTCATTCCTCCATTAGGAGTGTTTAAGTGGTGCAATACGACAATAACACAGAAAATACTGTCGTGTCAAAACATCCCCTCTATAGATACAACTCACTTACAATGCTGTACTTTGTATAACCAAGGAAAAATGAGGCTCACAATTAATATACTGACAGGACTCTGCGTTTACAGATGATGTTGGAAAGTGCCAGTAGTGCTGATATTCGAAGTGTAGATGTGTTGGTTGCTGTGTGAGGGACTTTCTCTCCTCTGCATACTGTGCTAGTGGCCGTTCAGGGTTGAAGTCCAAGCCAGTAATTTAGCAGTTAGAAGAAGAAAGAGAAGGGTATGTGCTTTTTCTGTGTATGTGTGCCTGGATGGGTTTGACAGAAGAACCAGGAGAAACTCCCTGGAATTGTTTACTGACATAAGAAATATCAGAAGGTGTTCTCTTTAATGTTCTATTGTTAGTGCACGTTGAATGTTCACTACTGAAGTAAAATGTTTCACCCTGAATACTAATGTGTGCTTCTTTTAATTTCAGGTATTAGAATTGTAATGGAAAAGGGGCATATAGCCTTCCAGGAAAAATATTACTAAATTGTCTTGGTCTGAACAGAACAAGTTTGTTGTAAATGAGATTTCCATATATGCCGATGAGCATCCGTGAATTTCCTTTCTATGTGCCAAAGATAAAACGGGTGCGAGTAGAAGATGAGAACTTGCAGAATTGTGTGCGAGACCCTTTATTAAAACATCTGTGCTGAGGTGGAGAAAAAAGGGCTTCCTGATAAGGACAGGGAGATGTGCTGTTTGTTCAGAAGCGTTTGCTGATTTGAGTGGTAGGAGGAGGGAACAAGAGGAGAAGAATATTAGCTTCCTCCCAGAGGGTAGACTGTAAGACTTGGAGCAGAATTGCTCCTATGATGTTAGCAAGTGTGGTTTTGTTCATACAGTAAGTGTTTTAAGTGATCTACATTAAGACAGTGACCTCCAACTGAGCACTGCAAGCAGTTTCCACATGTGTGTTTTGTTAAGGAAATGCTATTGAAGGTGAAGAAATCTTGAACAGTTTAAGATGTGGAGGTTTGGTCTGTGTTTGTTTGGTTTTTTAAATTATTTAATTTCTTGTTCTTTTTTAGAGACATAGCATGCTTAAACAGCAGGATCTAAATATTGCCATGATGGTGACATCCCGTGAAGTTTTGAGTGCACTTTCTCAGCTGGTCCCGTGTGTTGGCTGTCGTCGTAGTGTGGAGCGTTTGTTTTCTCAACTTGTTGAGTCTGGAAATCCAGCACTGGAGCCCCTAACAGTAGGGCCAAAGGGGGTTCTTTCTGTAACTCGAAGCTGTATGACTGATGCAAAAAAGCTTTATACACTGTTTTATGTGCATGGGTAAGTGCTTTAGAACTGCTCAGATTATTGTTACCTGGGGAAAGGAGAGCTAGCTTCTGTGCGTTTGACTTTGCAGCTTTCTTGGTGATACTAAATTGTCGCAAGTTTGAATCTTATAGTACATACTTGTCTTTTACAGCCATGTTAAACTAGTTACTGCCTAAACTGGGAAAAAACAAACCCTAAAGACCTAATCTTTTATATCATTATCATCAGTTACAATGCCATGATTGCAATTGAAAGATACGAATATTAAAATGTTTAGTCATTAATCTGAAATAGGCACTTTGGGTATTTCCTGATCTCTTGAAGAATAGTGTTTCTTCACGCCACTATTTTGCATGTAAAAAATAATTTAAAAAAATTAACACCTCCCAAAAAAACGCTTTCTACTCTTGGGTAGAAAGGTAACAGTGAGAAAGTGAAACCTTCTGGGTTTGGCTAGCACAATAAATAGCCTCAGCCTCAGTGCCATTTGTTTCTCAGCTGTCAGCAGACCAAACAATGGCTGCTCACCACAGTGTGCCTTTGCCTTCCAGTTGGCTTCAGCTCATGCTGCTTCTTGCTCCAGTTAGCAGGCCTGTGAGAAGTAGGAAAGGCTGGTGCAGAGCTGGGGGTGTTGAGGTTTGGAGGGTGAGGTAGTGTAACTTGATAAAGTGGTCGTAGCGGTTCCCTGCACTTTTGAAATAGGTGTCATTGCTTGAGGTCTGTTACTTACGAAGTTATGCAATAGCCTTTTAGATGTGGGTTATCTTTATCTTGCTTGCTAGGATTTGTCTTGAAAAATCTATACTGTATTTTCCTTGTGTACTGCAGGATTATATGTCGTAACAAGTAAAAATGGGGGACAGGAAGAAAGTTTTAGATTTAATGTTCTTTAGCATACTTATTTCTGGTACGTGAGCTAAATCAAGAGCTTCAAAACTTCTCTGGGTAACTGTGTTTTCAGAATACTAAGTTACATTTTTTCCGTAGGTCCAAACTGAATGATATGATTGATGCAATTCCCAAAAGTAAGAAGAACAAGAGATGCCAGTTACACTCCCTGGACACACACAAACCAAAACCTTTGGGGTAAGCTTGTGTTTAACATGCACAGTTCAATCTAAAATATTTTAAGGAGCCAGACTATTGATAGTAATTTATTTTTAATCATTGAGGTCAATTCTTATGCTATTATCTGTTTGCCAGAGTAGTCATCTCCAAGCTACCTGGGTTATAGTAGACCCAGCTAGTTGTGGGGGAGAGGAACAGAGACACCCAGGAGTTTTGGTCAGCGTGTGTTGTAGGGCATGAGCCTTTCTCCACAGGTTTTCATAAGAAGGTAGTTAGCCCTTTTTGGGGCAGTAAGAGTGACAGTCTTATCAGTAGGATGTTTAATACTTTCCCCGCCACCCTTGCTCACCCTTTGGCTGGACACAACTAGTGCTCTAAGGTCTTCTGACCTCCCAACGCAAGATCTGTGCTCCTTCGCAGTGATGCTTTCATACAAAGTTTAAGGCAATGATGTGAAATCACGCGTTTCCCTAAACTTGTTTGTTAATGCTAGCTGTTCCATTTTTGCCTCTTGGCTTTTGGGTTCTTTACTTGGTGGTGGGGAGTTTAGGTTTTTTTGGGTTTTTTTCTGTATAAAAAAATATCCATGTTTAATTTCAAAACCAATTGCAAAATGCAACTTGGCCATTACAAACCAGTGCTCTCTGAGCTTTTCATATCTCGTCTGACATAACTTAGAATATAGTCTGTTCAGGGCATGGTGGCTTCTGCATTGTGATATAAACAATGCTCCAGAAAGACAAACTGGTTTTTGTGCTCTACAGCAAAATGATTGATCAGCAGTTTTTCTCACATTGAGGTGAAAGGGTACATGCTAAACAAATATACATCATTTTGCTTGGGATTATTAAAAATGCCTTGCACAACTGTTAATAAAGGGCTTTATTGTGGTTGGGCTGCAGGGTTAAAACTATAACTCTGTAAAATGCATATATGCCTCTCTATCTTGAAGTTGAAATGTTTTTTTCCAGCTGGTTAACCTGGTAAATCTGTTGTGGATTTTGGGGGCTTTTCTCATTTGTGGAGTGTTTTTCATAATTATTTTTTTTTATGATGACCAATAAATTAGGCTACCATGCTTAGTTGGAGTGTCCTGGACCTTTTTTAGTCAGTTGTGTTCCGCTTCTGGTTAAGCACACAACCTATAAAAGCTTGATCATGGTTTCCAGTTACAGGACATGTATTTTTCTGTGCAGACTTGAGTCTCTTTGGGTTTAGATAAATCCCCTGAGATGCTAGGCATGTGGAATTTGACACTTGATTTTTACTTGTGCTGCTTGAGGATAGTGGTAGCTAATCATTATGTCCTATTATATTTTGGTTACAGGCTTTTCATATAATTAGTTCAAAGCTTATGTTACACAAGCAAAAGATCATAGGGATATATATTTTTTTAAATAAAGCAAATTCAAAGCGTTATGTAAGTGGGTTTGTTTTTTTTTTTCTTTGTTTTTAGTAAGATTAATCTCTTCTGTGTAAGAACATATATCATGGAACCTGCACTTACCATTTTGGCAAGGCAGAACAATTCTGAAACTGAATGAATAGAGAGGAAAATGCTGCCTTCATTTCCTCAATTCATGCTGGAATAAATCCCCTTAGTATTTTGAATGTTGGCAGGTTAATAGAGAATATGTGGAAGAGCAGTATTTTAATATACTGCAAGTAAAGCTTTCAGCTTTATCTGATAACTGTGGACAATCAGTGTAGTTCGCTAAAGAAACCTGGCTTGGGCTCTGCTTGCTCAGTCGATACCCATTTGTTATGCTACAGAAGTGATCAGGGTGTATCAGTACTGATATTTTTCCAAATAAATCCACTGCCTTGAGTGGAAGCAAGTACACTAACAGCCTAGACATGGAGGGGTCAAATAGAATTGTCTTACAGAACAAATTTTATTTATCAACTTAGAGCTTCTGGTTGTCTTCATTACAAGAAACTTCTTCAGACGAGTTGCATCTGTAAGGCATTTTATACACCCAGAAAAGGCTTTGAATTGCAATTGTGTGTTTAATTATACAAGTTACGTAACTAGCTAATACCACTTGAGAGTTATTTGACGTCCTTGGTTTCAGTGTGCCTGGTTTATGGCTACTGGGTTCCATTCAGGGCTAAGGAGCATTTTAACCTCTCATAAATGCAAGCCATATGATCTGGCAAACTATCTAACAGCATACATAAATACTCTTGAGGAGCTAATTATTAAATAGGAGTGCTGCTTCCCCTGTTCCCTTGCTCTGTTGTATCCATACATGAGCTTAAACAGAAATGACCGTTCTGATAAAATGTCAAGCGTAGACAAGCCTGTAAGTAAACATGACTTGCTATTGAAAGTTTGTTCTTTGCTCTGTAAGTGTACTTTTAGCATACCCAACTGTGTGTAAAAAAAACTAAACTTTGGAGTTTTTAACAAATTTTGGAAATTTAATGTAGGGTGTCTTTATGGTTTCTCATGGTGGTAGATGTGTGGAAGTTTGGGGGTTTTGGTTTGCTTTTTTCTTTGGGTTTTTGTTTTGATTTTTAGTAAGTTGTCATGAAATTTAATCTGCCAGGAGTATTAAAACTTGCATAAGTCTATACTTAAGGTAGTATTCTGAAAAAATTACTATTGGCTTTCAGCTGTAACTTTAAAAAGTCATTATGAATCTGGATTTATGAACACAGACAGCAAAATTTGTATCTCATGTCTGACCCTAACTATACTGGAAGTTAAGGCTTATCCTATACAGGACCCAAAGTAAATTAAGGAACATGGTAGCATTTTCATAGCATTTGTTTAGGAAGAATAAGTAAGTCATAACATACATGGTATAAGTTCAGAAAAAATGTTTTTTTTAATACTGTGTGACAGTGAAGGGAGCAGTAGCACACTCAGTACAGAGAGTTAAGTGCAGATAAGAAAAATAGTGAAGACAGCAGGAAGGAGGAGAGCAAGTGTAGCATCACTTTCCACTATGGACCTTTTCAGGGAGCAGTCAGGTAAACTAATGATGCTTTATTTTGCTGCTTTTCTAAACCCCTAACAGGATAACGTACAGTCTTTTGTTTCTTACATTTTTTTTTGCAGGGGTTGTTGGATGGATGTGTGGGAGCTCATGTCCCAGGAATGCAGGGATGAAGTAGTTCTAATTGACTCTAGTTGTCTTTTAGAAACATTAGAAACCTATCTACGAAAACACAGGTATGTTAAAAGAGCAAAGACACACCTTCGTTTGGAGGAATACGTGCTGCATTTTTTTGTGAATTGCAATGGATGTAGAGTTCCCACAAAAGTTTAAAAGCATAGAGGATTCTTCTGATACCCTTCTAAAATTTTTAAGATCTAAGCTTCATGGTGATGAAGAACCTTGCCAGATTGCATTGTAACAGCTGATGAGACTAAGATGGTGAAATATTCTTTGTGTTTTACCTATTGTTCTGGGTTATGGTAGGGGAACTGTGGAGACCTCAAATGAAGTCATAGCTACTTGTCTTAATTTAATCCTAACCAAAAAAGCTATGATTTACAATTTGATGTGTTAAAACTGTGTATGTTCTTTCACAAGTAGCCTACTGTGTTTGGGACTGTGCCTTCTTTTAGGCTTTCGGGGAGTATGTGCAAGTTCAAAATAATGTGAACTAAACTAACAGCAGCAGATTTTAGGCTTGGTGCTGCTTGTAAATCGCTGTTTTAAAGCAGTTGTTTATGACTTAGTCGTGCTAATGCTGTTAGGTCTCTCTTGCAGGGGAAAAAATAGGCCACTAAACTGTTGTTGCATGTGTATGGTAGCTACCATGCTGATTAAAAAGTTTTAATTTCCAGTATTCTCAAGGTTCTGATATAAACTGTGGGGGCACAGATGGGTGCGGGGGTGGTGGTGGTGTGGAAATAACACTTTGGAAACAAAATAACTTTAATCTCCTGTGACATTAAACATGGTGTTGGCAGCCTTCCTGATGCTAACCTGCAATAATATTACTGTTTTCTTTCCTTTCACCACAGAAACTAGCCAGTTATCATAGTTCTATCAAACATCAAAATATGTTTGACTTAGTGTTGTCAAGTGACTGGACAAACTAGGAAAGGGAAAAACACCATCCAGAGATGGCATGAAGAGCCAGCTTTTCAAGCTGAAAGCTGAAATGTGAGCAGCTTGTCTGACTTGCATTTTTAGAATAATACAGCAAGAGGTTTTGTAGCTTCTTGAAGTTTACTCCTCTTATAGAATGAGCTTAATTTGGTTGTATTTTGATTGTAACGGACTTCATAACCATACTCTTCTCATTAGTTATCTGAGCTATCACGTGTTTAAATTGAATACGTTGTGTTATAAATAAACCTTGTTTGGCTATCTGTGCAGTAATCTAATAATTCAAAATACGTTTAAAGGTGCTTGTAGTGGAAACATTGCTCTTATACAGCAGGCAACAGAGGAAACTTTTTTTTTCTTATTGCTCATCACTCACTTGAATATACTTTAAATAATTGCTGTAAAGTAACGTGAAGTGTGTTACTTGAGAGGCATTTTTTCCCTGGCTTGTACTAATGATTCAGTTTGTTCACTATTAGATTTCTGATCTTTGAACGAATATGGAATTGTATATCCATATAGGAATTTCTTCATATTAACAATTAGCCTGATTTATGCCTTGGAGCATGAAAGCTGATATCCAGACTTGTAATATATATGATAGGTGGTATAATACATACAGTAAACTTACATGGCTTACAGCCAAAGTCTTGCTATTTTACCTTTTGAAGTAACATAAACCTTGTGTGACCTAGTTTAAATATAGCATGCACTATGAAATAGCTCAGTATATTATAACTTAGACTAAGCGGGTCTAAATTTCTGTTTGAATAAGAAGTCAGTTCTGTTACGTTCTGTTTTAACACAGGTTTTGCACTGACTGCAAAAATAAAGTACTTCGGGCATACAATATTCTTATCGGTGAGCTAGACTGCAGCAAAGAAAAGGGCTACTGCGCTGCGCTGTACGAGGGTCTGCGCTGCTGTCCCCACGAACGTCACATACACGTGTGCTGCGAAACAGATTTCATCGCACACCTCTTGGGTCGCGCTGAACCCGAGTTCGCAGGAGGGTATGAGTATGTAATTTGCTAGAGTGGGCTATCTAGCGCTTTGCTTCTTTATTTTCTTATTGAATGTATTTTGCAAAAGTGATTTTTGCCTCCTTGCTGCATAATAAACTTCCGACTGTGAATATTCATATCGAAGTAGACTTTCAGGATAGTGCTTCCAAGTAGCAAAGACTTTATATGTGCTTCCGACTTCAAAGGGCATTTAACTCTGAAGGCAAGACTGAAAGAAATTGCCAAATGTCTTCTAGTTCATTTGTTCACTCCCTAGGGCTGCCTGCTTCTCCATTGAGGTGTCCAAAATATGCGAAATAGAAAGAGAACCTTCCTGGACAGTTTTATTGAATGCCAAGGGTTCAATTTAATTTTGTCGCCATTTGTATATTATAATAATTTCTGAACCTGTTTTAGCATCTTAAAATCTTCCAGTGAAAAAATACAATTCTGAGCTCAATATCTGTAAAGCTCAATCATAACTGTTTGATTAGGAGGGTAAATCCTTTTATAATGATTTTTCCTTAATAGACAATAGACTAATACTGAAATATTTTTACTTTGTATGGTAAGTATGTGTGTTCATTCAGCTTCAGTTAACTGACACATAAATGTCTAGGAAGCTGAAATATTTGCTATATAAATGAAATACAAAATCTAGGAAACAAAAGACTGGCTGCACCTCGTTGGCATTAAAACTCTGCTGATCCCTCCTAGTAGGAGCAAGCAGAGACCGATGGGGCAACGCCGCCAGCAGTCGCAGGTTGGAAGGCACAGCGCAGCTTAACGGCGCCGTGCACAGATGAACGTGTCGGGAACGCAGCAGTGGTTCTGACCTGGTCCTTTCTATTTTGCATCCGCATGCAGCACAGCAGAATTCGATTTAAAAAGCTGTTCACGCAAACATATCTTCAGTCGTACCTAAAGAAAATACGTCATTGAACTGCTTTGATCTCTTGGTAGACTTCCAGCTACTTTAACTGTACTATACTTTGGTTCAACTCTTCCTTTAGACGAAGAGAAAGGCATGCTAAGACAATAGACATAGCCCAAGAAGAAGTTTTGACCTGCCTGGGTATTCATCTTTATGAAAGATTACACCGAATCTGGCAAAAGTTGCGGGCTGAGGAACAAACGTGGCAGATGCTTTTTTACCTAGGTGTTGATGCTTTACGCAAAAGCTTTGAGGTAAAAATCAAGTTTTATCTAACTTGTATTTGAACTGCTATAGTAACTGTGTGCGTTTACACTAAAATTATTTTTCTGCTTTCTACTAACGTTGGGCTGGAAGGAGCTTCAAGGGGGTTGCATTCAGTCCCTTGTTCGCTGCAAGCAGCAGTTGTGTCGTGTCAATGTGTAGCACAACTGAGTTGCATTCCGATGTGACCTCTACGGGAACTTAAAAGATTGAGGCTTGCTTTTACTTTCCAAGCTGCACGTTACAGTACGCTGGATCTTCTACGTTTTTAATTCCCAGTGAAGGTATTCCTACCTGAGAGCATTTGAAGTAGCTCTGGCTACAATAGTTTTTATTTGGCTTATTAGTAAAAATGGAGGATGTGCTTTTGAATTACAAACACAACTGCTAACTCTTGCATTCAGTGTGTTCCGAGTGCACTCTGTAATCCTGTGGGATCTGGAACTTCAGACACAAGCCGTGCAGTTCCTTTAACGTACGCCAATAGTATCCTTCCCCTTCGGCATGACAGAGATCTTTTCTGTTATGTTTATCTTCCATTCATAATGACAGTTCTCTCTAAAAACTTCTACAACATCAGAGAAGAATCTGATCAAAATCAGTTTGGGAAAGAACGTAGTGGAACCCTAATCTAGTTAGTCCTTGGAGGTTTTTTACAAGTAATTTTTTTAAAGACCTATAATGGAAGTGGCATTGGACGTGGTATGCTGTGGCATTTTTGTCAGATTTTGTTGTGGTGGTTTTTAATCTAGTGAAGTACGGTGTTGAAAGTTCATTGACATTGTAAAACTCGGGCAATTACACTGGCATGCAAGGTTGGCTATGAATTTGAAATACAAAACTGTTATATCTTTATATGGGGTCCTCTTCTAAGGTGAGTGGGGATGATGATGTCTCATTTTGGCTTAAGGAGTTCCCAGAGTGATCTGGGGGGGAAAAAAAAAAAAACAAAACCAAAAAAAACCCCAAAACGCATGAATTTATTTTTACCTCTGTAGGAGCATTGATCCAGAATAGTTTACTAGTTTAACTATATTCTTGTAACTTCGTAGGTAGATGTGCCATTATGATATTTGTTCTCAATTTAATATTAAGGAACATATTTAGATACTTGCTATATTTTGAAATACATCTACACTTCAAAATTGAACTGCTTAGAAAATGAGTTAGATTTTTCACTGGTTACCCTAGACAAAGAGCTGCAGGAATTCCATGGCAGTAGTTCTAATGTGGGGTTTTTGTGCTGCTCTGTTAAATAGTTAAGAGTATCTACCACGTAAACAGATCCAAAAATGCGATCAGTTCCGCAACTTTTCAGTGAAAATTGCAAATCTGGGCCATAAAAAAAGTACTTACCAGCTATTTTCCTCCTCCTTTTTTATAAATGTAAAAGCTTGAATTGTGTTAACATCTATAAATAGATCTAACCTCTTATAAACAGATGGCTGTGGAAAAAGTGCAGGGTATTAGTCGATTGGAACAGCTCTGTGAAGAATTTTCAGAAGAAGAAAGAGTGCGAGAACTTAAACAAGAGAAGAAGCGCCAAAAAAGAAAGAACAGGCGGAAAAATAAGTGTGTGTGTGAGATCCCTACTCCTTTGCAGGCAACAGAAGAGAAGGAAATAAATCAAGCAAAGGTAAGCACTGATAGCTGTGGCTTTTTGCTGCTGTTAAATAACTAGATTTCTAAGTTGGTGCCTCATTCATCAGCTCACTGTTCTGTGTTAGAATTCTCGAGAGGTTTTTACTGTATTTTGGTTTTGGGAACTAGTTTTTGATCACTAGTGGAATTTAATACTTTCACAGATTAGTACAGTCTGTTTGTAAGTAGTTGCCTGGAACTCCTTAGCTTTTGGGGGTTTGGTGGTTTGTTTTTGTTTGGTTTTTTTTAAATCCTACATCTAGGGGGTCAGGTTATGCTAGAATATTTTTCAACAATCATTTCTTAAAGATCACTTAGAATATGGGAATTCAAATGTTAATGGCAGACAATTATCATTGAGTTTTTGGAGAGGGGGAAGCTTTAATTGAATAAGTGCGATTATTACCCTGGATCTCTTGACTGAACCTAATGGGCTAACTGTAGGTCGTGTTCTTGTGGGGAAAGTAGTTGGGTTTTTTTTTTCAGTTGTCCTGTACTTCAAGAATTTTAAGCAATACTGTGCCTGTTATCAGTCCGTGTCAGCTGTTTTTTTTCTTGTGGAAAGAGAATCCTTTATAAAGATGTTGGCTGAGCTCCTTTCAGTACTTGCAAGTCTTTTTTTGTTCTTGTTTTAAGGAAAACTCGAACTTCACGGAAAGTAGTTGCAAAGCCTGTGGTAGCACCGAAGAAGCTAACAATTGTGTAGAAGTAATTGTTACTAATGAAAGCACTTCTTGCACCTGTCCTAGTAGTGGTACCCTATTAGGTTCACCTAAAATTAAGAAAGGTATGTTAAATGTCATTATTTTTCACTTTTAAAAACATTTGCTGGTTTTGGAGTAAACAGTGCTCGGCTATTTTTAAAACTAACTTTTTTTTTAAGAATTCTGTCTTGTTGGAGGCATAACAAAAGAATATGCACCAGCTACTTTAGATTAGGGTAACTTTTCCCTTTGTCTCAGGTTTATCTCCGCACTGTAATGGTAGTGATTGTGGCTATTCGTCTAGCATGGAGGGCAGCGAGACAGGATCTCGGGAGGGATCAGATGTGGCCTGCACCGAAGGCATTTGCAACCATGACGAAAATGGTAGGTTTGGTAAGAATATGATATCGGTTTAGTATCTGCAAAACTTAAGTATCTGAGAAGAAAATTGCCTGTGTTTTGCAGGAGATGATTCATGTGTCCATCGCTGTGACGACAAAGAGGAGGATGGAGACAGCTGTGTGGAATGTTGGGCTAATTCGGAAGAGAATAACATAAAAGGCAAAAACAAAAAGAAGAAAAAGAAAAGTAAAACTTTGAAGTGTGAGAATGAACATGTAAGGAACACAGCTATTCCAGAATGCTTATTTAAATGCACACGTTTCAAAGTAGTTACAAAAGTATTTCAGATCTCAGTTGGGACTAATGCTGTAAGTGGGGTAACAAGGATCTGCTGTTACCGCTCCGTCCAAGTTTTGGAATTGAGGTCCTTCCTAGAATAGGTTGTGGTGGAAGGAGTCTCCTCCCCTGTGCTCCGAAGCACGAGCACTTTTGTGTGCTCTCAGTGAGTTAACATGCCATTCCCCCCTCCTCCCTGGGAACACACATTTTTAAAAACACACATCCTCGCTCTTTTGAACTCTTTCCTTTCCCCTTTCCCTCCTGCTTCCATCTGAAACGCGAGTGCTTCAGGTTTAACGCTGCTAGTAGTTCATTATGGGCTATTTTCCATTTTAGATTCAGAAACTTGGAAGCTGTATGGCAGATTCAGGTAACAGAGAGACCTCAGGAAATATCATGCACACAGAATTTCATCGCGACAAGACCAAAGACACACATGCTGAAAGCTGCTGTAGCTCAGAAAAAAGCGGGCAGCAGTTGCCTTGGTTTGAGCATATGAAAAGTGTGTCACAGTTTGCAGAACCTACAGAAATGTCACTTGTTCCCGATACTGGAAAAGGTGCCAAGAGCTTAGTGGAACTCCTTGTAAGTAACCACTTCCTTTGAATTTTCAGTTGTAGCATACTGCTTTAAATCCTTGGGATTGAGGATGGGGTTTAGAACTCAAATCCCGCTGAGAACTGTTACAAGAGAGACTGTAACTGAGCTCAGTCGTGGCTCGCTCTCCCAGCAGTTTGTTTGCTTTTCCGTGTTCTCTGTAAAGTATATAGCTGAGACGCTTTGCAGAGGAGGAGAAATTGCCCGTCACTGGAATGCGAGTGACAGAACTTGTATTATAAGTATTCATTATCAAGGATTGCATTATTCCATGAAATGAAGCGTGCTTTATTGCTGCCTTCATGCCTCAAATGCTACTTCCCACTACAGGCTCCTTGGACAACTTTCTTCTGTCTCCTTCCCTTCTCTTCCCCTTGCTTTACATCCTTTTTTCTTTTTTTTTTTTTTTTCCTAAACTGACAAAAGCCATCCGCTTTCAATGGAAACGTATAAGACTCTGAAGCTTATTCTGTTAGATTTCGTGACTGCATAGGTGCCTCTTACCCCCAAAAAATAGCAGAGCCCTGTGTGGGGATTGGGTGAGTGGATTGGCCGCCTAAGCCTCGTGGTGTCGTGATGTGGAGGCTACACCTTCCTTGCGAGCGACTGTAGGCAATGTGTACAGCCGCAGGCCGGCTGTGCTGCGCAGGAGGGGCGATGCTCGTGTTCTTAAATGCCTGTTTTCATTTGTAGGATGAGTCTGAATGCACTTCTGATGAGGAAATCTTTATCTCACAAGATGAAATACAGTCCTTTATGGCAAACAACAAGTCTTTTTACAGCAATAGAGAACAATACCGACAGCATCTGAAGGAGAAATTTAATAAATACTGCCGCTTAAATGATCACAAGGGGCCCATTTGTAACGGTTGGTTGACAACAGCTGGAGCGAACTAAATACAATAAAGTAGCTCTGTCTTTCACTGAAATTCTCAAGATGACTACTGCGCCTTCTCTTTCAAAAACTTAATTTAGTGACTTATGGCAAAATTTTATCTTAAATTAATGTGATTCTTTTTTTTTCTTGGTTTTTTGGGAAGGCTGGTGGAGGTGATTTCATTAATTTTGTTCTTTCTTCAGGCTTGTATCTTTAGTTGAGTAGCTGTGCAAGCCTCTCTTATAATTTAAGCCATCTCTTTTCATTAAATGTTTCTCTTACTGTGAGACTTACAAAAAGCAAACTAGTGGCAAAGTAATGTTGTACCTATAATTCTGTACAGAATGACGATGAGCTGAATATAAGATTTTACAAAGTAGACATCCATTTGCAAAATGTTTTGGATGTAATATGTTAAAGCGCAATGTGCAAAATTTAAATAAAGAATATTTATTAATATGCATAGTAAAAGTTGGCGTACGCGTCTCTGCTTTCAGCCCTCCTGAGTTCTTGCTGCCGGGGTGGACGGCAGTCGCTTCCCTCTCTGCGTGGCTTCATGGAGAATCTTACAAATAGGGTATCTAAGGGCATGGCTGGTTTGTAAGAGGGTGATCTGCCAAGCGGTCAAGATACGGGGTGGGGAAGGTGAAGAAAAAAACCAGTTTAAAACCCGGTACTAAATCGACAAGACTGGAGGTGGTGGTAGGTTCTGCAGTGTCAGAGTTCAGCTGCCACGAGCTGGCTCCTGCGGCGCTCAGCCTGGGAGCTGTTAGTGTTGGTGTGTGTCTAGAGATGGAGGCTGTTTGTTGTACAGGCGCAACTCAGAAAATGGAGGAATTAAAAATTACGTTTGCAAACTGAAACCAAGATACAAATGTTTTTGTCGTAATAAAAAAGCCTCAACTAACTTCTAGGTTTAAAGGAGGTCATGCTCTGTGGATACACTCCCCCACTTGGTTATTTTAAAGCTGGTTTACAAAATCAGGTGTAAAAAATATGGTTTTGAGTGAGCTTCAGCTTCATAGTTTGTTCCAAGTTAGATAAATAGTCCCTTTGCATATGAGTTAAGATATATTTGCCAATTATTTCACTCAATTACAAAACACGTAAGAAAACTATAAAAATGAATGTTCTTTTTTATACAACAATGCTCAGGTTTTGGTGGCAGCTGTCACTAAAAGAAAAACTTTCTGACTGGGGGGGGCAGGAGCAGAATGCCATAATATAATTTCTAATTGCCTCATTTTCTGTACTGTGGTCCCTTCGTGCTTCCAATAAAGGGAAAGAGGTGATTTCTGTTGGCTTTGCTTCGTGCTTCAGACACGTTCCAAAGAGGCAGCGTGCGGGGTGGTGCCCGATGCGCCCAGGGCGCTCCATGAACCCAGGGTTCGGTCGCTGGAGCCGCAGGGGACACGCACCGGCAGCGCTCCCGCTCCGGATTCTCACCGTGAAATTTGGCTTCATGGAAATGAACCTTCAGCTTCCTCCGAAGCCACACGGCCCCTGCGTTTGTCACGGCAAAAGGCTAATTTTGCAAAAGGAAGAAGCTTCCATCTCTAACGAGGAAGAGGAGTCCTTGGCATGGTGGTTTCTTTCATCAAATCCTCCGTTTGTCAGCTGTGGGAAAGCTGCAGTTAACTTCACAGAGCGGAGCTGCCGCGCGCTGCTTACGCACCGGGAGCTGGTTCGGAGGGCTGATGTCCTTGGGAATTGATGAAACCATCACTTTTTAGTGGGGTATTTATTGTTTGGAGCTTTACCATGAGCTGAAATCATAAGAAATGTTTTAAAGGCAGTGTTACCGCAGACCGCTCGAGTAATTTAGTGCTCAGGGTCACATCCTGGAGGAAAGGGGCGAGTACCAGAGCGGCTGCGGCCAGCTCGGCTGTCGGCAGGTGCTGCTCACAAAATGCCCGTGGCTACAGTTGTCCGTGGTCGGGCTCCCTGCACCCAGGGCTGCGGGTTTTCGGGATGTGGATGGGTGCCAGCGTCTCCTCTGCAGCGGGAGGGACCCTGCCTGGGGCGACTGCAGAGAAACAGCAAAACAGAGGTAAAAGAATCCCCCGGTGGTCTCGTTTTTAGAACCTGTATTGCATTTTTGGATGCTTTTTGACTTCTGTATAAAATAATAAAAAATAAAATACTCCTCCTCGCCGTATGTCTCAGTGAATGGGTAATCCCATCAGGGACGGGGTTATAACCATGCGTAATTACTACGTGGTTGAAGAGAAGAGGAGTTAATGAGTCCCTTTGCCGCTAATGAACTATTTTGGATTTAAAACAGCCCTGCTCCATCTGTTACCCAGCTGACGTAACATTTTTATTCCCCCTTTAAAGCGAAAAAGTCAATTCATGGCATTTCACCGACCCGATTTCAGGACTCGCCCTTCTCGCCGGGGACGTTTTGGCGAGGAAAAACCCCAAACGGTGCCAAGCGGTGCCAAACCAACCTCCCCGCGGGCTGAGTCCTCGCAAACTCGGTGCATGAGAGGCGGGGGGGGCGTGGCGTGTGACGGGCGTGTCCGGGGGCGGGACGGGCGGCCCGGGGCGGGGCCGGGGGGCGTGTCCGGGGCCCCGGGGGCGCGTCCGCGGGCGCGGGCGGGCGGCGCATTGTGCGCGGCGGCGGCGGCGGGGCCGGGCCGGGGCCATGGAGCGCTGGACCGGGCGCGTCGCGCTGGTGACCGGCGCCTCCGTGGGCATCGGCGCGGCCGTGGCGCGGGCGCTGGTGCAGCACGGCATGAAGGTGGTGGGGTGCGCCCGCAGCGTCGATAAGATCGAGGTACCGGGGCGGGGGACCGGGGGCACCGGGCCCGCGGGCTGCCTGAGGCCGGGGAAGGGTGGGGGGAGGCGGGCCGGGGGTCCTTCGGCGGTCCCGGCCCCCCGTGGGTCGGTCCCGCAGCCCTGCGGGGGGGCTGCCCTGGCGCTGTCACCGAGCCTTGGGGGGAGGGTTTCCCCCTCCCGGAGGAGCAGGGATGGTTGGTTGGAAGTTGTCCGAGGAGCAGATTCAGGTTTGGGTGTTTGTTTATTATTTCTTTAATTATTTTTTTTAGCTACCTCTTGTCGAGGTCAAATACAGCATCTGGCTGCCTGACCCTGCGCTCTGAGCAGCGGGTCTGGGCTGGGAAGTGTTTAAGGGTAACATTGAACCCCGCTCAGGGTGGGGTGTAACGTCCTTCTGTCCGCACGCTGGCGCTCAGGAGATGGGACGCTTTTATGAAATAACGCTAAAATAGGGTTTCAGTCCTTTAACGTGCTGTTTACCCCTAGGACAAGCATCTCTAGAGCCAGGTCAAAAACCTCGCGGCGTTGGCTTAAAACTAGATGCTTAAAAGAAATCACTCCTGTGGGACCCTTTTTTGTAGTTGGATGTGTCTGTAGGCTTTACGTCGCAATGGCACGGGCTAAAGCTTATTTACTTTTTAGGGAGTTTCCTCTGAGGGAGGAAAAGAGTTATAGTCAGCTTAAATATTGTCATCTGGTTGTTTGGTGCCTGCCGAGGCAGAGGAGATCTGTATGAACATCCAGCGTTCGTATTTCCTTAGCAAAGGTGATAAGGACTTACTATGCACAGTTGACCACATGAAGAATAAATTGTCCAAAAAAATCATGGAAAACAAGGCTTGACATTGCTGCTGTGGCTGAGAAATGGGGTTAAATAAAGAAACACTCAGAAGAAACAAAACTTTTTCCATTCTTCATCATGAATCAGACAGATACCACTTGCAGAGAGGAGAAAATACGCCAACGTGACTTATTTAACTGTCCTTTGGGGCTTGCTTCTAATTTTGGACTTCCCAACGTTTTGATAGTGTGGGTCACAGGGAGAGCCGAGCTCTCCAAGGGCTTTCCCACGTGCCACTGACGGTGTTTAATGTAATTCCATAGCCTGGCTTCATGAGGCTCTTGTAGCCTCACGCCACCTGGTAAAAGATGCTGTAAAGGATGCTGTTGTTTCCCATTCCCTTCCAAAAAGGACAGAAAAGCCATTGCCAATATTGCCGATTCCGATATTGCCCTTTCTTTGGATTTTCTTTTGAAATCTTTTGATTTTCTTCAGTAAAGAAACTCAATGAAACTTGTATTTTCCTTCAGTGCTGCAGAGGAGTTTGCTTCCTTTCTGAAGCCTGAAAGCCTTCCTTCCTGAAACTTTTCTGGTGAAAATACAGTATAGATTTAAGGAAGAGCGGTCTTTTAAAGGCTTTGCCTTTTTGTTTGAGTCTGCACGGAATGCAATCACATTTTCTACGGGTGATTTATCTGGGTTGCACGGTACGCACGTGTACTGAGCAGTGCTGGCTGCTCGGCATCTTCCAAGTCTCTTGTTACTGTTGTGTTTCAAAAACTGGTGTTTAACACCACAGCTAATGTTTGTCCCAGCTTCGTTTTTTCCTCCGTCCTCTCGAAGGACCGGATTGTGTTTGCAGCGCGTGGTCATTTGTTTTGGTAGGTGTCTGGACTGCGTTTTGTTCCATGGCTATTCTGGTTTTATTTCTTGTGAAGCATGTTGCCTTAAAGAGGAGGAAAATCCCAGAGGTGCTGCTCACTCAGGGAAGGGAAGGTGGTGGAGCGTGAGGTGGTCCGGGGTCGCTCTGGGAACAGCTCCATCACCTCGGACTGGCTGCCAGGGACTCTTGTGTCGGCACAGATGAGGCTTCTTACCAACTCCTGCCATGCCTTCAGAGCAGAGTTGTTTATGATAATTAAGCTTTCCTCCAGGAGTTTCACCATGTGGGTTTTTTTCTTTAAAAAAAAAAAAAAAAAAAGAAAAAAGAGGAAGATATTCAGGCTTCAAACTATTGAGCTCACGCTGGGACTTGGGACTTTGGACACGGCTGTAAGGAGCCATCTGGAGGAGCGGGAGCTGGCGTTGCGTGCGGGGGATGAGGGTGCTGTGTCTGGCACAGCACCACCAGGCCCCGTCTCGGGAGCTGCTGGTGGGGCTCCTGCCCTCTGGAGGGGCTTCGGATGCTCCGAGCGGTGGGAAGGCAACGGGAAGGTCCGTGCCATCGGTGCTTCGCGAACGTGTCGTTACCTTGGTTAGTTATTGTATAACCAGATCTATCCACAAAATACACTCATCTGTTCTCTCCGGCTGCTGATTTTCCAAGTCGTGGCTGGTCGGGAGGTGGAGGACGTGCAGGAAGCCGCGGTGGGGATTCGAAGGATGCGCTAATTCGGGGAGAGCGGCTCACGCGTAAGGGGCAGGATGGGGGAAGTGGTGCTGGTGTTCAGGGCTGGGGCACGGTGATGGAGGGACGAGAGGAAATAAATATGAAGGAGCTGAGGGCTTGGTGTTGCCAGATGTGAATAAAGGAGAGGTTAGAGCATTGCGGCCGTAATTGCTGCAGGACAAATCCTGTTGCTGTATAAAATGGAATAATTTGCTAAATACCCTGTGGATAACAGTGTACAGAGGAGCAAACCCAAAAAATAAGTCAAGGCAGCTTGAAATGGAATGAGTGCAAACGGTACAGTTTAAAACCAGGAATCAGGAATACAGTACTCATTTTGTAGCACAAAAGCATATGTTTTCATTAATGCTATGCACTAGTCATCCATTTTTTAAGGTAAAGTGGCTGCAACCACTCTAGATGGTGGTTTTATAACCTACTGTAAACTGGTGACTGAAAGAGTATGTTGTCTTGTGGGGAATTTAACTCGGGCAATAAATGCTATGTCAAGATTTCTTAATCTCTTGAAAGATCAGATAAGGGCTTGAGGCAAGATAATGAAGGAATTGCAAAGTTGTGGTTTTGGTATTAAACCTGTGTCGCGACTCCAGTGCTCTTTATTTGACTTTTGAAATAAAAATGTTAATGGCTTACAAAACCTGTGAAAGTTTTTTTGTTGTGTTTTTTTTTTTTTTTTCCTCCACTGGCTCTCTAGAAGGAGAGGCACCCGACTTGCCTTGAGTTAGTGCTCTGGCTGACTTCAGTGCTCTCGTTTCAAAATTGGATTTGATTTTTCTTTTGTCACATCTTTGTGTGTCAGGCATGGCAAGCGCGGGCTCCGGCGGCTGGGTTTCCGCTCGGTAATCGTATCTGGCTGTGACCCTTTAAACCGCGGGGTTGACCCTGCTGCAGTCCGTGCTCACAGGCAGCCTCGTGTTCCCCGCTCGTCCCGCTGCTCGTGTGAGTGGACACTCTGTGTGCGTTGTCCAACAGTAACTTTTTTACAATAGTCAGACTTCGAGGAATAAAATATGATTAAAATGGCTGTGTTTTACTTTAGTGTGCCAGGAGATAATTTGGGTTGAAAGCTTGTTTTAAATGAGAAGCCTGGAGGTACTAACAGCTGTCATAGTCTTTCTGGCATGTGCTCTCGCTGAGTGTTTCCTGCTCTTCAGATACCTCCACGCGTTCCAAGTCAGGAGCGAGCATCAGTGCTTTAATGAATTAGCCAAGAGTTTTTAGCAGCTTGTAGGACCAGGCTTTGGTGGAAGCTGCTCCTTGTAGATGACCACCTTCACAGGGACCCCCTCGCTGATCACTTGGGTCTCCAGCCTGCGAGACTTGCTGGGATTTAATGACTTGCCACAGCTTAGCTGGTACTCCAGCCACTCCATCCCTTTTATACCCTGCTGTAGGGTGGCCAGGGGCATAGAATCACAGAATGGTTTGGGTTGGAAGGGACCTTTAAAGCTCATCGAGTTCCACCCCCTGCCCCAGGTAGTGACACCTTCCACTAGCCCAGGAAGCCCAAAGCCCCGTCCAACCTGGCCTTGAACCCTTCCAGGGAGGGGGCAGCCACAGCTTCTCTGGGCAACCTGTGCCAGGGTCTCACCACCCTCACAAGGAAGAATTTCTGCCTTAGATCTAAGCTAAATCTACTCTTTCAGTTTAAAACCATCACCCCTAGTCCTATCCCTACCCACACCGATCAAGAGTCCCTCCCCATCTTTCCTGTAGCCCCTTTAAGCACTGGGAGGCCGCTCTAAGGTCTCCCCGGAGCCTTCTCTTCTCCAGCTGAACCCCCCCAACTCTCTCAGCCTGTCCTCACAGGGGGGTGCTCCAGCCCCGCGAGCATCTTCATGGCCTCCTCTGGCCCCGCTCGAGCAGGTCCGTGTCCTTCTGATGTTGGTGCCCCCAGAGCTGGACCCAGCACTGCAGGGGGGTCTCATGAGAGCGGAGCAGAGGGGGAGAATCCCCCCCTTGCCCTGCTGCCCACACTGCTCTGGGTGCAGCCCAGCACACAGGTGGCTTTCTGGGCTGTGAGCGCACGTTGCTGGCTCACAGGCAGTTTTCCATCCACTAACACCCCCAAGTCCTTCTCCTCAGGGCTGCTCTCAGTCCACTCCTCGCCCAGCCTGGATTTGTGCTTGGGATTGCCCCGACCCATGGGCAGGACCTTGCTCTTGGCCTTGTTGAACTCCCTGAGGTTCACACAGCCCCACCTCTCCAGCCTGACCAGGTCACTCTGGATGGCACATCCCTTCCCTCCAGTGTGTCGGCCACATCTGTCACTTATTTTGTTGGGTTTTTTTCTTCTTTTTTTTTTTTTAAATTTTATTTTGATTCAAGTCCTTCCAAGTGTTGTTAATTCATCACTTAGAAAAGACTCCTCCGGAGAGGTGCGGGAAGTCAGCTGGCTCCCGCAGTCCTTCACATCGCTGCTGGAAACAGCCGAGCTGGCAGGGTTGTGGCATTGGGTTGGAGTGTCCAGAGCTGCGCGACTCCAGCGTGCCGGCCGGCTCGTCTTGTACAGCTCGCCCTGGGCTCCTGGTCTGCAATGGGAACGCCTCGTGTCCGCTGCAGCCAAATAACGAAGGGCCCGGCTGCTCCCAGGAGACCCACGAGTATCCCCAGGAGCAGCAGTACCTGGCTGCTCTGCCGAGGGGCAGGATGTTGGTGGGGGAACCTGCTGCCCTCCCAGAGCAGCGAGGCTGTGAGATCAGGGCCTTCGGGCGATGGCCTGCTTCAAGGCATTGGAGAGATTTAATCATGGATATTGTATTCTAAAAAAAATATTTTTTTTCTTTGTTGGGGTGTGGAGAGCAAGCTGTGCAGGAAGCAATAAACATGGTTTAAAATACAAGGTTTAACAGATTAATTCTAATGCATTTGTGACAGTTATTGATCAAAGGTAACATTTATAACCAGGGACTGCATTGTCAAGGTTAGATCTTGCTCAAGAAATAGCCTTTGATAAGCTGGGCTATTGATTGCAGGCTGGAGCGGTCCAATCTCTGAAGAGGTTAGTGCTCTCTTCGTCAAGCAGTGCTGTGACGGTGTGGGAGGAGGAAGAAGTAGCCGAGCCTTCCTCGTGGGAGCTGAGCATCCCCAGTAGCCATTTGTGGGCTGGCTGATCACTTCACCGATCGCTGCCTGGGCCTTAAGGTGCAAGGGAGGTTCTCGACCCCTTCGGCGTTCCAAGGTGGTTAATTAATGGCAAAATGGTTTCGTAGTACCTGAATGTGGAATTTAATGACGTTGTGTGCAGATCACGTTGATGGCTTAGAGGTCAACTGGTTAAAATTTTGGCCTCCCCCAGTGGGTGCCTTGTCCATGGGGTCGAGCTGTGGATGTCCCTGCGGTGCCAGGTATCCACGGTGGGGTCTGTCCTTCTCCCCTACAGCCGGGCTGGGTTTCACGGGGCGTTCCCGAAAACACAGGTTTCATCTCTGTGCTTGTGTTGTCTTAATCTTGTGACTTAAAGCAGCGTGCTCATGGCTGAATGCAAGAGGTGTGAATTTTGGTGCCTGGCTCTGCGGCTCCCGTCCTCCCTGTGGCGAAGGTGGATGAGCCGCTGTCCCCAAACGCTCGTCGTGGACATTGTTGCTCCCCATCTCCTCTTCCACTGGACCCGTCGCTCTCCCAGCATGCAGGCTGCAAAGCTGCTGGGCTGTGCAATACCCCAGTGAATTCTTTTTTTAAGGCAGGAGGAGCAGTTTCAGGCAGGATAATCCAAAGGCACAGTCCCCGTGTAAATGGATGACCTTCAGAATCTCCTTGGCCTCTGGAAGGTCTTGTTTTGTGTTTGGCGAAGGCCTCCCCTCGGGGGTGGTGGGTACTCAAGGCCTCTGAGGTGCTTTTATTGCCGTTTGTCCCTGACCAGATCCTTTCCTGATAAATATGAAAGAGATCCCATAATTGCTGTCCTGAGTAGGGGGAACAAATGCTTCGTTGTCCCAATGGTTTTCCTCAGCCTTGAAGCTCAGGAGGTGCGTGGGGGAAGGGTTGCTTTTAAACCAGGTTGGATTCATCCTCCTTTCCCCCAAAACATGCTTTAAAAATGTCTTATTACAGCAGCCTCCCTTCTCTGCTTCTCTTCTGTTCCCTCTGGCTTTGTAATAGAGTAGCGATACTGGGGTATGTTGTGCTCGCAGCCCTAAGTAATAACTGAGCCTTTCCTGGAATTTTTGGAGATATGGTGGGGTGCTTGTCCTGGCTCTGCCTTGCTGTGTAACTAGGCAGATCAGGTCACTGTCCCGTGCCTCAGTTTCCCCATGTAAGATCCGGCAGCTGCTGCTCTGGGGAGGTGGGGGAGCTGTACGGGAGCAGCGTTCAGACACGGAGCGGGGTTTCTGCCCTGTGTTTCGTGTTTATGGAGAGTGTCCTGGGGCAGGGAGGTCTGGATGCAGCCAGTGCTGGGGAGTAAATATGATGGTGGTTTTTCTAGGGCTTGTTAATAGTTTAAGGCCCGCAGAAAGTAGCAGTTGTGCTAAAGTCAAGCTTTAACCCTCGCTCCTGCCAGCATCCATGTGGGAAGTGATAATGGTAATTTCCTGGCTCACAATATCGTTATTTTGCCTTGGTCGGTTCTGGGTGGGTTTACGCCCACCCTGGGTCTATAGGGTAAGATGGGACCAGGGTGCTTGCAGGAGCAGAGGACTCGCAGGATTGGTGGTCTTGCTCCTTCAGCCCGACTTTTCTCCCAGTTAGGCTCGTGCAGATCAGCTGCAGCTCTGCTCAGCTTAAGTGGGGATTAGCATCGGCATAGATGTGAGTGGCGCTGAGCCTGCCGTGTCCAGTGGCGTTGGTACAGATGTTTAATTGCGGCACCTGCGGCTGCGCGGGGATGGAAGCGCTAATCCCCGCTGCCGCCTGCTCCGGCCGCGGCTGGGCTGGGGCACGTGGGAGCCTTCGTTGCTCTTGTCGGTGGGTTGTACATCTGCAGCGTATTAAAATTCAGGACCCATCATCTGAATTTTGGTTCTGGGGAGCATTGGGAGCTGGGGGGGAGGCCTGCTCCTCTCCCAGCATGCGTTAATCTGTCTTTTCAGAAGAGGATTCGTTGAGGATTACACGGGAGCTGATGAGGCAGAGATGTGTGGGGAGCGCGGCTCTCGCCCTGCCCTCGCAGCAGGAACACTTGCTGCTGTGTGGATGGTGCTGGGGGAGAGCGGGAAAACACCCAGCTCCACGAGCTTTTGAGAAAATCCAGGACTGTGCTGTGGGGTGTTGAGAGGAGAAAAGACCGATCTCCTGGTCTGATGGTGGGGACCTGCTATTCTGGAACAGCTCTGGGTGACAGCGGCGGGTGCTTTGCGTGTTGTGTCGCAGCGAGGTGTGGGGCTTGGCCAAGCTCTGGAGCGCAGCAGCCGCAATCAATGCTCAGGTTTTCCTGGGCCCCCAAGCTCAGAGCTCACACCGGTGGGTTATCATCTACTGCTTCTTTGTCTCACAGGTGGGGATGCTGGGGCTGGGAAGGGGGAAAAAAGCCCCTTGGTGAGGTTGTGACAGAGCTGGGAGCGGGTCCTGTCTGTCCTCAGGAGTGCTCCCGAGTCTCACCCACAAGGTACGGCGATATACTCGGTTACAACATATGTTATTCAGCGTGGGCATGTGCTGATGGTTTCCATGGACCTCTGATCACACCCTAGATCTTCAGGGTATTGCCAGGCGTCTCCACCTTAGGTGGAGTTTGATTTAATTAAAATAAATGAATATTTTTTTTTCGACTCCCTGAGCATAGTGGAGGTGTGCTCGCCTGCGGTGGAGATGACACAGAAGGCATGTGCCATGATCTGAGGGTGGCAGGCTGAAGCTCAGGCTCGGCTCTGCCCTCAGAGTGGTGTGTTTGCAGGTTGCCTTGGAAATCCATGCGTGAACAGGCGGTGATCCAGCCTGTCACACACGACTGTTGGGTCTGCTCTGTGCTGGCACTTGGGTGTCCTGGAGCTGTGTGGTCTTTGAACCCTGCAGCCGAGGGCTGGTGGAGGACCACGGGTGGCTGCAATACAGCAGCTTCAGTCTTAATAAGAGTGCTGGGGTATTTTGAGGAAGGAAAGCATCTACGTGCCTGGCTGCGTGGGAACCTGCTTTATGCGTGTTGGAGCTGAAGAGCAGGCAGGCACCTATGATGCTTGTTTTAGGATAGTCATACCTCAGAATAAGCAAGAGATATTGCTCTAATGAGCTGTCATCGTAGGAGCAGCGTATTTCCTCCTCCCCCACGCCAGCCCGTAGCAACGTGATCTGAGCAAGCAGTAAAAAAAAAAAAAAAAAGTGCCTTCAGCTTTGATGTAAGGAGCGATTGTTTGAACGACTTAAGGTAGCAGGAGACGTTCAAGGCGGTGTAAATGGGGCAATTTGGCTTGTATGTATGATGGTGGAAATTCAAAATTAAGCGAGCTAGAAAAAAAATAGTCTTGGATGTTTAACTGCTGAAAAAGTGCAGGGAGGAGAGAAGGCTTGGAAAAAAGCAGCGTGAGTCTGGAGCAGTCTGGGAGGACAGTTGCCAGTACCAGGACGACATGACTGCTCAGCCAGACCCTTGTGTGGCCGGGAGTCTGGCTTCAACGCCAGGGGTGGAACCAGCTGAGTGGCTCCCTTGGGCCACACTGCACCCACGGGCAGGAGGTGGCCCATACAGAGCTGGTAGGGTGGGTTTGCTGGGCAAAGGGCAGGTACCGTGGTGACGCTCAGTGTCCAGGGCCTGGGTAGCATCCGGGAGACACCCCGGGCAGCTGATGCCAGGCATACGCCAAGATGTAACTTTGCATGGTCTCTGGTAAATCGTGGCAGCTCCACGGGTGTGAGGAGCCCAGTGGGAGGGAAGGCTGCCGTGCCGTGCCAGGCCATGCCATGCCGGGCTGTGCTGTGCTCTGCAGCCCTGATGGTGACCACGGTGACAACTACCTGGCTGGGACTGTTACCCCTGTTACCTCTCATCAGTCTGCTTCTCGCTGCTGGAAGTTGATTATCAGCAAAGAGGTCCAAGAGCTTCCCCGGGGTTTTATTCCCTTCTCTTCCACAAAATGAGATCTGATTTGTCTGGGCTATTTATTACATGAGCGCTGATTCTGTGTGCTACCTGTGAGTCTTTGCAAGGAACAGCAAAGTCAGTACATTTGGGTGAAAAAACACATACAGGGACTTAAATTTCATCCACGTTTTGATCACTTTTTCTTTTGCCTGTGCTGAGAGGTGGGTGGGTTTCTGGAGTGGTGTGAAAGATTCAGGCTGCTCTAGGAAGGGGCTCATTGTGAATATCTCCATTTTACAGATGGGGAAACAGCTTCTGAATCTTGCTCGTGGTCGCAGAGCACACTGTGGAAATAAACCCGTCTAGTGCTTTATTCACTATATATCTCTTTCTCTATTATGCTTTTGCAGTGGTATTAAAGCTTAATTAAAAGAAGCTTCAAACTTGCCAATCAGTAAAATGAAAGGATTTGTAAGTTCCCAGTTTTCTTTAACAACTGTGATGCCGTTCGTTAGGGTTTTTCTCCTTCATTTCCTTTAGATACCGAAAGTAATTGGGGTGACTTTGCTTTCTTTCCAGTTGGTTTCTTGGTACAGCTATGTATTTAAGCATAAGCTAAATCAGTAGGATGCAAGTACCTGTGATGAATGGCAGGTCAGATTAAAAATTACCTAATGGTTTCTTCTGGCTTTAATCTCTCTGAACTAAATGTGTCTGAAGTTAATAGGATGGTTTGCCAAATAAAGCCCTACGTGACTCTCTTCTTTTTTTCCTCCCCTTAAGAGTCCCTTTAAATGTTTATATCAATTAGTTTTGTAAAACCATTTCACCAAGACTGAATCTAAATGCATGGCACTGTGCCCTTTACAAGAGTCGTAGGCACAAAGAGCATTAACCCCTTCTTGGGAGAACTGATGTATTCTTAACATGTGGAAAATGTCCCATAAATGTGAGGTATCCTTTTAGACCTTTAAAAACAGACAACTAAGTAATATATAGTAAGCATCATGACCATTCTTCTTCGTCTTTTTTACACGTAGGTGGGTGTTAGGTGCTTTTTTTCATTTGCTCATGCATTCAGCCAACACCACTGGAAGCTGAGATAAATCAATCAGTGATGTCAGTGGAAAAATTGGTGCCTAAGCAAGAGACACATCGCAGCCCATGTATCTAGTACATGCTGCTGTCCTGGCTCGCCATATCACATGGGTAGTTCAGATGCCCATCGTGGAAAGCCGGTCTTTCACGTTGCAGAACTTGCTGGGTACTATGTTCATGCTGGGAATTGTATTGGAATTACTGGGGCAAGGGCTTGCACCCATGGCAGTGAATGGCTCTAGGTTAAATGTTTTAATGCGTAGGGTATCTATTTCTTCTTTATGTTGCATTATCCCAGTTTGTACCAGTAGCTATAGCATCTGACTGTCCATTTCCGAGCATCCAGTGATAACACTGTGGTACAGAGATGCTCAGGTCTTGTTTCAGATCTTCATCTTCTGCTGCTGGAGGTGCACTGGCACTTGTCTGTCTTGGTGTTGTATTATGTAGTCACTCTCAAGTTGCTTATGAAATCTGGAAAAGCTTTTTTCTTTT
Source organism: Strix uralensis (assembly GCF_047716275.1). NCBI lineage: Eukaryota > Metazoa > Chordata > Aves > Strigiformes > Strigidae > Strix > Strix uralensis. The sequence goes on from NC_133991.1 coordinate 11,555,251, forward strand.
TTTTTTTTTTTCCTCCTTGTGCATGTGGTGTGCATAAAGTGGAATGAGCATTAATTGAGTGACTTAACGGATGCTCTAAAAATTATTGCAAGCTCTCTAATTCAGAGTTGCTTTACATAAGTCTTCTCTCGCAAACTTGCCCGCAGTTGATGTTTCTTTGAAGAGCCTGTGATGACTCTGTATCTAGAGATGGTTGAAGCACCTTCAGCTCCGCCTGGATGTCAGTGGTGTTCAGCACTTCATTTTCAAAGAGAATTTGTTAACACAAGTGTAGCCTGAAAGATGAAAGGATCCACGTTGAGTCTTGTTTGAGGCGGTGAGAAACCAGACAGGAAGAGAAGAATCTTGAGAGATATTTGATTTCTCTGGTCAGTTGTGGCAGAGAAGCCTTTCTCCAAGCGAGAAAGAGCTTTCTCATGGTGTATTTAAGACATAAGCTAAGGAGACTGGCTGGGAAGACAGGATGGGCAGCTCCACCACGACAACCACTGCTGTCCAGAGCACCCCTTGTTTCAGCTGCTCCTTCATCTGGGTTGCTGTGCTGCAGCCCGTGGTGTTTAGACCCTGTGTGCCTCCATCGAGGAGCTGTACTGAACAGTGAAGGGTTTCACCGAATAGCAAAAAGTGACAGCTGAACGTGGAAACGGAGATATTGAACTCGGCATTTCCCTCTGGGCTGTAGATGAGCTTGTCTGTCCTTTCCTGTCCATGCTGATGGGCCGTTCTTCCTTCCAGCCAGCTCTCCTGGCACAAGTCCTCTTTTGGGAGATTCATCCCAATCCCTCGTGCTTGTATTTCTCATCTTTCAAAATCATTGGCGTTGCTTGATTAGAGTTCAGCAGGGCTGAGTTCTGCTGGACAGGTTCCTGCCGTCAGCTGTAAGCTTTCCTCCCCGCAGCTCTGGGATGCACCATGGCACTCAGCCTCGGGGTGCGATGGGTGCCCTGCTTTTGTTTTCTGCCTGTGAGTACGCTGACTTTGAAAGACAGCACCCCGCTTTGCCTGCAACGAGCACGGACACCCGCAGTGAAAATTAGAGGCACCACTGGAAAGAGAACTCAACCCAGCTCTTGTTCAAGCAAACTAAGCGTGGCCTGGCAATTGCAGGAGGTGCCAGCACACCAGCCCTCATCCAAGAGCAAATTAAGACCATACTCCTGGCCATGACCTGGTGAACTAGGAAGAAAAAGTGCCAGACCTGAGCCGTGGTACTTTACAAGCAAATACTGAACGGGATGGATCCCTTAGCGGAGCGCTCGAGTTTGGGCAGTGGGATGGAGAGGGCCCTGAAGCTCTCACCTTGGTGCCAGGTTATGAAGAACATGGCTGAAGGCCCCTTGCCCATTTTTCCCTCCTGTGTCTTTGCAGGAACATGGCCCCATCCCTGGAGTGGCTTAGCACCTTCCAGCAGCCCCTCATACTGCTTTTAATTTTCTAAATGCTGCTCTTGCAGATTTTTTTCCCCCAACTGTTTTCTCACATGTGTACTCTGATCTTTAAAAAGTATATATTTTTCTATTATCAGCACATAATCAACAAGATTGCATGTGTAGCAAAGTGAAACCAGCCCCGGGAGGGTACAGAGAGGTACAATTCAGTCCCAGAGGCACCTTTGTTCTCTGTTGGGCAGAAACATTGTCTAGCTCAGCCCAAGCAGAGCTCTCCAGAGAGCATGATGCTGTCGGGATGTATCGATGTCCAGGCTGAACTCAGCATGCCCGTCCCCTTCTCGCTTGGTGCTGTGAGAGCAGTAATAATTCTTGTGTTGCTGCAATGCCTTCACTGAAGTGGTACCCAGGAAGGAGAGCAGCTTCTGGACCAGACCCTTAGACCTGGGCTGGTTTCGGCTTGCGGTCTGTGAAAGCTGTGAAAAACAAATCAGAAAAGCTTAAACTCACTGTTCAGGGACTTGGCCCACCTCTGCAGTGGTCTTAGGTATTGAGAAAGGTTGAAAATTATTTACTGAACAGATCCACTTGCCCCCGAGTAACTAAAATGAATGTGCTTGGGGTGCAGGGAGGCATTTGGAGGTCCTGGCTTGTCTGTCCCTCTCCCAGTGAGGATGCTCAGCCCTGCTCTGTGTAAAACTTGCCTAAGAGAAAGTGGTCACCAAAAAAGCCACTGGTGAAGAGCACACTTTATGATTTGGAGTTGGGAGCCAGTTCACATCTTCACGTGGATTTTTTTTCCCATTTTTGGACTTTGTGGCATCTAACCGAGTTGCCAGCCCTCCTTGTACCCTGAGGCACGCAGCTGTCCTGTGTTGTGCTGGCCAGGGAGCAGAGAGCCAATTCTAGCAAAACTTCAGGAATCAGAACCTGCAGGTTTCTTGGGCGTGCTGGCATCTGATCTGTGGGATGGCAGGCATTGGAGGCCAGCTGGGTGGGAGCTGGGCCTGTGCTTTGGTTTGGCATTCGCCAGGTCCCGTGGTGTTTGTGAACTGATGCAGCGCCACGAGCGGTCCTGCCAGCCTGCACCCGGGGAGCAGGTGCCGTGCTGTCTCCGATTTTTTTTTCTCTTTCCACTTTCCCTTATGTTCCATGGTTTGGTTTGTTTTTTTCTTTTGTCTAATGTTCATTTCAGAATTTGGACATCGGGCTGGCTGACACACTCTGCTGGGTGTTTTGGGGGGCAAGTCTGCCCCTGCGGCGGATGCTGAAAGACCAGCTCTGCTAAGTGAAAGGGACAGGCCACCCTGGGGCTTGCTCACTTCCACTGGGAGAAAGACACCTTCAGTGCTCTGGTTTGTCACGCCCGCTTTCATGGGAGTGAGCTCTGTCCAAGACCAGTGTGGCTCTCCAGGCTCCTCTCCACGTCGGTACAGATGGTGGAGCTGGTTCCAGCATCTGCCTTCTCCAAAATGTGGGAATTGCTCCATGTGTCTTCCTGGAGAGCCAGGAAGGGCTGGGCCAGCCTGGGAGGTGATGCTGCACATCATGGCAAGCAAAAAAAGTCAGCATCCCTCCAGTGCGAGCTTCCCAGTGGTGGTTTGGGCGGCCCTGGGTGCTGCTGCTGGTGCCCCGGCTTCCCCAAGTCCTTATTTGTGACCAAGGCTGGGTGAGCTCCGGGGCAGTTGCTCTGCTCCGGGCTCAGATGGAGCTGGGTTGTTCGGCAGCCGCCTTCATGTGCAGTCACCGTCCCGCGTCCTCTGCTTCCAGCCAGGCAGTCCTGTGCTGGGCCTTGCTCCTCCTTTTATAAACGGCTGTGAATTGCAGGCCTTGGTATGCAGGGAGGAGCCGGAGGAGTGGGAAAGCTGCCTCTGGCAGGAGGAGAGCTTTATTGCACCCGCTGAAATGTCACGTTGGTGAAACCGCCGTGAGCGACGGCGTTCGAGTGATTTGGTGGACGTTTGTAGCCAGAGTCCATCTCTCCGCAGAAACCAGACATCACGTGGCTCTCGCCTCGCGCTGGAAGCTGTCACTGTCGCTAATATGACACATCAGAGATGAGATGCTGCTTCTCATTAGCATCAGGGGGTAAAGGGCATCCTCCAGAGGATTTGGTGTGGTGGCTGCAGCGTCATTAACACAGGCAGCCAGCAGCAGCTCTTGGCCTTTCATTTGCTTTATATCATCTAGTCTGATAAAAGATCTGGATGTTTGGAATAATTGTTGGTAATGGCTAATGAGGAATTGTCAGGCATGCGATTGCCACGTCCTTTATCCGCGCAGCAGTGGGGCAGCCTTGCAGCCTGGTGCCATGGCAGTATTTATTTGTATTTTGCCAGCACCTGCTCACCTCGACCTGTATTGCCTGGGGTGATGGATGAGCACAGAGTGTGTCCTCAAGTTTAATAACTTAAAGGCTGAAGCGCTCAGACTCTCATGTATATCGATATTTCTTTTTTCTTCATTAGCATTTACAATGATTCTTCCCTAGTGCCTGCTTTTAAGACAGGCTCAACGGGAAGCCTGCGGTGTTTTGTTAGCCCTGGGGTGTGGTTTTTAAGCAAATGGCTGGATAAGCTGCTCCACGAGGAGAGGAGGCTGATGTCTGTTTTCTTCCTTCCTTTCTCTTCCCTAGAAATTGGCAGCCGAATGCCAGAGTGCTGGCTATCCGGGGACCCTCATCCCATACAAGTGCGATCTCTCCAACGAAGAGGAGATCCTGTCAATGTTCTCCGCCATCAAGACGCTTCATCAAGGAGTTGATGTCTGCATCAACAACGCGGGGCTGGCTCGCCCGGAGCCCCTGCTCTCAGGGAAAACAGAGGGCTGGCGGACGATGATAGACGTGAGTAGTGCCACTGGGAGAGCGGAACTGTGCTAGATTTTTATTTCTTCTGGCTGCCAGCAGCATTGTCCCCATGTACTTATTTCACGTGTGCAGAGCTCAGGACCTGCTTCCCATCTGGCTCTGACATGGCCCAGGTTTGACTGGGAAGTGGAAAGACATCATGCACTGCTGAGCCACGTGCTTTCACCTTGGAGTAGGAAAACATTCAATACCTTCAGTAGCATTTTTTCCTTTAGCTCAATGGCCTTCTAAATGGTGATGAGCCTCACTTTTTCTTTTTTTCTTCAATAAAATAGGAAATTGAATGCCAAGCATTGGCTTTTGTAGCTAATCCTGTTAGTGGTAACAGTGGGTTGTAAAATGGACAGATTCTTTTTGTTTTAAAAAGCTGTAATGCTTTTTGTCTTTATAGCTTAATTTTCTGCCCATAATCTGGTTAGAGCTGGATGTGAACGAGGCAATTTCTTATGCCGAACTGGGAGTTTGTGCAAATTGTCCATGCCATTTCCCAACAACGCTTCTCCCTGGGTGTTGCTGTCCTGAGGTGCTGCTGTGCATCTTTTGGGGACTTCACCATCTTTTGTCATTATGTGATGGCCCTTTTCTGCACACAGCCTCAGCCGTGGGGCCCCGGGCCAGTTTGCGTGCCCTTGCAACGGCCCTTTTGTACTGGCTTTCCTGCAGCTCTGGCTGGTGAGATGCTGAAACAGGAGCTGTTCATGAAGATGGTTTTCCCCTCCTGTACTTTTGTGCATGAAAGCATTATCCTCATAGGAACAGGAGTCGAACTCGTGGCTTTGAGTGAGCCTTGTAGCACCTCCAGCAGCTATGAGAGCTAGTCCTAGTGAAGGAAGAGACATGTCTATTTGAAAAGTTGCTTGAAGCTGTAGGCTTGGGGCCGCTACGTCTGACAGCGGAGTCAGCCGGGATCTGTCGGCTCCTGCAGCAGCCAGTGGCTGTTCATCCAGCAGTAGCTTCAGGGGCTGCGTAAAGCAAAACAGAGGGGCACATGGAGGCCTCAGACTCCTGCTGCCAGGGCAAGAGCTGCCATCTCCTGACTAATTAAGTTCTTGTTAGGATTTTGGCCGCTCTGCTGGCTGCTGTGACTGCAGCCAAAGTAAGCTCAGCTCAGCTTTGTCTGCCCAGCCAGGCTTTTGTGGGTTGCCCAGCCTGGGTCACTGCACAGCCGCATCTCCCAGTCCCTGGTTGCCATGGAATCTTTAAAGAAAATTAAGTGAAGTGTAGCTGAGACTGAGCTGGTGTAACGCAGGGCACTTCCCAGCCTGTCTCACTGCAAGCCTGGCCCTGCGGGTCGCCTGCGCCTTGTAAACTCCTTGTCCTGGTCGCTGTGATCGTGCCTTGTGTGGATGCCCCTGTGGATGCTGCGTGTCCCTCACACTTGTTCGTCTTTGTTCTTCTGACCTTTTGTTCTTCATAAGGTGGGCAGGCTGCAGGGGATACAGCATTTGCCAGCTGAAGGCCCTTCCCCTCTCCATGCTCCCTTCCTCGGCTGCTCAGGTGGGAGCGCTCCCTTTATGTCACCTTCCACCACTTTTAGGGAGAAAGATTTTGGAACAGGGATTGTCCTGTATGAGATGCTCCAGTGTTGGTATTTACAGTGGCTCAAAGTTTGGGAGAACTGTGGGGTCCCCCTCCTTGTGGGTGCTGCTGTGTGCACCCTTTGGAGGTCTTTCAGGGTGATGGATGGAGTGAGAGGAGAGGCAGGGTGGTGGCTTCACACGGGCAGCATTAGGAAACCAGGCCAGGGACATGTTTTATTCCCAGAGGTGATCTGTATGGCTCTATCTGCTCTCATTGCTTGGCAAAACTGCTGCTGTAGCACTGGGAACACTGAGACACCCAAGGTTTCTTCCTGTACTGGCAGATTTTTTCCTCTCTCCAGCTTCCCCAGCAGCTGGTGGGTTTGCTCTTGACTTGTGTGTAATTAAATAACACTCACACCTCTAATGCAAAGGTGAAGCCCTGGGATGCTCCAGAGCCAAACGCTTCACCCACCTCAGCCTAGGCAGCCTGACAAGCCTGGGCTTTGCTTTTTAGCCTGCTGGTAAGCGGTAGAAATAGCTCAGGGTTTTTCCTTTCACTCTGTGCCCCTGTTTTGTAGCTGTAACCTCCCTGCCTGGAAATCTACTCTCCAAGCATGCCATGGCTGTGCAGGCGCTGGTGTGGCAGTGGGGACTGGGGAGGGATCTACAGAGACAGCTCTCTTCCCCACTGTGGCAAGCCAGCCCCAGGGAAACACTCGCCAGGCCCATTTCTCTTACATGCTCTGAAGCTCTCGGAGGGTCAGGACGGGGGAAGGTTGCCAGCACCTTTCACGGGCCACTGGTCTTTGCAGAGCTGAGCGGGAGCAGGGAGGCTTCTTCCAAAGGTCTCTCGGAGAAAGGTGTTAGAGAGCAACACCATTCGAGATGCTGTTGGAGAGTTTCAATGTGCTTCTGGGCTGCTAGACAGGAAAAGTTTCTAAACAGCCATCGATCTATTGATTTAGGAGGCATTAGGGCCTTAAATTAAAGGCATTTTTTTCTTTTTGGTAAATCGATTTTTGTTTCCATGCATTTTTTATGAGCTTTGAGGCTCTGTCTCCTTCCAGGCTCCCCTCTCAGTATACCTATTCCATAAAATTTCTTGCTACACATCTAACAGTCGAAATCATGTTATCGTTTACTTATTCCTCCTCTTTTTCTGATGTTCCAGCTCCTTATTGTCTGCTATTTATTCCCAAGGGGGGAGCTGCTTCTCCCTGGGCTTCAGGAGTCTCATGTTTAGAATCGTGTCTCCGTTGCTTAACAGCAGCGCAGAGCCCAGCCAGCAAATTCAGTATGTGTGCAGGAGGGAGCCTGTTACCGCAGGCAGGTTCTGAGCCCATCACCTTTTGGTTCACGGCTTCCCCCTTTTTCTCTCCACTTGTTTGTGAGGTTGTGCTTGACACGAGGCTGGAGCAAAGTCCTCCAGCTGTCCCCAATCCGCACAGGAGTAGCCAGGGCTGGGTGCTGTGTACACACTGACTCCAGGCTCTGGGATTTGAACGGCTCCTTCATGTTTTACCTACTGACCTTTACAGCTGGGAATTCAAGCTGAACTTTCCATTTGCAGTGTTCAGGGCACAAAGGACTGCAGCGCACATCCTCTCGCTCCTCTGGATGCTAAATGGGTTTGATTCTTCTTGGCATTATTCATTGACCAGCAAGGCTCTGTTCTTCTTGCTTTTATATACCATCTGTGCAGAGATATGTTTTCTGTAACCTGCGTTTTTAAATGTGCTTAGGAGCTGGGATACTCATTTTGATGCCTTAGAAAAGGCTGATTCTGGGAAGTGAAATGCTCAGCACTTCCAGGAACAGGATCTTTTATATTCTCCCAACCTGGCAATTGGAACTCATTAATTACGAGAAAATGTGCCTTCGTTGTTTCTATTGCGTTAGCGCACACCCGCGGCAGTCGCGGACCAGCTGCCTTGTGCAGCACGCTGTGCGCAGGCAGAGCGCAGATGTGCTGGCCATCTTTGCTAAGGGACCTTTGAACCTTTTGTTCTTAAAATAGGAACGAGGCTGAAAAATGTCTTGTGTGGCTATTTGTAACAACAGCCTTTAGATTGTTTCTCGAAGTGATACAGCCCTAAGCCTTGTTCGTTTTCCAGGCACGTTTTTAGGTTCCTGAGTGCCTGTTCCATGTTTTGAAATGGGATTTCACCCAAAAATCCTGTGGGTGTTATCAGGAAGAGGCAATCCCAGCTCAGCTGCCTTCCAGCCAGTTGTTTTGTTGTACCAGAGTGTCTTATCGTACAGGCTCTGGACTTTCCCATGTGGCTGGTTGATTAGTATCTTGCTTTGCCAGTAGTTGTCAAAATGTTGTAACTCTACCCACGCAAGGAAGCATTGCTCAGCGTGAGTCACGGCGTTGGAGCCGGGTCTCAGGCTTTAGGCTGATGTTACCCTCTAGTGGCCTGCGGAGATGGAGTGGAATCAGGGAGCGACCGCACCAAAGACACGGTTGCCTGGTGGCTTCAGGGTGTCTTGGGACAGCGAGGAAAGCGGGGATGCTCCTTGTCACAAAGGTTTTTTATACTAACAGTTGCCCAGATCCATATCTGAAAGGACTGGCTTCTCACTTGGTTAGTAGATCAGACTGGAGTGGGTTACTCCTGCTTTCCTTGCCCACCTTACTGCGAAATCCAAAAGCCTTCAGATGCCCTGCCTGCCCTGGGCTTCACTCCATGCTGAGGTGTCACTTCTGCTGACATGTCTGCTAACTTTCTTCCCTGCACAGCCAAGGTAAATCTTCAACCTGGTGCCAGGCAATTTACCTCTGTAGTTCCAGGTATGATGACTGAGGTATCCGGCAGTGACCGTGTGCTCAACCAAAGTGCACTCAGATGAGGATGATGACTCTACTTGTTGTGTTGCCTGGGTACTCCAAGATCAGATAAGCATGCTATTTATCTATCGCCAAGACAAAAACTCACAAGCATGGCCTCTAGTAATGAACAGAAAATAATGACCGAGACAAAAGCAGTGACTGGAATATCCTTCAGCTGACCCCACTCATCCTTTGTGTGCTGCTCAGTAATGATATCTCTCAAATCCATCCCTTTCTGCCTCTTACTTTCTGGTCTCCAAACTAATGTTCCTCTCTTGCATGTCCTTTTGTGCTAGCAAGTCCTAATTAGCCTGCCCCATTCTCATTTATGAGTTTCACAGCGATGATAGCCAGCATATCCTTCACTCGCTGTCCACGTGGTCTTGTTCCTGCTGCTCCTCCCGTTTATAGTTGCACCTGACATCTGATTCATCAGAAGTTTAGTTCTTCCTGGATATTTCGTTCACAGCAGTGGTTTTAGACCTGTCTGGCCCGCTCATTTAGTTAGCAAAGTGACGTGCCATTAAGTAGGAGCTGCCAGCATGCCCTGCTTTGAAATGGTTACAGCCTTTCCAGAGGGCTTCAGCAAATGCTTTCCACCTTTCAGCCACTTTTCCAAATCTAAACCACTATAAATTTGAGCAATTAGCACTGCTGCTGAGGCAGCTTGCTCAACAGTCTTGCACACACCTCTGGGTGCTTTGTATTCCAGCTGGGGGAGTTTCCGTACCTCCGTCTTCCTGGAAACTTTGACTCTGTGTTTTATGGTCAGCAAATGCTCAAGGCATCTGCGCATTAATGGTGGCACATTGCAGATACAACTGAGTCTAACCAAGCCACGGTGTGCTGGGAAGTGCTGGTCCAAAGAGCAAGACTCTGGAAAGCTCTGGATCCTGTGCTAAAGGACTGGATAAATTGCCATGTCCTTTCTTCCTTGGCCTATCCAGTTAGGGCTGAGGAAAATGTCAGTGGACAGTGTGACAGATTTCATATCTGCAGGGTTACTTACCCACTCTGGCCTTCCCCATGGCACAATGTGATCTTTGGCTTCATTTGTGCCTGGGGAGCTCTTTGCTGGCCATGTGGTTTGCAGTGCCTCTGAGTGCCTGGCTCTCTGACAGGCAATATCTGGGGATTTCCTCATTAACTACCTGACCTAATTACCTGCTGTTAGTGTCCTATCAGCTGCCCAAACACCAGTGTGCTCAGTGCTGTACAAAATAAACAACGTTGTCTCCTGGACAGAGTGCTGACTGTGGAGAAGTGGGTTTGTTCTCCTTTACTTCGCACTCTACCCTCACACTTGCCCATAAAAGGTTTAAGTCTGTTTATTTCTGGCAGAGGCCAAGGCTGTCTCACAAAACCAGGTATCTGTGACCCCCCTGCCCACACCCCCTGTGACTGCAGCCCCCAGCGTGGGCAGTGTGATGTAGGGGGTGCATATGTGCATTTCCCTCTGTTGGCATTTGCGGGAATTACTGTGGGTCAGGGACTGGAACCTGCGTCCACGGCTTCGGGCGTGCAGGGGACAAGTCAAAGGGTGCCAGGCAGGGCTGCTGGTATTAGTATTTCCTTCTTTTCTCTTCTCTCAGGTCAACGTAATGGCTGTGAGCATCTGCACCCGAGAGGCTTACCAGTCCATGAAAGAGAGAAACATCGATGATGGGCATATTATTAACATTAACAGGTACGCAGTGGGGGAAATGGGGAATCAGCCACGTGGGCTTCCTCCTCCCCGCCTCGCAGAGAGGATTTAAGCAGTGGAGCTTTGACCTTGGAGCGCGCTGATGGTGCCCAGGAGGGGTTTTCCAAGGATTGCAACAGCTGATTTTCAAACCACTTTTTTAACCTCTGCTGGTCTAAATGCAAAAAAGACTGAACCGGGGGGAAAAGGGTAATGCCAATCACTTGCAGTGGTGTAAGGTTGAAGATTGAAACTTCTTGACCAGCTACAGAAAACAGCTCTGTCGAGAGGTGGTGTGCATTTCCTGCAGGAGAGGGGAATTCCTCACATAGCCACCATGTCGCTGTCTCTTTCTGTGTTCATTATGGTGGTTGGAATATCCTGGTTTTTCCTTCTTGGGACTCTGCTTGCCTCCCCACCTCTCAGCACTTTCCTTTCTGCTCTCTCCTCAGCATGAACGGCCACAGCGTTGTGCCACAGTCAGTGGTGCATTTTTACAGTGCCACCAAGTACGCAGTTACAGCCCTCACGGAGGGGCTGAGGCAAGAACTCAGAGAAGCAAAGACTCATATACGAGCTACAGTGAGTACTGTGGGCTCTCTTCCTCTCTCCTGCTTTTGGGGGTGGTAGAGAGCTGGCAGGCTTTATGGGGCAGAGGAAAACAGGTGAGGAAATGCAGAAACTGGGAACATTCAAGTCCTGGGGCCAGCTGTCCCTGGCCACCTCTCTTTCCCAGGTAGAGAAGACTGGGGGCAGAAGGCACGGCAGCAGTGAGATGTGTCAGGGAATAAACTTTCTGGGTGCACAAAGTGGGCGGTTGCTTCTCTGGGAGCGAGTGGGGCTCATGGCAGCAGAGGGACGCAGACAGCTGGGCTGTGTGCTCTCATTCAGAGCTTGCATCTAGGGAGTGATGTGTGTTAATTTGCATTGCAAGCTTTTCCATCATTTTCTTTGCTTCTCTGTCCCTTTGGGGCATGAAGAGGGAAGTACCCATCAGCGGTTCCCCAGAGGTACCTGCCACAACAATCATTAAGGCAAAGCCTGCTCACTTAAACTGTTCCCCTAGAAAAAGTGTGGGGAAGGAGAACAATAGAAAGGGGGCTGGATTTTTTTGGCTTTTTCAGTGCTAAAATGTTTTCTCTCCTTCTATTCTTTTACTGAAGGGGAATTACAAATCCTATTAGGATGTGCTCTGCTTTTTTCCAGTGTATATCTCCGGGACTGGTGGAAACAGGATTTGCTTTTAAACTTCATGATAATGACCCTGAGAGAGCTGCTGCAACCTATGAGAGCATTCGGGTAGGACATGGACAAATGGAGACGGAGGGAAGTGGCTTTGATTATAGTTTAACAGTCTCTCTGCTGGCTAATAGCACAAGGAACTAGTTTTGCTGAGTGCCCAGTGCTTTCCAGGATGTAATCAGCATCCCCCAAGTCTCAGCACTCAGACCTCAGATTCTGCACTGATTTTTACACACTGTAGATTTTCATTCCACTTCAGTTTCTGACTCCCTATATTTTTCTTTTATTTTGACATTCCTGTAAATAATTATCAGTCAGCTTTGACATTTGGCAGGCTATGGCTTCTTTATTGGAAAGATATAATAAGCAAACATGCCTACACAGGAAGAAATGCGAGAGCATGTTGTCTTGCAGGTGGCTAGCACAGGATTTCTTGTGCTTCTTCGGTAATTTTTGATGAGGATGGCAATGCCCGACCTGACAGAATTCCTGTGTCAGTAGTAAGATTATTCACAGCAAATGGAGAATTATCAGCACCAGACACGTCCTTTGTTAAATTTTTAATGGATTATTTTTTTCCTGCTTGCTTGCATCTTTTTGACATGCCCCAGTGACACTGTCGAAACTCATTATTGATGGTTAGGAAAGGAGTGATCTTGTGGTTAACTTTCTGCCCTTTGACTGAGAATCTCTTTCCTGTCTTTCCAGTGTCTGAAAGCTGAAGATATGGCTAACGCTGTCATATATGTCCTCAGTGCCCCACCTCACGTACAGGTAGGCTGTGGTTGGGCTGGGGGACTCCACGGTGGGTGGCTGAAGGTGGAGAGGGCAACTGCTGCCCTGACATTTGCTAATCAGCGTTGCGGGCGCTGTATCAGCTGTGTGCTTAGCGGAGCCTGGGCTGGGGATTAGCAGTGATCACGTTTTGTTTACCCTTCCCTTACGGCAGCTATGGGATTGCGCTGCTCACGGCCCTGCGGATCCAGCAAAGGCTGCTCTGCCTCCAGAGAAGGACTGCATGAGGCAGGGGGAACCAGAGGGGTATGGGCACACTCTGCCCTTTTGGATGGTGCCATCTGAGATTTGCAGACAGTCTTGCAGCTGGGTCAGGTTCTGCCAGTTGCCAAATAACGTGTTTGTCTGATCCTGCCGAGCGCTGTGCACTTCCCCACGGATGGTGTGAGGTGCTTGTGCTGCCAGAGGGATTTCCTCCTGTGAAACAAGAAATAAATGACCAGCTTTGAGCTGGAGCCAGGAGGAGGCAGGAGCAGTGTCAAAGTTTAGTATATGCAACATAAAAGTTTCTATTGCAAAAGCAAGCTTCGGTCATGAGAGGTTTAGCAGCCCCTCGCGTGAACTCTGCTCCCTGGGGCAAGATGTGGCCATCTCGACCTTGGATCGTTGTGATAATGGCCGCCTTGTCTTAAGAGGATAAAAAATCCTGCCTGTGGCTGATCAAGCAGTGTTTCTGTTTGACCCTCTGTGAGCAGGACCAAACTAAAGACTCGAACCATAAGAGTTTATAATCGGCCTCATCTTGTACTCTTTTCTGCGCGTGTTTGTGCCTGTATCCCTTCCGCTAAAGGCAGAGCAGTCACATACACCTTTATTTCTTTCTAATATCTCAGTTAAGCTGGCTTATTGCTAGTCACAGGAACTTTCTTCATGTGCAGCTTCCCACTGTAATGGTGCAGCATGGAAGTGCCCAGTGCGGGATTTAAAATGGACTCCAGTGTACCAGTAAAATCCTATGTTGGTCTCTTCCAGATTGGAGATATACAGATGAGGCCCACGGAGCAGATATCATAGCAAATGAAGAGGACTGTGAGCAGCACCGTATATCCACTCCACTTCGAACCCTCTGGCAATTTAGGGTGTCGTCGGCTGGCTAGCAACGTTTTAATCAAGTACCAAGGATCGTGTTTGAAGAATTCTTTTTCTCTCCCTCTCTCTGAGCTGGTGCTGGTGCTGAGCCAGTTTAAAAAGAAACAGTAGTGGGTCTCTTTCTCCCCCACTCCTTTCTGAAACTGCTTAAGAGTAAAATGTATTTGAAAATAATGCAGGGAAGTGGTTTGTGGAAGATTGTTGTCCCCAGGCTGGTTTATTCTTCCTTTTGCTTTCTTTTCAAGTTTTGTTTGATATTATTTGCTGATGCTGTGTCTGGACATAAGTGAAGTGGCACAAGATGTTTGCCAGCTTCAGTATGCTTAGGGTTTGAGATTTTCAGTGGATGTCATACATGTATCCATCTAATTTTTGGGTTTATTTTTATCAGATTGATTACTGATGGTAATGATGCATGTGGTATCTTCTATTTCTTTCATACTCCACTGCCCTAAACCCAGTGTACAATCTCACCCACCTCCCCACACCCACCTTTCCCATTCACATGAATCACGCCTGCCAAGTTTGAGGAAGTATAAATGTGTGTGCTTGCTGTTTCTCTTTCTTTCTAGGTAGGTAGGTAAATAGTTGGAGGAAAAGTACCTGTACTTCTGCAGGTTAGAATGATCATCTAAGTGGCATAGTTACAGTAAGAGTGAGTTGTTTGGTATTTTTAATAAAAACTAAATATGTGCTGTCTTGTGATCACCTCTATCCTTGGTATCATCTCCCAGCACTCTTGATGTTTTTGTATGTGATATTTGCATGCATTGACACTTTTCTGGAAATATTGATCGGTCTTAGAAAGATGTATGGTGCTGTTTAAATGCTGGTGCTGCTGAGTTGGGAATGTTGAAAGTTTGTTTATATGCAGAGATGTGAACTCAGAGAGAGAGAGTGAAATGAACCATGCCGAAGCTGTCCAAAATGAAAAGATACTAGTAGGGGCATTTGCCTACGAAGCAGCAGGTAAAAGGTCTGGTTCAGATCTCGTACTAGTTCTAGGCTGTTGCAGCCCCACTGTTTTGCTCTGGGTTTATTCTGTCTTGAGGAAGAAGAGAATCAGCCTCAAAGCTGATACGTGCAGACCTGGAGACCACTTGAGTTGTCTTAAGACTCTCGCAGGGTGGCAGAAACACATCTGGGTGTCGTCCAGCTTGCTGCAGAGCTAAGGAGCTGTTAACATAGATGTTGCCTTAAGGTTGCAGACTTGCTCCTGCTGCGCTCTGGACTTTCTGTAGTGTTTTGGAAGGGGAACTGTTGGTTTAGGTGGAGCGGGTATGGTCAGTTGGTCGGAGCAAAGGATCAGGAGCCAGAGGAACGTGGGTTGGATTGTTTTGCTTACACCAGTGTAGCTCTGTGGGAGTTCATCTGTGTTACACCACTGTAAGGGAGACCAGAAGTGGGCCACTACCATCATGAGTTTCAACTCCCTATAAAGCCTTGGGCAAGTCACTTTACCTCTCTGCCTCAGTTTCCCCATCTGTAAAATGGGGATAATAATACTTACCTACCTCACAGGGGTGTTGTGAGGACTCACAAACTTTTGTAAAGCACTTTGAATATGAAAAGCGCTATGTAAGTGCTGAGTGTTGATATGAAGTATTATTATTAATTAAATCTTGTGATACATAGAATTCCTTGTGCCAAAGGTGAGCAACTGTAGAAGGATACAAGGAGAAAACTGGTAAAACATTCCTAGTAATGGCAAAACAAAAGCAATTTGCTCCTTTTTTTCCTCTTTATAAATACGTGCTCATGGTGTGTTCTGTCCGTTCTTCATCTGTCACCAGTTTCTACTGGCAAGTACACGTAGCCTCATCTCTGGATTTGGCCTTTTAATTTACTGTGAGGGAAATTCATGCCCCGTGGTGAAGCCTTGTACGACTGTAACGCACTGCCCTCCTCTGCCTTGCCGAGGCGGTGGCTTTGTGGGGGCTCTTCACACGGAGCTGGGTCTCACCCGCAGCGTCGTGTTAGATCGTGTCCCACAAGGAGCAGTCAGTCCAGGTCTGCACACAGCCGGCGATCCTCACTGCAGCAGAGAGCCTGCGCCAGCTGGAAAAGTGCTTCAGTCTCCGTGCCACCGTGATCCTCAATTCGGAGCCACCTGGCTAAGGAAGGTTCAAGGTTTATAATGCCCCTGCAATGTTCAGCTAGACTTGATATGAAAACTCCCGGTGTTTTCCGTAGGGTTTCTTTTGCAGGAGCTTGTTGAAATTCAGCAGATGCACTGTGCAGTGTGGGCCATCTTTTTAAGAGAAGATGGTTGAACTAGGAGTTGGAGGCCAAAAAAAAAAAAAAAAAGAAAAAATAGGAACTTCTGAGCAGAAAAAAAATAAGCAGTGTTAGGTTAATGGTTGGACTAGATGATCTTCAAGGTCTTTTCCAACTTTGATGATTCTGTGGATGCGGGCAGCAGTGGTGAAACATCTGAATGGTGGCTGCAACTCTGTACAAAGTTAAACAGGTGTTGAAATTTGTGGCTGGGGAGGGGCCTACCTTACCTTTCTGCTCCGTAAAAGGAGGCTTTGGAGAGAATTGCTTAAGATGGAGGGCCTTGAAAAAGGGCTGGTCTGGGTAGCTGCCTGAAAACACAACCTGGCTGACCTGCAGCCCTGGAAGTCTGGGTTTTTTTTTCCCCTCCAAGAACATTTGTAACATTTGCAAGTCTATGAAATAACCTTGAAATGATACCCAGTATATTTTTCCATTTCAAATGTGTTTTTAGGGGATAATTCCTGCTGCCCGTTAACTTCCCACGTGAAGCGCGGCCCTGGAGGCGTTTGTTGCGGGTTGTGTGGCCACTCTGCCTCGTGTAACCTGGTGGCACCTTGAGCCACCTTCCTGGGATGAGATGGGATTGGCGGCACGACTCTGAGGCATTTAAAAACCCCAAACAGGAGGGTGAGCTGTGTAATTTATCAGTAGGTTTCTAATTGTGAACTGTAAAATAAAGAATAAAGAGAGAGGCACACCGTGGTTCTTTTGTTGCGTAAATTGTAGTTTTTGTGTTAAAACATAACGTCCTTTTTTTACTGTTCACAGCTAAACCTTTCTTTTGTGAAGAGTTCAAACAGAAACATGTGGTTTTGGTTCTTCATGAGAAAAAACGTAATTGCTTTCTAGAGCAGAATAGCATCTGGTCGTCTCGCAGATAACCTGTGGAGGTTGGACTCACCCATCCTTGTTCAAATGAAGCCGCACTCACAGGGGTTCACTGAAATCCCCAGGTAGGCTGCTGGGCATGGCTGGGTTTGACTAAACTGTGCAAGGGATGAGCCGCTGCTGCTGCTCGGACTGGGATATTGAACTCTTTCAGTCTCTCGTGCTTGCCTCGAAGCAAGATAGATTATCGTCGGCGTTAACTGAAGGCATTTTTGTTCCCCAGTCCCCTTTCAGCTTGTCCAAGCGCAGAGGCACGTTCCTGAGCTCAGGTTTGCTGATAAGGTTTTTGCAAATAAGTAATGAATAGCTGAATTGGCTGGATTGCTGGGTTTGAGGCAGGTATTTTGGATACCTTGTAAATAGGTAGAGAGCATCTGTAGAATTAAAACCATGATTTTTTCCTATTCTTGTGCTTTTTTTTTTTTTTGTTCTATATAGTATATATTGTCAGTTATGTTAACGTGTTTGCTGCAGGTACAGCAGTTTTATCTGGCAGATTATGTGGTCTCATAGTCTCAGCTCTCATTTTTTTGGCGGGGAGGAACCACGAGCACAGTTGTCTCTGATAAGCAGCAGGAAAAACATGATTTCACTTGAGATCTCTGAACCTGCAAAAACAATTCCGTTATATTTTTGAGGCCTGATGTAACTTGTCAATGCTTCGGACTAACAGTATAGAAAAGGACTGAAACACTTTTGGTTCTCTCTCCAAAATCCTTTTAAAGTAATATAGCCATGGTTTGTCCCCCATGGCCCACACAGGTGCATTTGCCTGAGGGATAAACCCCTGGAAGCCCTAAACCTCTTGTGAATGACCTGGTTCCGTTTGCCTGCCCCAATATCATGGAATCAGAAGAGCAGTGTTTTGGTTTAAAGCTACAGGCTGGGAGTGAGTCGGGCCCCAGGACTTGCCCGAAGCTCGCGGAGCCCTTTCCGCTGGCGTTCGGCGCAGCACATGGCACTTTCCGTGCCTGGGTGTAACTAGGCCAGGAGGTCGCCCTCAAAACGTGCGTTGCCAGCCCATTGTCTGTGGGTTTTTACATCCTGCCTGAGCACACACAGCCTTTGGGAATGGGGTCAGGGAGAAATCCCCACTCCCTGGGGTAACTGCAGTTCGACCACTCATTTTTTTAATATTAAAAATATCGGGGCTAGGCCAGGGCCGGGACTTTCCAGAGCGCTGGCGCTTTTGTTGGACCCGGGTGGTGCCGGTTGGTTGGTCTGGGGCCTGTGGGAGGCAGCCCCTCACCCCAGCCTTTGTGAGAAGCCCTAATGAAGCGGTTAAAAGCAGTTTTCTGGTTAATTAAGGCTCTGTCAGTGAGGGCCAGGGGGCTGGCTCCCCTCTGACTCAGGGCAGCACCAGCCCTGCCCTTTGGCAGCCCTCACCCAGGGGGTGACGCGGCTCAGCCCAGAGGCCGCGCTCCCCCCGCCCGGCACAGCCCGGTCCCGGCGGGGCGCGCGAGGGCCGCCCGCTCCCCTCAGCGAGAACGAGGCTGGGCCCGCCTCCGCCCCCCGCCAGGCGGCGCTGCCGCGCGGGGCGGGGCCTCCCCGGCGCCTCTTGCTGTGCCGGCGCGTGCCCGCCGGAAGCGGCGCGGCGCACGCGGGCGGTAGGAGCGGGCCGGGGGGGGGGGCGGCAGGGCCCACACGTGTCCGCCGCGACCGGGGAGCTCCCTCCATCCCGCCCCGCGGACCCTCCGCAGTGTCCGTGCCCCGGCCGCCATCCCGGTTTTTGCGGCCGGGCTGTCTCTAGAGCTGAGCTCCGTGTTCCACCCCCTCCACCCCGCCGCGCTCGTCCCCCGTGCCCGTGGGGTGGTGTGGGGCCGCCTCTTGTCAGCTCAGCCGCTTCCCGTGGGCAGGCTGCCGGTGGAAAGGCCACCGATGGAGCTCAGAGCGCTCAAGGGCAGCATCTGGAGGGCCGTGGGGCTGTCACCCGCGCACTGCGGGCGCTGGTGGCGGGGGGTGAGGTATCGCTGCACTCGGGAGCACCAGCCCCCGCCTTTCGCACCACCAGCCGCAGGTGGGGATGAGGAAGGGCCACCCCGAGGTGCGGATGGCGGCAGTCGACTTCCCCCACCAGCCCTCCCGGTGGTTTCTCGAGTGGGGGGTGACTCCCCCCAGGAGGGCCTGGCCAGGCAGGGCCAGCCACGACCGTGGCACAAGTCCTACGAGAGAGGGGCCAGGCAGGGTCCGACAGCCAAAAGGGAGTCGCGGAGCTCGTGGGAGGGCGACTTCTTAAAGGCCAGGAAGAGGCCGGAGCGAAAGCCGCTGTCCATCGAGAGGACTAAAGGCTCAGAGATCTTATTTGGGATCGCACCGTGTTCCCTGGCCCTCTCTGAGTCACGAAGGGACCTGTTCAGGTTGTTCCTGAAGCAGAGCAGCGGCTCTCGGCGGCTTGTTATGAGTGAGTTTGTCCTTCAGGCCACGGCCCGGGGAGTGCCTGTGCACCACGTCAAAAGGAGAGAGCTGGATGCACTTTGCAGAGGTCAGGTCCACCAGGGAGTTTGTTTGGAGGCCACTCCTCTCCGTTTCAAGAGTTTGGAGGAAGCTGAAAAGCCTGATGTGGGGCATGAAGAGAGTCCGAACCAACAGCTGGTTTGGCTGGCGTTGGAGCAGATCCAGGATCCCATGAACCTGGGGGCACTGCTGCGCTCTGCGTACTTCTTGGGGGTGGACAGAGTGGTGACAAGCCAGAGGAGCAGGTATGGGGTTGGGTAGCTGCTCCTTCCGCTTTCTTCTTTCTTTTCCTGCTGGCTCCCAAAGAGGTTTCAAGCCTGCACTGCTCGACAGCTTCTTTAGAGGGCTTTCTAGGACTGAGCTTGAGAGCTGAATTTGGCTAGCTCCTGCTTTGCGTTGCGCTCTGCAGGGAGGCTGTGGGACATGGTATTCCAGGCTGGTAAGGAGCTTCCCTGGCTACTGTTTGTTTTAACCTGTTTTGTGTTTCAGTTGTCCATCTGTGCACAAAATGCTGTAACCTATTTCCTGGGTTAATTTCTGAGCCCTCCTGTTCTCCATAGGAAAATATGTCCGTATAGTGAGCGAGATCTTTAGTGGACTAGTTGGAATTGCATTGCAGAGGCAAGAGAAGGAAATACAGAAACAAAAACTCTCCCGGATTTCCTTTTTTGCTCTCATATGACACTTTTCCTTTCTTTTTTCCTTGCAGCTGCCCCTTGACTCCAACAGTGAGCAAAGCTAGCTCTGGAGCTATGGAAGTCTTCGACGTCTACAGCACAGATGATCTCCGGAGCTTTTTGAAGGTAGGATGATCCACTTTTTTCTTTCCTTTCAAGAAACCTCAAATATTGCATTTGCTGAGCACAGAGGAGGTACAGGAAACGGACTCAGTTAGTTGCAGTGTCCTGTGCTCCTGCTCTGCATTCCTGTTTGCTGCCAGTGGTCTGTGCTGTCGGACCACCTCTGGCAGGCGCACACCCCCAGTCCCATTCCCATCGGGTGGGGTAACAGGTCTGAGTTGTGGGTCTTTTTCTGGAAGATGGTGGTAGGATAATGCTGCGTCTATCTCCCATGCTCAGGCTGTCAACTTGGTAAGACGGGGTGCGTCTCCCCTTCTCTCCGTGGGGACCGGAGCTAGCGTTGCTGCCTGCAGCGGGTCTTGCCGGGTGTGTGGTGGAGGCAGCATCCCGGGGCCCAGGCACATGATGGCAGCATTGGGCAGCCTTTGGAGCAGGGGAGAGAGGAGAAACCAGGGCTGGTGCGAGCTGCTGTACCTATGCGGTGAGGTGAGATAGGGCCCTTTGCAGAACATGCTGCCAAAGGAAAGAGAATGCACGTGGAAAAACGTGATTTAAACTGAAACAAACCCAGGGATGTTGCTTTGAATTGGCAGAGCGTGTCCATCCCCTGTGATAGCACTGCCCCAACTCCCCATGGAGGTCCCATCTGCCTTGGCTGGGCTGGGGACCAGCCGAATATTGTGTTCACACAGAGCAGGGGGCTGCAGGCTCTCATCTGCCCTCCCCTGTTCGTGTAGGATCCCCCAGACGATTCGGGAAGCAGTGGGGTTGGAGGGTTCTGCACGGGGTGGGAGGGCAGAGGCTGCAGACCCTCAGGGGAACGGAGGCACCCGGTCTGCGCTCCGGGGTCGCTGCGTGCCTGTGTCCCTTTGAGGAAGAGCTTGTGGGGTGACTGCGAGGAGGCCGAGCAGAGGCAAGCCTGGACTCTTCCCACTTGGTGCTAGAAAATCTTTGTCCAGCTGTACAGTAGGTCTGTGGCAGCTGGAGCTCTGGATGATGGTGAAATGAAAGATACATAAAATACACTGATACTTAATTGAAACAGATGGAAGAATCACTTTGTTACTGTAAAGCTTGAATTATTAACATTTTGAGCCATTGCAGCAGTTCATTTAATTGCACCCGGATTCACTGGCCTAACCCTTGGTATTGCCTGGCTGGTGTAAATTTGATATAACGTAATGTAAAAAGTGCCAATTTTGCAGGAAATGAAGCTGGCAAGAAACAGCAGCTCTTTTATTGTTAAAATGGATTTCCAAGACAAATAATTAAGGGTCTTTTTACCAGGGTGCAGGAGGGACGGCTGGTTCGCTGGTTCCAGGAGGCACTGAGTGTTGAGTGCCCTGCTTTTGGTACGAGCTGATTTTTGGCATCTGAGTTTGAAAGCGTGCACTTGTGTTTGAAAACGTTACTGTGGGCTTCTGATGGCTGAGCCTGCACTTGAGAACTTCCACTGTATTGCTCTGTGGATTAGCCTTATGCTAATTTGTTTAACACTACTCTTTTTGTAAGCTTTCCTGGCAAAAACCTTCCTAGAACTGTTGTATGGGCAAAAAAAAGCTTTTCAGTTGCTGTTTGTTTGCTTGCTGAACTGGAATAAACACCAGAAGGGAAATTACTTTTTTTTTTTTTCCCCCCCCTTAAATCAAGGTTTGTGTGTTGGTACTGGGAGGACTTTGCTGGTAAAAATTCAAAGGATGCCAAAAAAATGAGAAAAGCCAGTCAGTTAACTGAAAACTTAAAAAAAAAAAAAAGTGTGTTTGCGTACTTGATGTATTTTTTCTTTTTAGGCTTGAAAAATAGGCAATTTTAAAATATTTGTTTACTTTCCCTTTGTAGGCTAAAACTGCAGAAGGCTGGGAAGTTGTGGGAACAGTCAGCAATCCTGAGGATGCAGAAAATATTCCTGTCATCAGTTGCTTGGAATTTCGGTGGAATAAACCCATTATTATAGTAATAGGTATTTCAATTTACAGAGCTTTGGGCTTGGCGGAAGGGCCTGTGTGAGCGACCGATCAGGGTGATGTTTCACTCCAAAGCTTGTTGCAGGTCTGGTACATTACATCACACTTTGGTCTGGAAAAGAAAAGCTGAGCAAGGAGTCCTAGAATGATCTGGCTGCAAATGAAATAGGGACCCAGAAGAAGAGGGAGAACTGAGAAGCCTCCCAGTAGGAACTGCAAGAACAAAGCAGTTTGTGTAGATAACAAGGAGTTTACTAGCTGTAGAGGCTCTAGATGGCAGTTTTCAGTGGCAGGACAGGTCTGGGTCAGTGTAGCCACAGCGTGTTGGTTTGCGCTGTGTTCTGTGGTGTGTTTGATCCTATCCTAGAGCCCTTGAGCCTGGATTTTCTGTGCTGGTGAACCACAAACCTGAGTGAGAGTGCCAGGAGGTACGTGTTTGCTCTTGCTGCACTGAGGCTGTAAGGGTGAGCTGTGCCGTGTCTTTGCTCTGTCATGTTTCCTCTTTAAAAAAAAAAAACAAAACAGGAATACATCTCTGTGCCCAGGTCTGGAAAGAAGCATGAGGAGCTGTCACTGAGGATGGTCTGAACGCAAAGCTGGGCTTTGTGGCACGGAGACCAGCCAGTGGTTGCTTTTGTAGCTTGGGAGCAGTTGGCTGCCGCGGTCCTTGCAGGAGGAGCGGGTGTAACCTCCTCCCTGCCAGACCTGTGCGCTGTTTGAGCAACAGGTGACACTTTCCTGAGCCCCTAAACTGGGTGATTCCTCCAGGGCCCTCCACTTCTCCCCTCTCTTTGTGTAGGGGAGACTTGCAAAGGACGCTGTCTTCTGTAGGCAGAGTTTGGGGTGGTGCAGCCTCCAAGAAGGTGAAGAGGAGTTAACGGCCTGGTGGTGAATAGAGAAAGAAATTCACCCAGGAGTGCTGCTCGAGGCACCCTTGGGCGGCCATGCTGTAGCCCCCCGCTTTATGTCACCTGTCACAAGAGCTGGTTTGAGCTTTTACACTTGGAAGTAGTGTCATGCTGGTGATGAGCCGTCAAGGGGCTGTAATCCTGCCCTGTGCTGCGGTTTTCTTGGCTCAGAAGACATTCCTTTAATTAAAATGTTTATTGAACTCCTAGAAATACTGACAAGACAACGCCGCAAATCTGGCATCTCTACAAGATGTGTGGAGCTTTATTATAAAGGGAGTAGGGAGGCTGGCAGCACTGCTGATGGACCACAAAGAAATGCATCCCAGAAACGACGACAACACCGGGAGAAAGGAAGGGGGTGAAAGTGGCAGTGGTGTCGTTACCTTGAATTATGAGAGATTTCTCCAGGAAAAAGTCCAAATATCCTTTTGTCAAGGGAGATTGGAGGCTGATTGGTAGATGCATGAGGAGAGCTCCCGGACCTTGCAGCAGTAATGATTTCAACTCTCTGCTGAGCACTAACTCTTTGCTGAAAAGAAAATTGAACATTACAGTCGTCTGATGCTGGGGTTGTTTGAAGAAACGTCCTAGATCTGAATATGTAGCGTACCTGCAGCTGCAGAGAGCAGCAGAGATAATTTAGCATGGTAGTGAGCTTCCTCGCATTGCACAGATTGTCTTGTAAGTTAAGCATTTGCAGACTAGGATTCACGCTCCTGGCAGCCTCGCTGGCTTGGCAGAGAGTGATTTGGACAGTCCAGCTTAATGTTGTCTGCACTGGAGTCGTTGCTGAAGGTGACAGGCAGGCTGGCTGCCGTGAAGACGGGGAGCCATGTCCGAACAGGAGCAGATTGGGAGCAGTTAGATGTCTGAGCAAGAAGAGTTTCTGGGTAATTTGTTCTTCTTACGCATTCAGTCTTTAGCTGGAGGTTTAAAGTTTTCATGGAATTGGTGGTTTTACCGAGATGCTCATTTTGCATATTTCTCTGAACTGCCAGCATGGCCGCTTCTGCCTGGATTTGAACTGCCTGCACTGGAAACTGCAGTTGTTACAATGGTATTAATTGTAAACAGGGCAGGAAACCTGTTTTATCATTTCAGTCAAGCTCTAACTCTGGTCTTTGAGGCCTGTCAGTGAGGACTGAAGCTAAGAGATGGAAGTCAAAGATCAAAGTCAAAGTGGGAAGTGTTTTGTTCACCAGTATAAACTAGGATTTAATCTGATTCAGTCAATACTCCCTCCCTTGTGTCACACTCTGCAAGTCTTTTTGCCCTGAATTTATGGTTCCTAATTATTTTAAGCAGCCAGAGCCATAAAAAGCTTTGTAAAAGCTGGAAGCAAAATTGCTGCCTTTATTAGGAATCGTAAGACCCTTATCAGGGAGAGGAGAGGATTGCTCCAGGAGCTGTTGCACCTCTGGCAATAGCTGCTGTCCCAGTTGGAGAGTCCCACGAGAGTGTGGTTTGAGAGGCTCAGGAGGCAAATGTGACTTTAAGTTGTAAAACTTTTCTGTGTTGAATCAGGAAAAAGTAGGATAATTTTTTTTGTCTTGAAGCATCCCTAGTGAGCCCCAGTCTAGCGATGAAGAGGCAGGCCGGGCTGTGACAGGCCTGGCTTCGATTCCTTGTGTTGCCCAGGCTTCCCTGTGACCTTGGATAATTCACCCTGTTGGCTTACAGCAGGAGGGAAGCAATGGTTAGGGTGGGATTTTAGTTTTCTGAAGGTTCATTTACCCCAGCCAAAGGATGCTTTTACCTGTATGGCTTATTTCATGTGGGAAGGTGAGGCAAGATGCATTACCCAAAGCATTCTTTTCCTTACACAAAATGCATCTTGCCAGTTAGAACAGGCCAGCAAAACATGAGACTGGGCTTCAGCTTCCCGTCTATGAAATGGGAATAATGACATGTTCCTACCCTGTGTGGTCAGAGGGATATTGCGAGACGTAGGGACCTGTGTCAGGAGACACCAGGGGCAGAATTTTGTGGCAGCTCAGCCCAGCAAGGAGCTCGTTTGGAGTGAGTCTCCAGAAAGTGCCTAAAGCATCCATGTCAGATAAGTGTCTACATTTAGGTGAGCTGAGTGAGGCCTTGGCGACCACCCTGGTCACACAGGCAGAGGTGCAGAAGCCCTTGGTTAGGCAGCGTGTGCCCCACCGGTGCCATCCCAGGACGAGTCTGGGGTTCAGCCGGGGTCGGGGTACGGCTGTCAGAGGGGAACGCTTGGCTTCCAGCATGCTGAGCCTGTTTAATCAGAGGGTGAGCCCGTCTTTGAAATGAGCTGGGTATTTTTGCAGCCGTGTAGCTGTCTGTGTAACTCCAAATAATGAATGTGGAAGAATTCTTTGGGGAGCCGAGCGGGCTGGGAGGTCTGTGGTCTTCTGCATTTTCACTTGTCTGCGCGCAGGATTGTTTAAAGCCTCTCCCTTTCCATTTCCCTTTGTGACAGAGTGAGTCAAACAACTACTAATGACCTGGGATAGATTTCAACTCTGTTTCACCAGTGTATCAGCCCAAACATATCAGGGCTGTTGGATGGTTTAACAACTAATCAATTGAAGCCTCTGGTTAAACTGTCTGCATTCACAAGTTGCACCCAGCTGGTGGTACTGTCTGCTGAAAAGGCTGAGCCCGTCACTATCAATAGGGATGTGGGATTTGCTGGACCAGATCAGGCCTGTGGCCTCTTGTCTGCCTTGTCCCTCTGGCAGCAGCCCACGGACGTGGGCAGCCGTCTGCGGGCGCGGTGGCTGCTTGCATGGGGGATCTTTGCGCTCACGCTACAAGGCTTTACGCCATGCACACAGGCGTGTTGCACAGGTAGTCCCCAAAAACACTTCAGATACTGGAGAACAGATCCAGGGAGGCTGGAGCAGGCCAGGAAGGAGAGGCAGGTAAGGTGCCCGTCTCGCCTCTGGTAGTTCTTGGCTGTTGCTGCGTGGGAGCTGCTGAGGTTGCTGGTGAGCTTAGGGGCAAGGGTGTAGTTGTGACAGAGCATTAGCAAGAACTGTACTTGGGAGAGGGGAAAAGGGACGTGGGAGCGGCTGCGAGCTGGCCTGAGCAGTGTCTTTCTTCTGCAGGTAGTGAAGGTGACGGACTTTCCTTAGAGACGCAGCTCTTGTGCCATCGGATGCTGGCCATACCCCCTGGCAGAGCGCTTCACCCCGGCATCGAGTCGCTGAACGTCTCTGTTGCTACAGGTAAAAACAGTTCTGAGCACAAAGGCATCGTAGTCCAAATTTCTGTATTTAAAAATCAAACAAACATTCAGGCCCGCAGAACGATTTTTCTTGTGGTTTAAAGTAAGATCTTTCTTTATTTATTTTTGCTTTCCTACAGGTATTCTCCTTCACTCCATCTGCAGCCAAAAGCTGAGGCACGGCGATTGAAATTTTTTTTATTTGGTGGGGGAAGCTGCTCGGCGTTTCGTGGCTGTGCTCTGTCGGTGTGGATATGGAAGTGCTCTTTCCAGAGTCTTCACCGTCGCTGCAAGTTATGGGGAGAGTCTCCCACTGACCTGAGCTGCTTCGTGGCTGACGCACGATACCACCAGCACCTGGCTTAATGCCGAACTCGGATACCTGCACAGGTAACAGCTCCCACCGGCACCTCGGGGGAGCAGCTGAACGGGAGACAAAGCTCGATTTTAAAAGCAGACAGCCAAATCCTTCAGTTCTGGCAGTAAAATACCTGGTGATGGCCGCGAGCTTTGTGCTTGTTGCTC
This sequence comes from Strix uralensis, assembly GCF_047716275.1. Lineage (NCBI taxonomy): Eukaryota > Metazoa > Chordata > Aves > Strigiformes > Strigidae > Strix > Strix uralensis. The sequence continues at coordinate 11,581,695 of NC_133991.1, forward strand.
AGGGGACTTCATACATCACTCGGGACTTTGTCCATCGCTTGTGCTGTGGAGAGAATTCGGGCTGTAGGCGAGAGCCAGTACTGCTGAGAGCAGCTGTGCCCCCCCGTGCCCCAGCCCCCCACCCCCTTAGCAGCCGAGAGGGTGCTGGTGAGAGCCAGGTATGATTTGGGACTATTTGGTAGCAGTTTCTTCACGACGAGATGGTTTCTCTGTTCCATATTGCTGCTTGAATGTCTAAAACCACACTGTGTTGTATCTGGTTGTAAACCAGGTCTGCAGCCCTGCCCAGGGACGGACACGAGCTGTTAGAAAATGGCTGTAGTGGGGAAAAACACGGCCCATTGAAATAAAGCCTCTGTAAAGATTGGTTGTAGGCTCGAATCAATCCTTTTTGTGTCATATATAAATCCAGAGCGTGGTTAGTGGAACAGAGCAATTCCTTTAGGTGGGAAGGGGAATTGGGAGCTTTTTCTCTTCTTCCGGGGCAGTTTCCTTTCCATGGTGGGCCTGATCCTACTGGATGCTGAGCTGCCCCAGCACCACCGTCCCCACTGATGGCATGGTGGGTGGGGTGAGGGCAGCTTCATTTGCAAATATCCTGGTTGAAAACCAGACTGGCTAAATTATTGAGAACCAAATGAATGTTATCACTTAGCACCTTAATTATTTTATTTAGCTACTGTGGCCCTTTGCATAGGATTCCTCATTAACACTTAATTTACAGTGCCCTTTAGGGATAATTTCAAACAATTCAGCTCAGTCTCCCCCCCTTCTCCCCTTCCAAATGAACAAGTAAATCACTCAGAGTGACTAATTAGGACTTTCCTTTGAGCTAAATGAAGTCTGTAAACCGGTCTGTGGATGTGGAGGTTTTTCAGATGCGTCCTTGGGAGGGCCTGGCCGGTGGGTGCTGCAGGGCTGGGGACCTCCCAGGTGCCCGGGGTGGAGCAGGGGGACAGGACAGGACATGGAGCTCTTGCAAAGCGTCGCACTCACTTGTGTGGCTGTGATGGAGAAGGTGCCTGAGCTGCGGCTGCCCCGGCGCCCTCTCCGCTGGAAAAGGACAAAACCCAAATCCCTCCGACACGGCAGCTGTCGGGGCTTTGTTGCCCGAGTGTGAAGGTGAGCTGGTCACTGAATAACGGTGAGCTGGTGCATTGCTGGGGCGACGGCTCTTGCATTTTGTGGGCTGAATATCTCTTTTTTTTAATTTTAATGCTGAAACAGAAGGCTCAGGGCCAGGGAGGCTGCAGGCCAGGCCTCCCCCCGGCGCTGCTCCCGCAGCCGTGGGTGCCCCAGCAGAGGGTGCCCGTGGCTCAGGTTTGCTCATTTTTCAGAGGAAAGATTCAGCGCTTGGGGCTAACTGAATCCTTCCTTCCGAGTGGTAGGGATGAGGATAAAGCCATTTCTTTATTCTTGACCTATAGGTAAGTATGTATACTTTGATTTCGTAGGAACTGCGGTTTCTCCTTTTTCCTTTCTTTTTAATTTATTTGAGCAGTACTTCAGTAGAGCAGACACCTCACTGGCTTTGCGTGTGTTTGGGAAAGCCGGGCACCGGCAGACTGTGCTTAGCCATGCCGGCTCACCCCCTCTAATGAGGAGGCAGGTGAGTAACGATGGAGCAGCTACTTCTGGAAGGCTCCCAAAAAGCTTTGAAACCTCAGTGCCCGCAGCGGCTCTGCCGACGGGGTGAGTGAGGTAGATCAAAGTTCCCGCAGTCCGTCAGCCCGGCAGACGACTGCCCTGCGAATTTCCCCGTAGAGCTGCTGGATCCACGGGGCACCTTGATTTGGTGCTGGAGTAGCAGACAAAGCTTGTACGGAGTTGCATGAGGCTGGAATTTTAAGAGACAGGAATTTGAGCACCAGCTAGGGCTGCAGCTCAGACTTTTTGGCTTGAGAACTGCAATACAGCCTTTTGTGGGAGCAGTAAATCCCACACTGGACATCTCTGCTCCTTGCCTTTAGCCCGTTTCCCTCAGTGGTAGGTTTTGGCCCCGCTTCATTTCACTGGGATGCCCCTCGGCCATCGCTCAGCAGCTTTGGACGGAGCTGCTGCAGCCGATGTGTTCTCCAGCCCCAGCTCCATCCTGCTCCGGGCCGAGACCCGCGAGGAGCACAGAGACCTCTGCACGCTCGCACCTTTGGAGATGGAGCTTTGTGCTGTGCAGTTTGCCCCTGATCTAATAAATGCGATCCATTAATTGGATCATTGCCTGCTTCTCCAGCTAATTTCCTGGATATTTTTAAATGTTAAAATGTAGTTTTTATAGTCTTTCATTATTTTTAGCCTTAAGCTTGACTATAATCGCCCCTGTAATGTAACTGTAAAAAACTCCCAGCTTTATATCATAAAGGAGGACATTAATTGTCATTTTTTTGTGTACATCAGCAAGATCAAAACATGCTTCCTGATTACTTCTGTTTGTACATACAATCTCTTTGATATTTAGATATGAATAAAGTGTGTGTGTAATTTGAAAGTCAATTCTTCCCTCCCCGCTGCTTGTCATGGATTCTTTTCAGAGGCTTATTTACCAAATTGATTTTAAAATTTAGTAATTGCCCTTCCAAAATGATTTCTCAATAATCAAAGTGTCTCTAAGCTCAGTGGCAAAATATTTGTCCTCCTTGGTTCAGAAGACGTGCTCTGCGCCTCGGCCTTTTTATCCTCAGACGAGGGCGAACGCAAATCTTTTCATCCCCCAAAAATCAACTCCGGGGAGAACTGGCTGCGAGGGAAGCTCAGCTCATGCCCCAGATTTCGCTTTTGTGCACAGATTATCAACACGACCGAAAAAATCCCATTCTATCAAATCCATCACTGGGTCCTGATGAGGTTTCCTGAGGCTGGAAGGGTTTTGTGACAGAGGACACGTGTCCCACGGTGGTGCCACGGCTGAAGGGAACAGTGTGGGGTGCTGCTGGGCTGGGGCAGGAGCAGCCAGAGCTGGAAACGCCACCCAAGAGGCACCTTCCTCACCGGCGGCGGGGAATCCTCCACCGCGCCGCAGCCCCGATCCACGTTTGTAAATGTAATCAACCTTGAGGTCTTGTTACTTCCACAGGTGCAATTAACATTACCATCTGCTAATCCGTGATTAACGATGTTTACAAATATGCTACAACATGTTAAAATGTGCCGGCACTCTTTTTTTTTTTTTTTTCTTCCCTTTTTTTCTCCCCCTCTCCCTGTTTTGGCGTGGGAGCTGTGCCACCGGCAGCGGCGTGGGAGGGATTTCCCGGCGGAGGGCTCCCCATTTTGTTTTCATTATTTAAAAGTGCTGTTAAACTCCAAACCAGCTGTAGGAATGACAAGTTCAAATCAGAAGGTCAGTGCTGCTAAATGGGATTTAATTGCACGAGGGTTGAGGTACAAACTGATGAATCTGAATAATATAACTTTGTGGGGAGCGACATATGGTGCAGTTTAAAGTAAATTTTTATTGATCATCCCACAACTGATGTGTTAATGAGATGGCAGTCTTTGCTTTGGGTTTGATATTGATGTGGAGTTTTAATAATGTCACACAGGAATATTGTGGAGGGTTTTATAATATATATGAAAAAAGTGTTTTCTATTAACTGCCGTTTTCTTCTTAACACAGAGAGGAATACATTATATCGCTACTGTATGTCCTCCAGATCTAGGTTACATGTAATTGCTCGGTAATTGGTAGAACCATGTAAAAGCCATGGTATTTGCCAGTAAACCCTCCTAAGTTACCATGAAATTGAAGTGTGATATTTATTCTCTACAAAACTTGCTACCCAAATATCATGTACGATCGGGTTTGGCGCGCGCTTGTGCAGTGGCTGTGCCGTGTGTAACGCCTGCACGGCTCGGGTTTTGCACTGGTATCAGCCTAAGCACTGGAAGGGTTTCTGACCGGGAGGTTAAGGGGTTATTTTGCTTCAAGGGGAGATGCTTTAACCTCCCTTGGGCTTCAGTCTCACGATTATTAAAGGTGTTTTGAGGCCCAACTCAAAGTGATGGAGGTTTGGAGGCAGCTCAAGAAGTTCTCGCTGTGTTTTCAGTGGGACTGTGAATAGTAATTACGTGTACGATGGGGTTTGAAGCCTTTGGAGGTAAAGTATTTGTCAGTACACTGGGGCGTCACCTGTATTTTAGCCTCTTGTTAAGTAGGGTGTCCAAAACTGTTCCCATCTTAGCAATTCTCACAATTTAACCATGACTCTGGTTTAGAGACCTCCAGCCCCATGGGCGTGCATGGGCTCACGTGCAAGGAGCCTCCACTTTGGATTTTTCCTCTGATGAAGGTTTTTTGCCCCCTCCTGCGAAACGGCTGGGTGGGTTCAGCGACGACTCCTTATCGCCTGCCACATGGCTTTAAATATGAGCAGAAGTAATTGCTTTGCTTATGATCAATAGTTTTATATACTTTAAAAATGTAACAATATGCTGTGAATTGATGCAAAGTTAAACCTGCCAATTTTTTTTTTTTTTTTTTTTCCGCTGGCCTGTTTTAGAAGCTGCGAACTCAGCAGAGTTTCCCCTGCGCTTGGGAAGCGGCAGCTCAGCTGTTTTCTCCAAAGACCTGAACATCGCATCCTGCGTGTCCCACGGATCTGGCCCTGACTGCTGGGTCCCTTTTCACGGCCGCTTGCACAGGACAGCAGCTGTAGTGCCTGCAGTTGGGTATAAATGTCCTTTCTTAGCATTTTTAAAGCTGCCTTTGAAAGGTTTGTACAGAAGATATAAAGTCCACTCGACCTTGTGGGTTCAGGGCGAGGACTTACCGAAATGGCGAGGTGTTACCAAAATGTCTGAGCACCAAACTGCCCACGGGAAAACGGGCAGAGGAGCCAGGCTCAGCCCCGTGGGGCAGCTCAGGGTGACCAGCGCTGCCTCGAAGCCTCTATGCCTATATAACTCATTAGCACTGTTCCAATGTTTAATTAATTATGGGAGCAATCGCTGCCTGCTTCTCCTGTAGGAGGCAATGAATAGTAAAATGATGCTTTCCCTCCTCTCCTCTTTCCACTGCCCAAATCTGCAGTCACTTTCCCTGTTTTGAAAGCTGTTGCTGCAGATGTGCCTTTTCCTTCGTATTTTCGAGCCTCCCCGGGGTCGGGGTGCTGTGGGTTGACGCCCCTGTTCGCAGTGGGGGCTGGGACCCGGTCCCACAGCAACCCCTCGCTGCCACCAGGTACCAGTGCTTTGGGAAATGGCCTCTTTCCCTGCTTTGCTGCCAGGGGCAGGCGGTCAGGGGCCGGTACGGGGCTGGGGCAGGGGGGAGCCGGACGTGGGGAAGGGAGCGAGGGGGTCCAGGGGTGAGGACAAGGAGCAGTGGAGCGATGCTGCGGGCAGGGCAGGATGGAAGTTGTCCCACCACTGCTGCAGCAGAGCACCCTTATGCATACTTGTATCAAGGTATGGGATAGTATCACGCATTAAATAGGTGTGACGTGGTGTTAGAGCAAGGAGCGGTACCCCTTTTCCATTTGGGATCGTTCCTGGCACACACGCTCCACCCCATGAGCAGCTGCTGGGGGGGAATTGAGCCATTTTGCAACCCTGGACCAAGCTGCTTGCACAGCCCTGTCCCTGTCCACTGAGGATGGGGCAAGTCGGTGCCGTAAAACCCTCTTGAGCCGACCCCGGGCGAACCCCCCACTCCCCTGCGGCGCCGCGGGGGAATCGGCGAGCGGGAGAATAGTGACGAGCGAGGGGGATGCGAGAGCGATGCGCGAGGGTTCGCCTTACCCGGCAGAATAAATGAGGTGGTGGTGTCTGGCGGCGCCTTCGCAGCTTTGCCAACCCTCATTAGCACCTTTCAGCAAAGCGGAGCTTATTCAAACTATATCACAAGTCTTTTGCTGGAGATTGCATCTGTGCCTAATATGCATTTTTATATAAACAAGGGTACTAAATGGCCTTTCAGTTCCCTCTGTAATGTCTTTTTTAATGGAAGGTCCTGAATTAAGAACATATATATATGACTCTAAGAATTTTCTAAGTGATATTGAAAACCTATTGTAAAGTAGGATTTCTTCTTGCAAAATTATTTTAATGAGGTTCCAGTTTATTTTCTGGCTATATTTTACTTATTTAATCCTCCAGAGGGGCTTTTCAGAGGCAGCATCTCATTTTCAATGCAACTATTCTTAACATTAGGGAAAACTACCTTTCTGAAATGCATGAAGGAAAAAAAAAAAGAACCAGAGGAAGATGTACGAGATAAGAATAAACTTGAAAAGCTTTGAGGTGGTTTATGGCTTCTCTTGAAAGAATAACAGTTCATGTATTTTTGTTATGGTGTGGTTTAATGATGCTTGCAGAAAAAAGATAAGGTAGAAATGGAAATATAAAATTAAACCAGCAAAGTGAATGTGATTATTTTAGTTACTAGTATTACCTGGGGAAAACGCTCTTGGGGTTTTTTATCTAGACTAAATATTTGCTTTTCTAAAAGGGAAGGCCCTCTGCATCTCCCGGCACAAGGGTGGGAAGTGACATTTTCCTGTGGTCCAGCAACCGCAGGAGGCTGGAGGCGGCTCTGCCGGGGGCCCTGACCGCCGGCTGCCCCGCGGCGGGTTCGTCCCAGCCCAGCGCCGGGTGTCCTGGGGATGCGCTTTGCCCACAGTGGTTTTCGCCAGGGCTGGGCCGGGTGCCGTGATGGGGAGATGACCCCAAGAGGGGCTTCGCAGCCTCACCACAGTGTCTGTGCCACCGCGTCACCGCGGGCACCCCGAGCGGGTGGGGGGAGGCACAGTGGGACTCTGGTTCCCAGCAAATGTGTGTGACAGGGCTTTGTGACTGTTCCAGAGCGCTTTTCCTCACCGGGACCTGGGCATGGCTAATCCCCAGGGCAGCATGGTCTTGGCCATCCTGTGCCATGCCATCCTGTGCCATGCCATGCCATGCCATGCCATGCCATGCCATGCCATGCCATCCCACCTTTGCCATGCCATGCCATGCCATGCCATGCCATGCCATGCCATGCCATGCCATCCCATCCCTCCCCTGCTATTTCACCCCACCCATCCCCGGCAGCAAAGAGCTCAAAGGCTGTAACACTGCCCCAATCCAAGAGCTCTTGCCTTCCCTCAGCAGCTCCGCAGGTTTCCAGTCCGAGCTGAGATGTTGTGGGATCATGCTGGCCGTGCAGTTTGATGGGGACTCAACAGGATCAGCCAAATCTCAAGTCAACTCGGGCACAACAGGCACGACCCTGGCTGAGTATGGCCCCCGAACATCCCGTTCCAGCCGCTGTCGGTGAGCCCAGCACTGGGTCATGAGAGGTAAACTCGCCGATGAATTAAGCCTGACATGTGGCCTTGAGCCTCACCGGGTAGTTAATTTTTCAATTTCTTTCATGGATCTGGAATAGCAAAGAGTCTGTTTATAATTAAAGTACTTGAAGATTTATACTTTAATTCAAATAGCTGAAAAGAAGCAGTTTCTGTGTAGGTTTCTTCACTATCAGAATCTAAAACAGATTATTATGTAAATTTTTTCGATCCTAAATTCATTATAATATTCAATTTCAGGAAATGCTCTTGACCATCTGCTGCTGCTCTAAGAAATGAGTCTTGGAGATTGTTTACTACCAGAAATATTGTAGGTATTTAGGGTAGATCACAGTGGAGTGTAAGGGCAATGTACTGATTTCCGAGTCTGGTTACATAAACCCGCAGTGCTGATGCCACGAGCCGAGTGAGTCAGAAAGTGCATCCGCAAGAGTGGCAGCTGATTCTTTGCCAGCATCCGGGCTCATCCCATCTTGTCCCAGCTCGGGGTGCCAGTGCCACCCCCCTTCCCCACAGCGTTGTCCCGTCTGTGAGCGGAGGATACCGGTCCTTCTCTGTCTTGTAGGGAGGCAGTATAGATTAATTCCTGGTATTAAAGTGGTTTGAGATCCTGGGATAAAAAGTACCATGAAAGTATCATTTGCTGTTTATTGTGACCTCCAAACTTGCCAAGAGAAGCCATGTGCTGATCTCCAGCGAGTTTCCCTCTTGATAATTAGAGCAAGAGGGGCCAAAAAGAGGGGGCGAAGCCCTTGTCACCTGCACGTGCACAGGACTGGGAGCCCAGTGCTACCACTGAGCCGTGCTGAACCTTAATCTATTTTTCCCAGTGTATTTTACTACCAAAGCTTGGATGTCGTTAGTGGTGTCAGGTGCAATGGGTGAAGCCCAAGAGCGGTGAGACCGACAGGCTCGAGGTGCTGCTCCTCCCCGGCTCCCAGCACTTGCTTTCGCTGCTGTTATTCAGCCTCTGCAAGACACTAAAAGATGTTTCTGCCCCCCTGCTTGCTCCTGCACGTTTGGGGTTGGCTTTGTATGGAGGAGGAATGTATTAAATGTGTTTTCTTTTTCTTCCACCGCAGCCTCACTCAACAAGTGCAGCACCCACAGGGCCGGCGGCTGTGCCGATCGATCGGGGCCAGGGCTGGGACCGTGCCTGCCCTTCCCGGCGACTGTGCCCAGTATTGACGAGTGGGGCTGAGGCTGGGAAGCAACGGCTGCTGGCGGGGAGCAGGAGGGGAGCGCTGCGGGGGTGTCCCCAGGGCTCATGCTTCCGCTGGACCGGCAGCCAAGCATCACCCGAACATCCTCTCAGCACGGGGTTGGGATGACGCTGCATGGAGAATATTCGTTAATATTGAATTATGTACAGTATTTGGAAAGATGAACTGTTAATGTAGTGGAATAGACTTCAGAAGGGCACTTGTGTCCATCTGGCTGGGTAGTGTAGGGGGATGTGCCTGCGTGCAGGGGGATGCCTACGCCGAGCAGGAAGCGTGTCGTATGGCTCTAGCAGTTTCTATAAGAGCGTACGCAAAGGGCTCGCAGCGCTACTCCCGGTGCAGCACGGCGCCTGCCAGTGTAGGAGCTTCAGAGTTGCCTGAGGTTGGTTTTTCAGCAAACCCAGTTTGGCTGCAAGGCTCGTCTGTGCTATTAGTGGTGTGTAGGAAGGTGGGTGATGGTGTGGGCCTACAGGACAGGGGCTGTTCAGCAGCCCTTGGATAAATATCAGTGTAGGGTATGACGGAGAGGTTTTTTTTGTTCCTGTTGTTCTTCGTTCATGTACAAACTATGAAACCAGCGTTTTCTTATCTGGAGCTGTCCCAGGCTTCAGTATTCAAGCCCTGGCAACCACTAATCGCCTTATTTCCCCTCCTTCAGGGAAATTTTAACTCTTGTCCTCTGCTGCTGAGTAGATCTTTAAGCCGGTAATAGCGTGAGACAGAGGGAAATTAACGGCCTTGTCCTGCCCCTTCCCTGGCTGAAAACTGCTAAAGAATTAAAGAATTAAAAAGGTATAAATTTGCATTCAAATTATTTTCCTGCTGATGAGGGGTTTGGTTTTAACTGGGTGTGAGGGAAGGTGTAGACACCCTTCCCCTTCCCTCCTCTCCGAGCCCCGGCAGCTCCTGTGTTTGTGGGGTCAGCCGTGGGGAATGGGAACCCCGTGGTGCTGGGGTTGCCCGGGATGGGATCTCATCAGCCAACAGCTGCTCCGGCATCTTGTTCCCTCTTAAAGGTCCTAATCCTCGCCGCTGGCACCCGCAGAGGGGATGAGGAGGGCGGGTGGCCTTCCTCTGCTGGCCAGGGATGCGGCGGTGGCACTGTGTGGGTGCTGCGCCCCGTGTGCTTCACTGGGGTGTAAATCCGGGGTGGGGGGGGGGGCCAGGGCCACGGTGGCCTTTGTCTGCCTGTGCCAAACAGATGTGAACAAACCCGAGTTCGATTTCCAAGACTGCCTGGGGAATATTGCTAACTAATTATAGAAAACAGAAGATGCGTTCCCCTCCTCTTGCATTTTTTGATAAACATTGTCTCCTCTCAACAGCTGAGTATTTAATTAGTGTTGATTGTTGTTCGCGTGTTCAATAACCACTCATCAGGAGGGAGGTGTCCGCTGGGGCAGCGTGGCCTGGAGCACAGAGGAGCGGAGGGTGTTCATAATTAAGGATGCAATTTATTTGAGTAAGTCATGTGTACAGCACCCTGTGTTTTAGGTTAATTTTCAAGGTTAAAGGGTAAAAAAAAATAGCTCACAACTTCGTCAAATGAGGAGTGATGGTTGGCAACTCAACACTGAAAGCTGTGCAGGGGGTGTATATATATTTATATGTGTGTGTGCACACACACACGTATCCAAGCCTCTGTGTGTGTGTACATACGTGGCTGCGCACATGCTCCCACTGGAGCCCTCCAGGTCCCTCAGTGCTTCCCATCCTCTTTCCCTATAGACTGAGCCTCTTTCCCAAGTTTTGGCTGGAAAACGCTGTTGTGTGCAGTTGGACTCTCCAGCTGTAGGAAGGTTCCTTAGGAATGATAAAAAAGAAACAGGCAGCTTTTTCTCAGTGCTGCTGGGGGGTGGGGAGGGCTGAGGTTCACCGCCAGCCTGGGTTTATCGCATCCCGCCGTGGCATGCGGGAGGCACGTTTTCAGCCTCGTGTTTGCCCGTATTTCCCTAAGGAAGAGCGACGCGTGCCAGCGTCCCCGCGGGCAGAGCAGGGATTCAGCTTCGCTTTCCAAGCACCATACAGGTCGCTCCCATTTAGAGGACTAAAACCTCAAACGGGAACAACTGTGGGTTTAAAAGTGTGTGTCGGTGCTCTCTGGAGATGGGATGAGTTGGCACAAGTGGTCTCTCTTCTCTTTTCTTGGTGACCGTGCACCCGTGTCGGGCTTGCACTGACGTCCAGAGCAGGATGGTGAAGATTTGGGGGGGGGGGGTGTAGGATCCATCCCTACCAGTGGGGATATGGGAGCCCCTTCACATGGTTTTAGGGACATCGCTATCATTGCATGTGACCCTCTGCACTGGGCAGGACTCGTCTGGGTCCCCCCCAGCACTGGGAGGGCTTTAGCCTGGGTGGCTGAGCAGGACTGAGCAGGCGTTGGGCACAGCCCCGTTCCCTGCACGGCCCCTTTCCTGCTGACAGGACGGTTTGTGTGTGGGTAGGGGGAGCAGCAGCTAAAATAGTAAATAAACAAATGCCCGTCTCCTCCCTGCATGGTTTCCCCTTTATTTATTTATATGTTTATTTTGCCATGCCTCCTGACAGCAGTGATGGAGCTGTCATGCTTTGGTGGCCACCAGCTCGTGATCTGGCACCTGTTCTCTGCGCTTTAATCTCTCTGCTCTGCTCATATAGAGAGTCTATACATAACCCCCAGCCAAACAAAACGTGAAGAAAAATAAAACCTAATTACATGCCATTGATTTCTTTGCAAATTTGCTTCTAATACACTTTTTGACTACTACTTGATTTTTTTTTTTTTAATTTTTTTTTTTCCCACTTTTCCTTTCTTCTCTCCTTCCCCCGTCCACTCATGCAGCAGCAACCTCCTCCCGGGGAAGCGAGCGGCTGCCGTCCCCGCGCTGGACACGCTGAGCCCTGGAGCAGTTAGGAAATGCATAGCCTGGAGTGGCTTTTTTTGCTGTTAATAGGCCGTAGGGATGATCTGTGCGCTGAGCCTCTTCCTAAGGGACAGGTAGGACTGTACAGCTTCCTTCATTGCTTTTCCCCTTCCCCTCCACTTCATCTTTGTAAGCCTGACCGTTGTTTTCAGTGCCAGCATCACTGTGGGCAGAGCTGCTGGCCACCAGCGTCCCCTCCAGCTCGCCGGGTGCTCCGGAGGCAGCAGCAGGTGGTCTACGGGCCAAATCCAGCTGGCATGGGGGGGCTGGGGTGGGCGGTGGGGGGGCTGGTGCTGGTCCCAGCCTCTGCCACTGATCAGCGTGAGCAGCAGGTTGGCTGTGGAGCAGCTCCCGTGTGCCTGTGCCCAGCGGATGGCCGTGTCCTGGTACAGCAGCATCACTTGGGGGGAGACTGGCACTGGGGGGGCCGGCACGTCGGCGGCACGGGGCAGACCCCCATCCCAGCTCGTCCCATCATGCCCTCACCCCGGAGTTCCAATTGCAGCGTTGGTGCATTGGGCCATCGCTTTGAGTTCGTGCCCTTGCACCAGTGGCTTGGCGCAGGCCTGGCCCCAACGGGTCTGGGGGCTCGGCTGGGGTTGGGGTGTGTTGGCTATGGCAGGAGAAAGACTCCACGCTCACACGGGGCTTTGAACTTCACCGTGATGGTGGGAAATGGCTCCTGCTCCGCTGTTCCCCAGGTCTCGCTCCCTCCGAGGTGCCACGGCGTGCAGGGAGCCCGGGCTGGCACACTGGGTTAGCAAACAGGTGTGCAGGTGGGCGACAGGGCTGGATGTCCCCAGCCCTAGGGACAATTTGCTTGGGTGGGGGGGAGCTGGGGGGCACTGAGCTCCACCGGAGCTCTGTGCAGCAGCTGAAGGGTTAAAGGCAGTGGGATGCAGAGGCAGAGGTCACTGGGCAGCAGCTTTGGTCGGAGCTTGCTCTTGTACATCAATATATTGAATATTCTCTAATCTGGATCTGTGGGAACCGAGTGCAACCCATGTGGAGCAGCAGACGAGTCTTGTCCTAAGGGTGACGCAGGATGGGAGGGCTGAGCGGGGCATAACCTGACCCACCGTTTGCAAATCAGACTCCTAAAAATGTTATCAGATATAAAAATGAAGAAAAAAAAATCCTACAGAGAGAAAAACCCAAAGATTGCCCCCTCCCTTCCTTCTGTGGGGGTCCCCGGGGCTGTGTCCTGACCATGGCCACCAGTGCCACCTATGCATGGCCCCAGTGTCACCAGTGCCAGGGGAGTGCTGACCCACACCTGTGGCACCCCTGGAAGCACCCGCTTCCAAGAGAGCAGCCAGATTTATAGCCTAAGGAGATGTATTTAGGCTGAAGACAGTTCAGTTGTGTTAATTATGAAAATCTAAAGATAATCTATATTTAATGTCAAATTTTTCTCAAATTTACTAAAGAATGAGGAGAATATATGTACATGATGACATTTAAATGAAGAACAAGGTGCAATTAAACTCCAAAATGTACAGTAGACTAATTGGGAGAGGATGACAAATATAGTTATCATCAGCAACTAATTAGGGACCTGCTTTAGCTTTCCCTGCTTGATTAATCTTGACTAGGTGTTAATAAGTTATGCGGGCCCAGCCGTAAGTTGTGAACAGGCTGTTTGTTGCTCCGTCTGGCGTGGCAGGGGGGTGGTTTATGTTCGCAGCCTCGCGGGAGGATGCTTTATGCTCAAAAAGGATGTTCCTGTAAAAGGGGGTTTGTTTTCTCGGGGAGGGGATCGCAAGCACGCCCATCATTGCGGGGGTGCTGGGGGAGGCCGTTTTTTGGCCATGGCAATGTCCCCACGGGGGTCCCTGGGCTGGGTGCGGAGCCTCGGTGCACGGAAGGAGGAGGATGAGCACCCGGCCCCGCATGCCCGGGAGCGCTGGCTCAGCTCTGTTGACACATCCCTTGTCTCCCAGATTTACGCTCTTATCTTTTTGCATTGAAAGGTAAGAATAATAGTAAAATGTTAATGCCGTACTCTACATATAATACTGTACATAAACGGATGACATGACATGGGAGACAGATAAATCACCGCTGTGTTCAGACAATAATCTGCGGGAGACAGAATAACACATGAGTTCTCCGAGTGTAGGAATGTGCTCAGGAAAATGGGGTTTTACAGCCCAAACACTCTCTGATTCTTACTAGGATGTTTATTAGAGTTCAATTTTATGAAATTAGATATATTTTTAAATATGCTGTTCTGTGCTCGTAATGGGCACTCAGTGCTGTAAGAGCCTGGAAATGCTCACAGGTAAATGACTCGCTGGGACTTGGTGCCCGTTAAGACGCCAAATATGTTCACTAGAGCTGTGCTAAAACGGGGAGGAAAATGTGTTTCTGCCTGGAAAACCCCTGGGGGCACATCCCTGGCATGACTTTCCTTGTGGATTTGCAGTTTGTTGGAGTTTCCTGGGGAAGCTGCAGTGCCATAAAGCCCTGGCTCCCCCGCGGGAAGGCGGTGGGGAAACTTCCCCCGGCTGCAGCCATGCGGGGCCGGGATGGACGTGGTTCTACAACCATCCTACAACTGTCCTGGGCTGTAGGTGCGCTAGAAAATGTGGAAAACAGTATCGTGTGCTGGTCCTGCTTGTTGAACATCATTCCCAGGTGGAGAACATGTGGTGGGTGCTGTGCCATGAGGCCCCAGCACTGGGCAGCGGGGGGGGGACAGTGCTGCCACCCTTTAAACATGGCACTTCTGCAAAAAAAACCTCCTCAAAAGGTCTGGGGGGCTTCTCCCACGTGGACTCCAGCGGGGTGTAGTGGGGAGATGCTGCTGACAGATCGAAAGCTGTTTTTTCCCAAGAAACAATCCCGAGCGGTGGTGGGAGAGCAAAGCCATTACCGCGGAGGATGAACTTGGCTCAGTCGCCATGGAAACGCTGGCCGGGACCCGGCGCCGCTCGCGTGTGCATGAGTCCCGTTGACCTCACTTAGAATTATTACCTTTAGCCAAATAAAATAATTTGTGTTAATAAAGAGACCATTTTCTCTCGGCTTCCAAGCGAGCCTTCCCCAGAAGGCAGAGTGACTCCTTAATTACACTTTTACTGCAAGGTGATTAATGTTCAATATGTGATACTCCGTTTAAATAAGTCGCTTATTAACACCTTTAATATGTTTTAATTTTTTTTTTTTTTTCCCTTTTTTTCCCCCCCCTTCCCCCTCACCTTGGCAGGCCGGGCTGGCGGCGGGAGGGGCTGCGCAGCACTAGGTGGAGCTCTGATATTAGGCATGGGTGCTCATGGGCACCCACCCAGCACCCACGGGTGAGCCCTGGGGCCCTGCTGTCTCCCAGAAGGCCAAAATGATGGAAAGCGAGAGGGGAAACCTCAAGCGTCGAGGTCCAGCGGCTGCAGAAGTTAACCAGGGAGCACACCGGGAAACTGCTTTGCTGTTTTCCTGCTGCAAGGTGGTGGTGGGGTGATGTGTGATGAGCAGGCGAGGGCTCAGCAGTCCCCTGGGGAAGGGCTGCAGCAGCCGTGGGATGCTGGGCAAGAGCTGCCAGGGCCTGGCTGGTCCCCCTGGGGTGTAGGACCCAGCCACGCTGGGTTTGGAAACTCCCATCATGGTCCAGCTCTGCCCATCTCTTCTGTGGCCACTGGAGACGGCACTGGTAGACCTGCTGGGGCAAGGCAGAGGAAATGGGGGAAAAATGCTTTTTTTTGGTCATTCCTCAGTTATGGAGGGTCTGTTTTGGGGATGGGTGATAGACACTGGTCTGGGCAGCGGCTTGAGAAGAGCTGGGTGAGAAAAACGCCGCGTGCACTCATTGACTTTTTGCTTTGGGGTATTTGGAGGCGGCTAAACGGGAGGCAGGCGCTCGCTGCCGGCAGCACCGTGTGGGCAGCGCCACTCTCCTTTGGGACCGCGGGATGGTGGCATCGTCCCTGTCCCCAGGCACCAGCACGGGGCGGCTGTGTCCCCCGCCATGGCTGGGGACGGATGGGGTGTCCCAGCGCCACGTGAAGCCCTGCCCTGAGCCTGGGAATCCCGCTCTGTATAACGTGTATCGCGGCCGAGGCCGTTGGGAGTGCGGCAGCCGTGATCAGTGTAATAATAGTGACATTTAGCTGGCCTGAAGAGATAGAACAGGAACCTTAATTACAGTGATTTGTGATGCCTCTTGAAGCAATATATATATGAAAAATATAAGTATGTATATACAATAGCTGGGCTTCCAAAAACACAGGGGATTCTTCTCTTCCTTTCTTAAATCAGCTGGTTTGAAAATGCACAGCTTCTGGTTTCCTAAAGGAAACACCTGAGCCTAGAACAGTGCCCAGAAAGGGCAGCCAGGATCATTGTATCTCCAGCTCAAGCCGTTTGCTCCTCTCTGCTCAGTCCTCAAGCGAGGAGAGAGAAATTTTGAGGCACTCCCTCCCCTTCTGCATGTCATTTTAAGGATCTTTTGTGCTCCTGCTCATTGTTTGGTTGGGTGCTTGGCTGGTGTTTTAAAAAAGAAATTCCTGTTACTGTCTGAAATGGATTGTTTCTCACGACTGCAGCTGAATTTCTAAAGTTAAAAAATAATTTTATTTTATATCAGGCTTCTTTTTTTAGAACTATTTTTATTTGTGCAGCAACAGCTTTTTATAAACGTTATTATTTGTCATATAAAAGAATGTATTAATGGTAGTAGTATATTCCAGATTGTTTTACCTTAACATGTGTGATTTTACAAGGTGCGCTTTAAACAAATCTCAACATAATCTGCACAATCTCTGCTTTCCTGTGGCCAAGCCTCACGTGCGATAATTTCCTTACAATGTGGCCGGGTGAAGAGTGAGGAAACTCCAGACAGGAGCAGGTCCCTGTCCCTGCTGCCAACCACCACGTCCGCTTTAGTTCCTAAAATGGGAACTCACTTAAGTAAATGATCATCTGGCATCATTGTAGAGGTTGGAAATAACATTTTTGGTTTCTCCCTTTGCAGCCCCGTGTGCAGACAGAGAAGGTGGCAAGAAACGCCGGCAGAAAAGGGGGGAGCGGGGCTGTTCAGCCAAAGCATCTCCTGCGCTGGCGGCTGGGCGAGGGATGCGGCGAGGGATGCTCCAAGGGATGCTCCAAGGGATCCTGTGAGGGATGTGGTGAGCGATGCTCCAAGGAATGGAGAGAGGGATGCTCCAAGGGATCCTGTGAGGGATGCAGCGAGGGATGCCAGTGGCACCAGGCCAGCGCTGCTCCCCTCCCGCTGCAGGTGCAGGTTTGCTACTCAAGGGTCTGTTCCTTCTTCTTGCGTGTCAGGACCGGGTGCACCGTGCAGGCTGATGCCCTTGTCCCCGGAGGAGGTACCCCCTGGACCCGTCACTCCAGTCCCAATTTCACCTTGCAGCACGCTTTTCTTTATTAATTTATTTTGCGCAGCAATTGCTGCTTAGCCCCAAGTTTTGTTTTGTGGGAACAGAAACAAGACATCAGAGGGAAGCTGGCAAGAGGGCAGAGCTTCACTGGGCAGCATCCTGTCACCCTGACACGTTTACAGCCCTCGCTGTGTTTTATTTCACAAACGCCGCTGGTCTTTGAGCTCTGGGCTCTCAGCAGCGGGTTTGGCTGTGGTGCTGGTGCCAACGGAACCCGTGCAGCTGCATTTGCTCTCAGGACGTGCCAGAAGACCAAGGTCTTGCCTTCAACTTCTGGGTGAACCCAGGGATGAGCCAACAGCAGCAATGATAGAAGAGCAGCAAAAGGATGATGGAGAGCAGTGATGGGTGGTCAGGGGGGTTTTCTGGGGAGAAGATGCAAATCCAAGGAGGAGCATGTCAAGCAGAGGCAAGTTAATGTGGTGGGATGGAGGAAAGCCCTGGCATCTCCACCACAGCCAGCTCTGCTGCTGGGACGTTGCACAGCTCATCTTTGCACAGCCAAGGGACCAAGGAAGAAAATGCATCCTGGATTATCCATGTTTGAGTTCAGGCCCTGTATCCCCATCTCCTCCAGGGCAGCCACTGGGCTCCACCTGCCCAGCAGAACACCAAATAAAAAACCTGCAGACCGTTTTGCTGGGGGAAATGCCCTCCCTGTTGCTGTGGGGAACGTGTGTCCCATGGGCTGGTGTTCGGCCGGTTGGTTGCAGCATCCCCCACCCTTCCGCAGTCCCCCATGTCCCTAAATCGCCATGACAGTCTCTTGGTAAAATATATTTTTTTTTCCCAGCACTTGCAGTGTATCTCACAGCTGTACACTGCCGTATATTAGTATATTATCCCAGAGCTATTTGTTGTCTATCAGCAGTGGTTAAGGCTGCGGGCTGCCCCAGGGAGCCGTGTGCCTGGCGGGGATGTTCATTGTGTCTGAGCAGGTGTTGTTTCTCCCGGGCTGGGGGCCTGATCCAGCCCATGGCCGCCTTCCCTGTGGGGCTAAGGGGGGCACAGTGCCCACTCCACCAGCAAACAGCTCATGCCAACCCATCCACCCCACCACTGTCGTATGCAGAATCACCAGGTTTCCTGTAAATGGCTATGAAAACCCACAACAGGAAAAAACCCTCGTTAAAACCCCAAAAAAGCGGACAGCAGGCTGGCACCTCAGGCCGGTACCCGCAGCTGGAGGATGCTGCCGCATGTTGGGAACTGGGGACCGGGTTGGTTGTTCGGAAAAGCTCGTGCCTAATTGTAAAGGAGGTCAGGGATGCTGCCAAGGCAGGAGCTGAGTCCTCCTCTGGCTCCCTGAGGCTCTCGGGGTGGCTTCACCCCCCACATTTGGGTCGCAGGTTCCCAGAGTTTTCCGCATCCCCACGGGCACGGGAGCAGGATCAGGCCCCACATTCACCCTGCGTTGTGTTACCGCGTGATCTATGGTGTCCATCAGCATCACAGCCATAATACTGAGAGCTCCCGTACACCTTTTTAAAGAACTCCATTTACTGCTACAATGAACACAGGCTGCTCGGCGGAAAAAAAATGGAGACAAGGGGGAGCCTTTTTATTTATATAGACAGCTAAAAAAGACAACCTCACAGGATACGGCATTTACCCGGGGGACAGGAGCTGCCTTCCTAGGTTGGGTTCTTTCTGCTTTATGTCACCTAGTTTGGATCTCCGAATTTCTGCTTGGCCCCTCAGTTCAAAGCTGGGGCAGAAAGGGATGATTCAGGCAGCCCTAGTGTCAAACGTGCCAATTCAGGGTCAAACTGCCCAAAAGTGCAGCTCTGACTTCCTCTCTCCCCAACTTTTACTTGCTTTCTGCTGGAAACAGGATTGATTATTCCTCTTATATGGAGAAATATTCAAGGGAACTTGTTAAAGAGCTGCCCTGGCTGCTGCTGGCAGGGGGGGGCGGGGGGGGGGGTATACTGAGAACCACTGCAAAGTTAAATAAAATTGCAGAGAGACAAATGATTTCTAAATGAAATTGTCCCTTAATTAGCGAGAACTTTGGAGGAAGCGCTCAGGTGCTCCCAGTTATCAATCTGGTGGAGCTTTTCCTCAGGAACCTCAGTTCCCCCAACCAGGTTTCAGGTAAGGATCACTGAAGATTATAAATACCTGAAATGCAGCTCATCTGTTTAAGTCATTCTATTTTCTACCCTCAGCTTGGAGCTTTCCAAAGGGAATTAGAGGTTTGTTGTTGTCTTTGCAGGGGTGGGGTCTGGTCTCCTTGATACTGATTTTGTTTTACTGATTTCTCCTTTTCTTTTTCTTTTTTTCTTGCAAAGAGGTGTTTTACTGGGGACATGAGAGGCACCTCTGAGACCCCAACTCCAGCTGCTCTCCTTTGTTTGCCCTGAATTCCTTCACTTTATTAAATAAGTGCCAAGAATGGGGAGGAAATAAACTGAAAGTCAGTTGATGTCATTTCTTAAAATTACCAGTAGCCCCCTTTGGCTAAGGCTGGAGGGGACCCTGGGAATAATCTCTCATTAAATGATGCTAACAATTCTATTAATAGAAAATGCCTCGTAAAACCCCATAAGAGAGGTAATACCTCTGGTTTTCCCTTGTTTTGTGTTTTTTCTGGGGTGGGGGTTGTTTGCTGGTTTGGTTTTAGTTTCTTGTCTCCTTTGAGTAGTTTGCAAAAAGGGAGGAAGCTTGCTTAGGCTCAATCTGTGAAAATACTAAAGCTCTGTTAGGGGAATAGCTTCTTAGCTGGTATAAATTGTGAGACCTGTGTTAATTTTGTGTGCTAAATTAAATATTTTCCTAACTGTTTATCCTGTTAGCCACCTCTCCGACCAAAAGGCATCAAACACCCCCGCAGCCCCTTCCCCTGCGCTTCACTGCTGGGTATTTGGGAGTTCATTAGTTCAGAGGGCTGAGCTATACATCATCCAGCATTTCTTAATAGTCATCTATTTCAGGACTAATTCCCATCGAAAATGAGCTTTTATTGCGTTAAATAAAACTTCAGGTAATTCTGAGAATAATATTTCTCTAATGTTCAAGACCCAGGGAAAGTCTCCAGCCAAGCTGATGCTGTTTAATCATCATGAAACTACAGATAAGGCAGTGGTGGTGTGTGCAGGTTTCTCCCTGTCCCTCTTTTTTATTTTCCAGCTTTGCACCTTTAGTATCATTTTTGCTTGCAGCTGGATATTTTGCTCCGTAATTTCTTTCCGACCTAATGGCACTTGCTTTTACCGGGTGTTTAAGCTGAACAAGGTAAGCAGCAAAGAAAGCGAGGTTTGTCTGCTGTGTGAAGCCGGTGCCCAGTGCCAAGGAGGAGATGGGCTGTAACAGCCAGTTATTGCCCCCAGCCTTGCAGGGGTGCTTTTCTGATCACACCAGGTGTTGCCTGCCTCCTGACAGAGACATTCAGCACAGGACAGGGGAAAGGAATGGGAAGCCCTGGTGTTTGTATTTTTGTTACAGGACCATCCCTGGTCATGGGTTGGGGCACTGCAGTGGCATTCCTGGGTTGCTGGTGCTGGTTGAAGTCTTGTTGCAAGCTGAAAGGGAAGGGTTAATCATGCCAGTGTCCTCTTTCCAAAAGAAGAGAACAAACTTCAGGGGTGCTGAGCTGGGGCTTGCAGGAAACTGAGCAAACGAAGCTCTGACAGGGGACCCCATCCTGTGCTGCCACCAGAGGGGCCAACACCGTCAGGGACCTCAGTTTGGGGGAGAAAGTCCCCATCTGGGGTCAGGGAGGGCCCTTTGGTGCCCACAGGTGAGACACCAGCGTGTGTCCCCTCCCCTGCACCTCGGTAACCGCTCCCCCGGCCCCAAAACCCACCCCCCCTCCTCAGTGGGGACGGCACTCAGTGCCTGTGGGGATGGGCAGCACCTCCCCTGTGTGTTAAAAAACCTCCTTTAAAACTTAACAGTGGCCAGTAATGAACCAGCAAAGGTTTATTGCCTATAAAGGATAAAATTAATGTAAGTTATCCTCATAAACTCTCCTGATTTGTGCTGGGCCTTTCTATTCTCGCTGCGTGTCTCTGACAGCCTGTTCTAAATAGCTAATAGGGAGCTGTTAGGTCTTGGTGGAGTAGCTTAATTAGCAGATCCCAGCCCTGGTTTGGGTGGCACCTTCCAAGGAAGCCCACGATGCGCCCACGGCCTCTTCATCCCACAGCAAAGCAGAGCCACAAATTACATTTTTGTTTAAGAGGTTTCTCACTAGGATACAATCTTTGGTAAATATATTTTTCTAATGACTGCAGGATCACTGCTTTTTCCACTGTCAGGCCACGCTGTTCCCCCACCTCTCCTGTGACTGACCAACTGCACTAAACTCCCCATCGTGTAAATAATTCCTAGAGGGGGGAAAAATTGCACCTTGTTTTTATTTTCAGTAATACTGTAGCCAAAACCTAAATGAGAAATTCAGCAAAGAAAGCACAGAAGACAAATATATAGTGGCATGTACCTCTGACTTACAGTCCGCAGCATGTTTTTATGGTGGTTACTTATTTTCAGTAAATTGATGAGGCTTAAAGGGGAAGCTAAACTTTTAGCTGATATATAGGTGAAATAATACTAAATTCCCGTATTAAAGATCATCATTAACCTGTTTGGTTTTTATTGGGCTAACAGTAAACACAACAAGCTGTGAACAGGGTGTTTAATTATTTCAATGAATATTCATAACATACAGGACCTTTAGAGTAAATAAAGAGAAGAAATTGTTCCACAGCGATTGGGGGGGTTGATAAGCAAAGTCTTGTCTTTACTTTAGAGTGAGCAAAATAAAATATGCCTGCACTGTAAACCCTCGTTTTTTCAGGTGCTATATATATATACATATATTTAAGGAATAAATACACCTCTTACTAAGCAACTTATTAAGAGAGTCGTTTGTTTTCAGTGGACACTAGGTACATTTGCAATAATTTTGGCCTTAAACAGGAGAAGCACTGGGAGCCTGATGCTGTGCCACAGCAACTCATAACACAGACAGGGTCACTGATTTCTGTAAAACCACCCGGTTTGGGGGTTTTGGCTGAAGCCTGGAGCCCCTCTTTTTTTCCCTGTTCCCCAAACCCTCTCTTTGCAGCATCCTCACTTGGGGTAATAACTCCAAAGGTGTTTTTAGGGAGCTGGTTAAATAAGACATCGCATAGGCACGACATGGGGATCTGCACAACTACTTTCTGGGAGGCTGCAAGAGGTACCACAGCACTGGCTGAAGTCCTTTGTCCTATGTTATATATAAGGGCATGTGTATGTTGAACCAGTACAGGAAGATATATGTTATAAAGCTCTCAATACAGACAATAGGATTGGATGCCATAAAGGGACGTGTGACTTGTGAATTAAGAGACTTGGTAACTTGTAGAATGATGGTTTTAAATGACTTTATTTTATAGCTAGTTTCTGCCATCTGAGTGATGTTGCATGTATTGGTTGTATTTATAACTTAATAGCTTTTCTCAATTTTATTATACTTTTTATGATACTTGTGGCTTTATGGTACTTCATAATTTTTCTCAGATTCATTAAATCCAGTTGAGGGTGGAGCTAATGGCAGAGCAGGTAGTGCATTCCCAGGGCCATGGAGCAGTCCGTAATCCCCCTGCAAAGTGCCGGAGCTGTATCTGGGATGAGCTCACACCATGTGAGATGACCTGGGGCTGCGGGTGGAAGAGGGGAAGGATGGAGCGGGTGGCGATGGCTGACACCCAACTGCTTGGAGGCAGCTTGAGGCCAGCCTGGGAGCTGCTGCCTGCTTGTGCTGGTGAAGATGACCCAGTCTTGGCAGAAGCAGTCACTGCCCTGCATGGCGATGCTTAAATATTTGCTTACAGCTGCATTTAGACACCGTTCCCTTCGCTAATGCAGGGCGGTGCGTTTGCACCCAGGCTTGGGCTGGGCTGGGAGCTCATTCTGTGACAGCAGCAAAGAAATGGCATCATTTAGGCTTTACATCCTACCAAAACAGCTGGTCAGGGCCCAGTTCCCCAATATGCCCAGGATGAGGCACGGGAGGGACCCTGGCCTATTGCAGCCACCCTGCGGGGTCTCCCAGGAGGGCCGGGAGAGGACGGATGCGCCGGGCGGGCAAGGGATGCTCCGATGATGTTCCTCGTGCTCCTTGGCGTCTTCATTTCACAGGTGGCCCCTGTTGTGGCGGGGTTCGGGCAATTTTTCTCTTCTGAACTAGTTAAACCACTTATTCCTTTCCATAACCATGGGGCAGGGGGAGGGAAATTTTGCATTTAAATCAAAGGGGTATTTTGGCAACTTGGGCTTTAGTATTGACAAAATTTTGTAGAATTTCACTGATTTCTGCATTAACCTTCAGCTCTGCCATGTTCTGTTTATTGTAACCTTTCTGGATAGGTAGATGCCTCAGACCAAAGGTGACATTTCTATGTTTTGAGGGCATTAAATGGTTTTGGTGTTAAATCCTTACCGTGCAGTTTGGCTGATGCCAGCCCTTCCCGGTGCGTGATGGCATCTCACTGTGGTCATGGGGACCGTTTGTATGGAAAAAATATCTCTGCAGCTTGTTGGCTTTGGCATTTCCTTCTGGACTTGAAACTCACTCAAAATGATGTAAAATTTAAGAAAACTTGTGTGTGACTCAGAGCAGGTGAAGTGGCACAAGGAGCCCTGTTGGCATAGCCTGGGCTGGCCGTGGTTTCACACCGGTGTGGCAAGAAGGTGAAAGCTTGAGGCACCAATCACCAGCCAGACCCTGGGGCATGGGGGACCCACAGTACCGGCTCAACGGCTTCTCGGGATGTTTGCAGCTCTCCTGCAATGAGGTTTCAGTTCTAAAATTGTAGTCTCCAGGACAAAAATAGCAGCATCTTGTCATCCTGTTGGTTTTTTTTTCTCTTTTCTTTTTTAAAAAACAAAGGCAACCAACCTCAGGAGCTCCCAAACATCACCATTTTTAAACAAAAATGTTATTTTTGCTAGTACTGAAATAGAGGGCAAGCTGCAGAAAAGCTGCAGGCCCCCAAGGGCAAGTGCCACAAATTCCCAGTGCCCGTGAGCCTGGGCTGTAATTGTGTCTCAAATAGCCCTTGTGGAGAAGAGATGCTTCTCTTTAGAGGCAAATCAGGTTGCTTTAATGTATTCCCTGTGGAGTGGGAGATGCTGGGATTATTTCTTTTGTATAGTTTAAAACAGTCTAATTCTGAATCCCACTTTCTGGAAAATGGTAAAAGATGGAGTTGACTTCTCAAAGCAGGTCGGTGTCCCTGCAGGAGGCCAGCGGCAGTTTGGGAGGGGGACATGGGACCCCCTCACCTTGCCTCCCTCTTACCTATTTATGATCCCAAGAGATAACATGCCACCCAACTCCGCAGCAGCCTTCATTACAAGCTGTTGGTCTGCAGGACCGCAATGCATTTATAATTTTTATTGTTATATCTTTTAATTTTATTTTGCTTTCCTTGCTGTCTCGGAGAAGGGAAGATAGGAGTCCATATTTATTA
This sequence comes from Strix uralensis, assembly GCF_047716275.1. Classification (NCBI taxonomy): domain Eukaryota; kingdom Metazoa; phylum Chordata; class Aves; order Strigiformes; family Strigidae; genus Strix; species Strix uralensis. The sequence goes on from NC_133991.1 coordinate 11,605,960, forward strand.
CAGAGCAAACGATCTACCTCTGCGAATGTATGTATCAGTTAATTTAATCTCACCAGTTTTATTTAAACTGTTTTTCCTTCCTTTCTTTACTTCCCTCCTCCTATCTCCCCCCTTTTCCACCTCCTCTTGGTGCAAGGTGATCAGTTTGTTTAAAAAAAAAAAAAAAAAAAGGTGGAAAGTAAAACTATCCCATGCCTTTTATAATCTGTATTGAAAAGGCTTTTTCTGGTTGCTACGGAATCGCTCTGCCTTTCACTGCTTACGCCTGTGTGCCTCCCGTGGCCCCCGTCTGATTGACATTTACAAATTACCAAGCTGAGAGTGTTCAATCTTTGACCCGTGTGTTTCTATTCAGCAATGAGTGAGATTTGCAAGCATTTTGTCATATAATTACTGCAAATCCCTTGAAAATTTCCACAACAACGCCTAGATGAATGGTAATTTGTGCAGACAGCCGCTGATGCCTTTACAATACACTAAGATGCAAAACAGTCTAATTTTTTTTTTTACCCTAAGATTTCTGGGGGGAAAAATGTTCTGCATGTGAGTGTGTTGTAAAATATTTGGATTGTTAGATTTATTTGCTTACACAGCCTATATTTGTGCTGATTTTATTGTATTGACTGTATGCATTTTTTTCCTCCCATTCTACAGTTTTATTGTGTGTTGGTCATATGCATACATCACCCGCATTGTTCTCCGGGAAATTTATTCCACCTTTCAGCATGCTCTTGATAGGACTTATTGCATTACTAGTTAAGTGCTGAGATTTGCTACTACAAAGATTTGAAACAGCCCCTTGTAATGTTTATTTGCCAGACATGGTTGAGATCATATGTTTTCATAACACTTGGAGTACATCTGCATTTCAGCAGCTGGCAGCGTTGGTCCGCTCAGGGTTTGGTCTTGTGGGATGGACCCGGTACCTCTCCAAACTGGGTAGCCAAGGGGGAGAGCATCAAAGACCCAGAAGTAGGGGTATGTCCAACACCTGTTGAAATAATCATATATATTTATTCATGGCTTACCTAGATATATCAGTATGATTGCACACACATCCATGTACACCTACGCGTGTTGGGCAACCACATCCTCCCATCAACATTTCACAAACAGTGGCAAAACTGTGTGAAGTTCAATGTTCCCCAGAGCTGCGACCTTCCCTACCCATGGGATGCAGCATGTCCCTGAGGAAGAGCCACTGGGCAATGCCAGGGCCACCCATGGGTGCAGCACCGGCACCCACAAGCTTCCCCGACAGGCAAACACCGTGCCATGGGGTGCCGGTGAGGGGTGTGCTGATGGCCCCTTGCTGAAGACACCAGAGTTTTGTCTAACCTGGAGTGAGGGGTTTAGACCTTGGCTGTGGGAATTCTGCATCTGTGATCTGTATTCTAAAATAAGCTATTTTTGCCAATAAGGTTTGGATGGAGTTTAGCAATTATTTGTCTTTGAAGCAATGCTTTTAGTTCATTCAAATCACCTTTTCAGAATTCCCCTACACTGATGCATGTATATATTTATATTTACATATATATATATACAGATGCTGCTGGTGCCACGGCAGTGGGAGCCTTCACAGGCTTCGGCTCTTACAGAGACCTGTGCTTGCTGCCCGGCATGAGAATTGGGATATGTGTTTTGTCATTTGTTAAAAACAAAACAGCTTTGCAAGAATTGTAATAATCAAACTGTGTTTTGGTATTGCTTTTGTTTTCTGTCCTCTAATGCTGGCTGCGTTTCTGGCCCCAGTGTCACCAGGCAAGGGCAGAAACCTGCTTTTTGTGGTTTATTTAACACGAGGGTTGTTGTGCCTGTTGCTGGTGCCATCACCTAGATAGTTTTTCTGGAGGGTACAAAACTAGATATGTTTGCTGAGGTGAGCAGAAATACAGGAGGGTTGATGGGGGGTGAACCCGCCTGGGCACTCAGGTGGGTCTCAAGAACCATTGCTGGAGAAGGGGGGTTTCCAAAACATGACCCACCTGTGGGAGCCCCCTCAGGCAGAGGGACGCTCGGGGTGAGGCTGGTTTGGGGGCTCGGGCTGGGCTGGCATGTGGCAGTGCCGGGGAGCGGTGGTGGCAGCGTGGGCGGCTCATCCTCCCCCAGTCAGCACTTGTGGAGAGCATCTTGATACCTGGGTTGAAAAACACCTTCCAAGTCCCACGTATTATTATTACCGTAGTGTTCTCGCCGAGTCAGCCTTGACTGCACTGCAGTATTTTCCCTTTGCTGAGGAATTTCCTCTCTTGTCTTTGCGAGTGATTATCCCAAACCACAGCGAGCAGCAGTAAACCACAGATTTTAAGCTCTGGGATCTGTGAGTGCACGGCTGCTTGTGCCAAGGCAGGTTTGCATGTGTAGCTGCTGGGTCTGGAGGTATTTTCTTTGGCCACTTTTAAACGCTGTGTCCCAGTGAACCGTGAGCAGGCTCACCCTTGACTTCTGGGAACCCAGCAATGGGGGGGAAAAAGCATGGGATGGGAAGAGATTTGTGCAATATAACTGACAAAGTATTGTCCGTCTTGAGCTGGTTTTTGAGAGCGCAGCGAGCGCCGTGTGCCGGGTCACCATGACGGATCGGAGGAAGAGTTCAGTGACTGCAGCGTCTGAACAAACCGCTCTTGTCATTAGGTTGGAAATGTAATCTCTGCAAAAGAAGAGGCTATGGTAGACTTAGCAAGATCTGTTCGTGTTATGGGAATTTAATGCACCTGGTAGAAACTAACTGCAGGTCATCAGTTTTTATTGGCATAGTGCAGACATGCAGTGTGATGAACTGATCTGGCAAAACATTAACAAAGATAAAAAAAAAATAATCCTACATCGGGTTTTGTAGTGGGTATCATTGAAATCAGAGCAAATACTACTCTTCAGATACTTGTCTGTTCATCCCTGGTAATTTCTGCTGCTGTGCTGTTGATGTAGATGGTCTTTTATACAGAGTTTGCAGATAAATTTTTGTCTGACACATATCTAGAACTTATATAGTCACCTACTAATTTAAACCAATTTGCCCTAGGTGATGGGTGAATACACTTGAAAATTAAATGGGTCTGATTTAAGCATCCCTTCTCTGAAGCCAAAGATTATATAATTAAATTAAAAGAAAATGTGTTTTATAATAAACTGTATTTCCTCTTGGCAAAATCCAATTTTGAAACAAGATTGTAATATCATATCTAAAAATGTTTTCCCATGGGTATTACCAGTCTATTTCATTTAATTGTTTTCACCCATCATATTATGAGCTTTCAAAGTAGTGAAATGAGTGTGGTTTTTACAAAGAACAAGGGAGGAAATGGCAGGGAGAGGGAAGGCTGGCTCCCTTCCCAGGAGGACCTCCTGGAAGACCAGGGGTGGTAGCAGCGGTGGACACATCCCCGCCTGCCCCAGGCTTTCAGCTCCTCACGCAGCGGGGTGGCAGGTGATGCCATGGCTGGCACAGACGGGCTGTTTGTCCAGGCCAAAGCCTGACGGCCACAAGTCTCTTTGGATAAACTCGGGTTTCAGGGACCTGCGACTGGCCCTTGGCATCTCAGGCTTTCCTTGTCTGGTGTAGGAAGAAACTCAATGAGCCGTACTGTAAAGATTTTGCACTTAAGCAGAAAATATTTAACACTTTGGGTGTGAGCTGCTGGGAGCACTTCTTCCCCGGCATGGCCGTTCGTGTCAATGGACAGGGGTTCAGTAAGGCTGGGGGTTTCCCTGGGTGTTCCCTGGCACATGGATGAGCAGGGTCAGGCCCCTGGGGTGAGAGGGACCTGTTGTAGGACTGGAAGCTCTTTGGGGCGGGATCCCTGCGGGTACCGCAACCATTCTGCTGTCCCACCAAGTGCTCAAACCCTGGGTGAGGGGAAATGCCACATAAACCTAAGGTACACTTCAAGTGAAATATGAGCCAATTCCAGTCATAATTAATATGCTCATTTTCTTCTATATACATTTATCTGTTCATCTATTGTTCCAGACACCAACGGCACTGCAAAGGGAGACGGGTATCGCTTTCAGTCTTGCACATCTAATTGACGTGACTGACGACAATTTGAAGCCAAGGGGACGGCAGCTTCCAATTCTGTGTTGATGTGGCAAACTTTTTGGCAAAATGCTTCAACAAAACAGTAAGAAATATTGGAGGTGCCCATGCAACCTCTGCTGCCCTGCTCCTGGCGAACCCGCCAGCACTGCCGGCTTTGCTCTGCGGAGGGTGGGAGGTGCCGAGAGATGGGGCCAGAGAGCAGCATCTCGGTGTCTCAGCTCCCCGTGGGTCCCCACTGGACCCATTTATTTCCTAGATGGGAATGAGCCTATTTATTATAACCAGTGATACGTTAATCACGGGCAGAGGAGTCAGAAACAGGCCTGGCGATGATAAGCAAAAGTGTCTCTGTGTGAGAGCTCAGCACGAATCCTGCCCTGGTCTCGCTGTGAAGGCAAATGCCCTTCTGCTGTGAGAACGGTCACAGGTGTCCTCACCTCCCTCATCCCACATCTTTTTTTTCTTTTTCCTTTAGAAAACCCTGAATCTGGTTTTGGCTTTTTTTTTTTTTGTTGGGAGGGTTGCCCAACAGCGTGGGGCATTTCTTGGGGGGGGCGCAAACCGGGGTTCCCTGTGCTTGGCAGTTTCCTTGGCACCTTTGAACATCCCCACCGCCGTAGGCAGGACCACGGAGTACAACTGCCCTTTCCTTCTGCATCTTTCCCCCATCAAACAAATCAGCTTTTCCGCCGTGAAAACTTCCTAGGACTCACCGGCTTTTTAATGCCGGGGTTACCCAGCCCCCCCGCCCCAAGCTCAGGGACCGCATTGAATCAGTGCTGGCTGCTTGGTGATGTCCTGGGTGCCCAACATCATCTGGAGCCCCCCAAAATTAGAGCCACGTTTGGGAGCATGGAGGGAGATGTGCTGAGCAGCGCGGGGCTTCCCAGGGTCTGCAGTGCTCGGCGGCCTCATTAAATCCTTCAGAGCCTTTATCAGGGACAAAACCGTCGACTTTCTGGGAAAACGTTGATTAAAGCAACAGCGAGCAGGAGTTGAAAGGCTAATATTATCAGTTTTAGCTCGCTGGGGTGGTGTTTGCCTGAGGTAAAACAATCTTGCGGCGGAGAGCGGTGATAAGTGATGCTGCGTCTGAGCCAGCCGGGCTGTACGAGGACGCGGCGCGGGGACCCGGGGGCATCGGGCTGTGGAGGGGGAAGGACGAGGGTATTTAGATGGGAAGCGTTTTCTGCGGGCGTTCGACTGCTGTCAGCCATTTTAGGTTTCTGAATCCTATTTCCCTGGTGCTTCCAAGAGAAGCTTTTGGGGGAGTCCCCAGCTAAAACTGAAATTTGCATTTAAATGGAGATTTTTTTTTTTTAATGAGCAGGATGCATGGGAGACTAAGACTATTAGGTTTCCTTGTGGGAGAGTGCAGAATTCTCTCACCTTTTACATCCCACCCCCTTCCCAACCCCTTTAATGCACACTTTAAATTAGACATTAAAAAAAGGAATAGTGCGTCTTTAAGGAGAATATAATCATAAACAAATAAGTCTCGTTGCCCTTGCAGCAGAACTAATCTTCCCTCAGCTGAGCTGTGATATAGATCAGTAACAAGAGCCACGCGCAGGGGGTTCCTTTGAAATGCATAATACCTCCTCGTATAAATTGGAGTTGGTGTGATGGAGCTGTGAGATGACATATTGTGGCATGACCCCTCTCTACTGATTGTGGGTGAACCCTGCAAAGGTAAATCTAACACGGCGCACACATCAGACAATTTCATTTTCATCACCCAGGGACAAAAACATAGCAACAGAATCTTTTCAAATGATAATCTGCATGCTAGGCGGAATATTTTCCCTTCCTGCCTTCCTTTTTTCTTTTTTTTCGCATGTTCAATTCATGATGTAGGTGAAAGGAATTATAAATTGCTTCCAAAGTTCATTCATTCCCTTCTTCTCATTCTTCTCTTTCTTTTCCTTCTTCTCCTTTTGCTTTTGTTCTCTCTCCCTCTCTCTCTTCCTCCTTTTCTCCTGCCTTTGTCTCCTTCTCTTTTGCTTTTTTCTTTTCTTTCTCTTTCTGTCTTATTTTTATTTTTATCTTCTTTCTTTTTTCCTCTTTTTTTCTTCTTTATATTTTTCCCCTCTAATATTTTCTTCTCTCTCTTTTCCTCTCCACCCCCCCTTCTTTTTTCTCTCCCGTCCCTTTTATCTTTTTTCTTGTCTTTCTCTTTTTTTTTTTCTTTCTCCATCTAAAAGTTTGGCTGTGTGTGTGTGTAACTGATTCATTCTTCTCATCCCCTCAGGGACATTCCAGTAATAATGATTTATAGGAGTGCAAAAATCTATGCTCTTGCTGTTACCAACTAATATCCCTCCTACCCTCCAAAAAGGGAGTTTTCTTGTAGAAGATCTCTCTGTACAAAACCTTCTCCCCTGCTTGTCTCCACTCCCCCCCTTTGCCTTCCTGTGCTTCTCCATTCAAGTATTAGGTGTAATCAGCCAGTTTGCAACGTGCCAACCAGGAATATATAGTCCTGCAACACCGTATCTCATCTAGAACTAGTTACAATTGACTAAAATGATGCTATAGCTGTTCTTTGTTCTTGTGTCCAGTGGTTCTGTGTTAAGCTCTATTCTTCTGAGGCTAAGAACAGTTTAGAAAAACCCTTTTTAATGTGGTATCTCTAATTTACCATAAACCATCCCCCCTCACAAATCAAGGTGTGTTTGCAAACCGAACTCAGCTACCAGGTGAAATGTGAATTGTCAGTCCCCATCCAGGGGTTTGCGCCAACCTGGTTGTTTCATAGTGGCGGTGGCTGCGCCGCCTTTGCCAGAGCGGTGCTGGGGCTGAGCTGGGCTGGTGCTGGCGGGGACCTCACCGGGGCCCTGGCAGGCCCAGAGGCATGGCCTCCGGCAGGCACAACCTGCTGAGCTCCTGTGCCAAATGATCGTGTTTGGTAACAAATCAGCCAAATAAATTATACTGAGCGCTATGTCCCAGGACTCCGCTCTGAAGGCAGAGGAGAGCCAAAAAGCTGGGCTTGGAAGTGACCTGCAAAGCCCTGGTGAAGCGATGCCAGTCCTGGCACAGAGTCCTCCTGTTCAGCCATTTTTACTGCTATTATTTTTATTAATTAATCGTTCTGTTCATCAGCACGCTGGCAGTGCCTTGGGCTGGCTCTTTGTGGAAGCAGCTGTGATGCTCCAGGCTCTCCTCTCCTCTGTGTAGTAACCGTAAGGTGCTGGGGACGGTTCTGCGGGGGCCGTTGATGTCTCTCGTCTTCACCCCGCGGGATTGCTGCTGGCACGGGCAGAGTGGTTTTGGGGGTGGCTCAGGGTGGGCATCGCAGAGCAGAGGTTGCCCCTGGGTGTCCTGTGCTGTCCATCCCTGCCTGCCTTGGCTGCAGCACAGCCCTGGGGGGAGCAGGGCAGGGACCTGGGCACGTGGTATCCTCGCAGCCTTGGGACAGCCCCATTACTTGTCCTGGCCTCAGTTTCTCCACCACTATAGTATGCCCCTGGAGATATCTTCAGTTTAACTTACAAAGTGTAAGAGTTTAGTGATGTCAGAAGCCACCCCCTCGAGGAGGAGTTTTGCAGGTACAGAGACACACCAATCTCACTCGGAAAGGGAAAAAGGACAGAGTGTGTTGATTTTCGGTGCACTTCATATAACCGTGCTCACAATTAAATAACCCCAGCCATACCAACAGCGCATGGGGCACAGCGGGAAGGCCTAAATCTGCTCAGATTAGGGCCATCATGGGCCCGTAATCCCATCACTGCCTCCTCATCCCTGATGCCGAGTGACATGGCTATTGTACGCGTAAGGGAGTGACACAGAGATGAGTTTGTCGGTTCCACCTAGCGTGATTGCCATTTTCTCCTCACAGAGGAGAGGAATGAAATTGAAGGAGAAAAGGTCAGAAAGCCCTGGTCATCCTCTCCCCTTCTCCCAAATCACTTGTTCCTCTGGATGGAAACGAGAAATGACAGGTTCCCCTGCCACTTGGGACGCAGGCAGCCCAGAGTAAAACAAAAAGGAAAGCTGGTTGGAGTAGGGGTGGATAGCAATGAATGTAGCCTGTTAATAATGCATCTCAGAGGCACAGGATCCTGGTTATTGTTTGTGGCATCTGCTAACACCAAAGTGACAGTGACAAGTTCTTTGATTAGAAAGAGGTCCCCGTCACCTCCTCCCTCCTGCCCCTGCGGAAGGGTTTGCGGAAAGCACCACCCTCTGCCTAAAATCCCTGCTGAATGCTGCCGTGGGGGGATTCAGTTGGGGAAATGGCATTTTTTTTGTTTTCTGTTTCCACTTTGGTGCAGAAATGTCTCAGCTCAGGCCTAGGAGAATCTCACTTTTCTCCGTTTTTTTTGGTTTTCTCTTTGTTTTCCTCATCCCTCACAAATTTTTCAAGGGAGGAAACATAATGATACCATCTATCCTCCTCATAATTTCAGCCAAACTGGCACACACCTTTTAAATCCCAGGGCATGGGTTAACAATCAAAAGCAAACGTAGTCAGCGGCAGCACCCCTGAGTAGGCACTGACCCTACTTTGGGCAACATCTACTGTCCCGGTGGCTGGTGCTGGGACAGGGCTGGGAGCTGGCGAGTGCCGCCAGGTCGTGTTTTCTCAGGTGGAGAATTAATTTTGGTGGCGTTTGTGTCACTAGTGGTTATTTGCTTTAGTTGTCGGATAAGTGTTTGTTCTGTCTACACATATTTTGAGAAGATTGTGCAAGAGGAGTGATGGTGCAGGCGACAGAAGCTCCTCAGAAACAAGTAACTGTATCCACAGCAGAGGATGTCTGGGAGGTGTGGGTTGAGGCAGCATTTGTGTCCTCCTGCCTACAAACCATCCTGCTCAGTTCTTCGTGTTGACCCCCCTGAAGTTACCCCTTGTGTAAAAAGCACCTTACTGGAGTGCTTTCCATAAGAAGTGTGATCAGTTTGGTCTCTTTTGCACTGTTAATTGCATGAAAATCCTCATTCAATCCTTCTAAAAAAAATTATTTTACAACCAAGCGCTTTTATTTCAGTTTCAGGAAGAAAGCTCTGAGAAGGCCAGAGGGATTCACCATCAGCAGGAACCTGTGCCGGCAGCCTGAATCCTGCAGCAATGCTGACGTGAGCAGATGTCCATAGGGATGCTGGGGACACACGTGCGCGGGGAGGGATGCAGCGTGCGGAGCCCTGTCATGAGCGCTGGCAGGGCAAGGGGGCCATGGGGTGTTTCAGAGGCACATGATGGAAATAGTCATGCTCAGAGTACTGGTCTGCGTAGCCTTGTTCGTAAGATCCTGCCGGTACCATGGGTAGAGGGACTGGCTGGAAAACCCAGGCCAAAGCGGGCTGCTGCTCGTCTGAGGATAGAGTGCGAATGCAGAGCTCCTCAGCGGGGAAAGGCTGAGGTGGAAGAGGTGAGGCCCATCATCTGCCACAGATCTGTAGGACCTTGTCGTGAAACGAGATGGGCAGGGAGATGATGTCAGGTAGGGAAGTTGAGAAGAAGTGACTGTGGGATTGCCTCTGTTCAGGCAAATGAGATAACCCAGCTCTGTAATGCCTCGCCCAGCTGTAAAGCTACCCAGAAAATTATCTGCTTTTCACCATATTTTAACTTATAACTTTCCTCCAAGTCTTTAATGGGCTCTACGGAATTTTTTTGCTTTCTCTCTGTTTATTGAAGAAAAACTTTTTCACAGGAAACATGGGGGAAAAAAATCCTACCTTTTTCTGGTGGAAAAATAAGTGTCAGGTTTGTTCATCTCTATTTCTGAGTAAATGGGGTTTTTAAAAAATGGGATGTGTAGAATCTTACCTGTTTCATAGACAAAAAACATGACTGACAGCACGAATTCAATGATTTTACTGCATTCTGAGTCACAGAGGAAAATGCAGAAATAAGAGAAAGAGAAATGCGTGCTGTCCAGGTGGAAACTTTTCCCAGCATTGTTATTTTTTCTGAGAGCTGCAAGCAGCAGACATCTGGGCTGAAGGACACCGGTTCGCAGGTGGCAAGCTGGGCTAAAATACCCACAGATATAAGTAATGAAACCTGTGTTATGTTTAGAAGCACAGCATAAAATGTTATCAGCAGAAAACCAAGGGACAGGCTCCCTCTCCTCGGTGGGGTACGTGAGCCCAGGCAGGTTTGGGGTTTGCTTCCCCAGCTCAGTCGCAGGTGGGCAGAGGCTGTTGGCTTGAGTGGGTTTGCAGAGGAGACTGATGCCAGACTCTGGGAGAGGCTGTGGGATGGATCTGCTTTGAATTCACTTGCTCCTGTTGAATACTTCATTTCTCCCCTTTCTTCCAAGATCAGTAGATGTAACAGCTGGAGGGGTCTTCTGTAAGTGTTTCTACCTGGTCTTAAATAAAACAAAAGAAGAGGCAACAGCAAATACAATTCAGATTGGATGTAAGAAAAACACCTTTTTAATGATGGTGACCAAGCACAGGAAGAGGCGCCTGGAGGTGTGAGGGAATCTCCATCCTTGGAGAGTTTGAAAATTCATCTGAAGGTGGCCTTGAGCAGGAAGATTATCCTTGACGTCAGCAACTCTCTGCAGGAGCATGGTGAAGCTTTCCCTTCCTTTCCTTGCTTGCCGCCCCCTCACCTGTCCGTGGAGGAGATCTGGGTTTGGAAGGTAATTTAGAGCTGCATAATTTGGCAGAGAGGGCTGCGAAGGCGTAACTGTGCTAAAGCTCCTTGTGGGAAGCCACCTTGGCTGCAGGGCAGGATCTGTCGCCCGGCACTTCCACATGCTCGCCGTCCACCTCGCACATCAGCGGCACAGTCCTGCCCTTGCTGGCAAGGATGAATAAAGCCCATGGCCAAAGCTCTGTGCAAAGAGCTAAGCATTTGCTCAGGTGTGTTTTTCCTCTTTGGGAACAAGATGCCTTCTAGATGCCTTTATTCAATGCCCAGACTTTTTGGTGCTGGTTTTTTGACCAAAGCCAGACTAAACCAGAAAAGAGGAGCTGATGACCCACGGCTGCCTGCAGTCCAAACCCAGCAGCAAATGTGCCCGAGCTGTCAAAGAGGTGTCTGTGGCAAGTCACTTGTCCAACCACTGATCCCTCCTCTCCCTGGGTGCTGCTATTCCCATGCTAAGCTGTAGAGTTATAGATTTTAAGATAAGGTGCTTTTGTTTCCCAGTTCTGTCTGAGTTACCATTTGAAACTGATATGACAGGCCTAAGGCTAGTATAGAAATTTGTTCCAAGTTTCTATTTCGCAAACGTGTCGCCAGTCAAATAGCCTCCCTCCGCCTGAGCCTATTTACTCTCTCGGGGATCTATTTTTAAAAGTTATTAGCAGATTACTGGTTTTCTATCAACCTCAGGCACCAATCTCCCAAAGATACTATTGTACTTTAATAAGGTGCATTTGATAATCCTCAGATAAAGGCACTGAAAGTGGTGGGGGAGGAGAGGGAGAAACTCTTGCACCGGTTCATCTAAGGGACGTGGGCTAGAAAAGGGTTAAACATACTCATGTTTCTAAATGGCTGAACTACTGTATGTTGTAGTTTTCAACTGCAAATCATCTTTAATAGCAGACATCACGGGATGGCTCATTACATTAAGCTATTTTTCATGCTATCTCCTGTAATATCCTTTAATCCAATGCGTTTCAAATCACCTCAGGCTAAAATAAGAGACATAGCGATGTAATAGCCTAGTGTATTAGTGGGTTAATTGCCCTGTTGTACTCTCTAGTAGATATCTCTGGAATGAGTTCTATATTAATTGTAAATTGCTTAATACATTTAACTCCTTGAGCAGCTCAGTTCTCTGCTATGTCTTTAATGAACAAGAAAACTTTTGAGTTGTAAATAGTTGTTTTATCATGGCCAGAGCCACAGGGTGCCTGGCCCTTCCCTGCGAGAACCAAGCACACACGTCATCCTCTCGGCACTTAGGAAGAGTCAGCCCGGAGCACTAAAGGGAAATTATTGCTTTTTCCTGGAAGCTGCAAAGTTCTGCTCCAGCCCTGCAGCCTGCAAAGCCACAGAGCCTCACCTCGCTTGGAGGCGGTCAGCGGCCAGCAGCCAGCTTCTAGATCAGGATCTGCAGAGGCAGCGGTGATGCAGCACGTTACACTGGGGCTACCCCCAAATTGGACAATCAGCGATGCTGCAGAGGAGGAAAAAAAAAAAGAGGAAGGTTTAAATAATACATAAGATTTCAGGCTCTCGTCTTGCCGTTGCTGTGGCCAGAAAGGGAAGACGAATGAAATGCTCTGCAGCTCTGTCAGAGGATGCAGCAGCGGGTCACTGACACGTACGGCTCTCAAAGTATCACCCATAATGTGCAGTAGCTAGTTTTCTAAAATTACTTTTGCAGCACTAGGCAGACACGTCCACAGATTTGCAGTCACTTTTCTGAAGATTGGAACATAAGTGTCACTGGGCTACTGGAGGGTAATGTCACTAATTTCTTTTGATTGCTCCCAGTTTGTGTCAGGGAGTGGAAGAAGGAGCAGGCAGAGCGGAGGTTGGAGGGGGTTGTATAATTTGCAGGTGAGACATTCTTTATTCATTTCTTCTGGGACATTCTGGTTTCTAAATATCCTGGCAAAAATGCTACTGACAATTTAAAGGAAAGGCACAGAGGAAGAATGCTGAAAAACTCCTTGCTTTGAACATTTAGAAGAAACTCTTTCCTGAAGTGCCACCTATTGCTTAAAACCAGCAGCATCACAGCAGTGGTGGCAAGGAGACGGCAGGTCAGTGCTTTGATTTAACCTATGTGACTAAAAGTCCCGTCCACCTGATCTACCTGACCCGAGCTGTGCATCTCAGTCTGTTCCCCGGTGCAACGTGGCCACACCACAGCACGCTGACTGTGTTAAGGATCTTTTTTCCTAAGTCTTACATCTAAGATAAATATAATACTCATAAAGATGCAATTCAGGAAGCCTTTTATAACACACTTAACTTTAAACATATGCTCAAGTTCTAGTACTTTTAACGGAGCAGCAGTTTAATGCTCCTTTCAGCTGAAGTGTTTAATGGAAGAGATGCTTCACTTTTGGGTTTGTAACAGGGGGCTCAGACAGGTCCTTCCCACCCTGGCCTCCTCGTGCTCTGTCTGATGGAGAGCCTGAGCAGGGAGACAAAGGGCTGTGCACGTACAATTCCTGTGTTGAGAACACAGAGTGCAATGCAGGCTTTCACCCCTGCAAGCTTTCTGGAAGTTCTGACTGTATTTCCACACAGACCTTGGAGACAGCGATGCAGGATTGCTCCATCTTCCGCCAGGAGAGATCTGGCATCGCTCACTGCCGTCACATATGTCAGCTCAGATTTAAATCTGGATTTTCTGAGCTGCCCTGCACCATCTCTGACTCCTGCATGCATGCACACATGCAGAATTGCAATTACTAATATTAATATGTGTATGATTCACATAACTTCATGTATGGTTACTGCATACTAAAACACCCAAGTAGAAATTTCCATTGCTAAATAGAGAATGTTAATACTAAACCCTCATAGATGGAGATCTGTTTGGAAAATAAGCCCCAGTAATGCTATTTGTCCTCCGCAGCGAAGCCGTGGAACGGGGGGACGACGAAGCGGCTCCGTATGCTCAGCTGGGGGAAAGCCGGCAGTGGGCAGGAGAACGGACTCTTGCTCAGATGAAGTCAGCTAGAAATTACCCTGGAAATCAGCATCTCCTTCAGTCACCTTTGTTACAAACACAGCAAAACTGAAGGGCTGCCTCATTCCAGTGCCATTGAGGCAATTTTTTTTGCTGTAAGGTAACTGTACTGACTTCAGTGGAATTACTTCTGATTTATACCTTGGGAAGTGAGAGTGGAGGCAGACACGCGGGTAATTCTGCTCTAGCATTGCCTGCACCCATTAACAGTTCCTTGCATTTACATGAATAGTTAGTTTGGGCTAAAAGAAATATCATCCCTCTGTTTTAAAACATAATGCAAAGGTATTTGTGAGACAATCTGAACGAAAATTTTGTAACTCGTAGAGGAAAATTTCTGTGAAACTAGGGAGCTGGTTGTTCTTTGAAGGAAAGACACAAAGTGCTTAGACTGCTGGAAAAAAAATCCATCAAGTAATTCTCTATCTATAAAATAGGTGGTAATGCAATCTGAGCTTAATTTTGATGGCACACTGTACTTCATAACAGTGACAACACCTTAAAAAATGTAATGAAAGGGCCTGATTTATTACTGAAATAATCCATTTAGAACTCCAATAAATAAAGGGAGAAAATACAACCACTGTTTCGGCAGAAGGGGAAAAAAAGAGAGAGAAAAATTGCAATGCATAGCAGTTTTCTGTCAATGCATCCAGAGACTGTGGCCACATGTTTTGGGGTTGATTATTTCTCTGCAGACAAATATAAATTCAAAGTTACATTTGAGATTTAGGCCTGATGTCCACTCTGCATTTTGATGTACTTTTGAAACAGCAGCCCTGTGACTTGGTAGCACAAGGACTGGTTCTGACTGACAAGGGGGAGGAGAAGGGGAGGAGAAAATGCTAACTTACTGCCTTACAAATATTTGATTTTGAATATGCTCTTGTAGCTGTTATTAAGTGCAAAGCAAACATATTTTGCCCTCATGCCAAATTTGTTTTAATAACATGACGTTACTTCTGCAAATGTCAGCTCCAGCCTCTCTCTCTCTCCATTTCAGTGGCACTTGGCCCACAGTGAAGACTGGCAGGTTTTATACTCCCTCTACATCATTTCTATTAATCTGTTTAATATGCTACAGGACCTGGCAGTGGCAGTGACAGTAAAAGCAATAAAATCCTCACGTGGCAGATGTTTGTATTCGCATACAGTGTCATGCTGGAGAGGGGAGCTGCCATTTCTCTACAGATGAAGAAAAACTTTCCAACGCAGAACAGTCATCCTGCAGAATGAGTTGACTGAGGAGGGTGCTGGACTTTGATACCAAGAGTTTTAAGGCCATGTTGGACCAAGCTGGGAGGAAGGATGCAGAAAGGATGCGAGCGTGGCTCTGCAGGGTCTGCTGCTTTCAATGAGGAATGGTATTAATGGTGACAGCCATGGTGAAGGGGTTCTCCTGCACGTCCCCAGCATCATGGACAACATAAAGCCATGGCTCAATAACATCGTGTTGGCCAAACCCCAGCACATAGGGAACGTGTCATGTCCCCATCTCGCAGCCCACGTCTCTTGGGGTTTGTACCAGCCAGCGCTGCATGCTGTTCCTGTGATCATTAAAATGAATGGAAAGTACTGCAGAGGAAAAAATTAGGGGAGAAAATGCAGCAAACTGCTGCCACGTGGCCCTTTTTGGGGGGGTATTTTGCTGTGTGGCCTCAGAGCATCTTCCATTGGTGGCTTTGGCCCTTGTGCCCGCGTCTCGGGCGGCCGAGGCTGGAGGAATGGCGCCTGCGTCCCGCTGCGCCCTGCCCGGCTCTAATTGGCCTGTTTGTTTTGCAATAAGTGATTCCTGCCTGTCTTGGGGTGGATTGTTTTTCACACCATTAAATGAAGTTCTACTGTATTGATCCCTGTTTTTCCAATTTGAAGCCTGAAAAGTGATGAAGACATTTTCTTGTTTTCTCATGTACTTTTCCCTCAGTTCATTTAGGTGACCTGTCTTTAGTTCCTTGCTCTGCTCGCTGTAATTGCTTCTTCAGAGTAATGTTACACCGTAAGCGTGGTACTGCAGCCGGGGTATGTTTTTATGGAAGGATGAAGGAAGGCGAGGTTGAAGTCATCAACCAATATTAACTGTGGAAGGTTTGTCACAAATGACATCTCAATAGCAGTGTCTCAGTGTCTCCTGCTGGAGCCTCAGTAAAATAGTGCAGAGGATGAGGGCAGGACCACAGGACAGGTTTGTCTCTTCAGGCTGCTTAATATTTAGCTTAAGAGATGAAAACGTTGTGGAACATCATTTTTCTCTGGGCACAGATATCGTCGCTTGTGTCCTCTTTACCTTTCTAAGTACTTGAATGTTTGCATTAGATTTTGCCAGGGATCTATTTTTTCCAGAAGAGATCGATAGATCGGGCGCTGAACTTACACTTAAGTGGCAAGTTTAATTAAGGAGGGAGCAATGGTTGCTCCAATGCAGCCTCAGTTGCAATTAATTAAAGTATGAGATCTAAACCAAGCCCATACACACCGAGAGGTCTTCCGGTGGCTTCAGTAGGCTCCAGATTTGTGAACTTCACTGGTGGAAACCACCAGAAGTGCAGTGAAGCCCAGGGAAAACATGGGAGGCTGGGATTGTTGCCTGATTCCCCGAGGTGTCACACCAAGCGTGGGGTGGGACGCCCTGACTGCTGGGGGTGGGACAGCAGTACCACTCTGCGGGTTTGCCTCAATGTGTAGGTAGGGACGGAATTTAAAGTTTGACTTGAGTGTTTCATAGCACTTGGGTGCCTCCAGGTGTGCTCGTGTCACTCGGAAGCAAGGTGGGTATTCCTAAGTCTCTATGATGCTCCAGAAGATTTTTACTCCCAGTCTTTTCTGGTATTTTTGCTCCCCAGTTCACAGGGAGACACATAAAATATCCTTGTTTTAAGGAACTTGTTGTTGCTTTGATTTCTTATGGAAGCGGATTTTGGTGGCTTTGCAATAAATGGTGGAGCGTAGCACTTTATTTTGCTTTTCATTACAGGAAGGGCATAAAGCAAGTGTTAATAAAGAGGCAGAATTGGCAACTCCTGTGCAAGGCTAGGGGAATGTGCCCCACATCTGAGATGCTTCCTGAGGGGGCTCAGCCCTCCTTCCCTCCTGTGATGTTGCTTATTAAAGCAGCTGGGGGTGTCTGCGAATGCCCAGAGTCAAGCAGGGCTCAGGTAAGCTCAGGTATTGGCAGGATGATTTAGTTTCCTGGTCCTGGAAATAATCCTGTCAAGAGCAAACGGCCTGGAGGAGGGTCTGGAGTCTGCAGGCATCTGGGGTGCAGGAAAGCAGCTGTGCACGGGGCCTTTGCAGAATCAGGGCACACTTATTAGGAAGATGATTAATCTATTTATTTTGCATTACTGCTATTATTATTATGCACATAAGCCTGAATTATGTAAGAACTTTACTGCACAAATTGAGTTTGCTTGCAGCAAGCACAAAATAAAGAGGAAAATTCTTTCCTTTGAATATCTTCTGCTCTAAATGGGTGGGAAGTGCGAGATAGGGGGCTCTGGGGGGCCGGGTCTGTCTTTTGTGCTCTTGGCATCTACTATCATAAGGTCCCTGCTCCAACTGGCTTTCCAAAGTGTTATCACAATGCCAAGTCATATATAATATAGACAAGAGATAGAGAAAGGGATGCAGTAGAAAAATAAATTTGTGCCAATGTATTATTCCAAGAATAGCAAAAAACTTCAATGTGCGGTTTGAGAACATGGTGCCCTATAGACATCTGGGGGAAAATCTTGGAAATAATGTCCACTGGATCTGAATGGCATGACACATTTCAAAAGGGTAACTGCACTAGGCAGAGTAAACAGTGGAAAACACAGGAATAAGGAGGGTTTAATAATTTCTTTCCCCCCCCCCCCCCCCCATATAAAATCCCTGGAAAAAGGCTAAAAAGTAGGAAAGGGGGTAATTTGCAGAAATAGGTGATCTGCTCATCACCTAAGTGATAGGAGAGGATTTCTTTTTACAAAATTTCTTATTGTAAACTACCTTATGACAATTGGTGATAAAAGAGTTGAGCCTTTCAAAAATCCATTTTAATAAAACACCATATGACCTCATAGATATGCATAGGATTTAGAAATAACATGGATTTTAATGAAGGTACTTGAAAGGTATGGTGCCATATTGCAATTTTATGGAAGATCTTAGATTAATGAAATTAAACGTGAACTGCATTGTTTAGATGATGAACTTAAGGTCATATCTGCAGCATTTGAAAGAGAAACCTTGAGTGGAGGGTGTAGAATCATTGATTTAGACCCTGGTAGACAGCTGAATAGCAAGCATTGAAGCATGAAGGTAAATTCCCATATTTCATTGTTAGAAGGTTAGCTGGTGGCTGCCAGCTTTTCAGTGATAATCACCAACCAATTCCACCCTGTTTCAAAAAAGATTTTGCCTTTGTGTGCTAAGACACTTTTAAAAACCATTACTGTTCAAAGCAGGGGCGCACTGTTTAAAGAGAAGCTATTTCTGCGAAATACAGGATGGCAATGAGTTGATGCTGTCCTTGGATAGTGATGCTATTAAGTTCATTAGGATCATCATCCATTTAAAATGCTTATAAGGAGAATTGAGACTGTTTGCTGGAGACGCCAGAGGCACCTCCTACTGCAAGTCACAACTACATGTCATCAGTAATTAGCTCTTTTGCTTCCTTAAGATTTTTTTATAAGACAATGGCCCTTTCAGGTTTAAGTACTGTTTTCCTCCCCAGACACACATGCACACACTCACAGGGAATAAATGCATGCACATGTGTTAAACTAATAGACATGAATTTGTACAACAGGAAAATTGCAAGGAATGAAATCCTCAGGCCTTAAGAATAAGTGATAATAGAATGATACTGCCAATTACTGCTGGAGAACAGTGTTGTCACAGGGAACAGCTCATGGAGATGGAAGGATGAGGGGCGGAGAAAAGATTCCCTTTTGACAGTTTGCTGTTAAGGGGAATTTGTCAAGGATGTTAAAATTAGATCTAACTGGGCCAGATCCTCAGATGACATAAATCAGCCTGTAGACTTCAAGCCATGATCTGGCCATGTACTCCTCTTTGTTCTTTCTTCATCTTTATTATCTGCATCATAACACTGCCTGAAAGCTGCAATGATGCTTTAAGCTCCATTGTCTTAGCACTGCACAAATGCAGCGAGAGAAGGTATTTCCATGCTTTCATCTGCTCTGCACAGCGTCTTTTATTGCTTAAAGCAGCCACGTGTTTTACAAAACCTACTAAGCAAGCATGGGAGACGGGGACCTTGTCTAGACGGGGATTTAGGCTGCAATGTTAGTATTGGTTAGACAATCTGTATGGACTGACCTGTTTCAGTGTGGGTAGGATGAGCTGCATGCCACGATGGCAAAGTGATCGAGTCGCCTTTAATAAGTGCTGTTGCATACCAGAGTGAGAACAGTGAAATGGGAATCCATCATCCTGCACCCAGCCCTGCTGATTAGAAATACAGTAATACTTAAAGGGAGCATTTAGCTTCTGGAGTGGCCTGCTAGGGTGCAGGGGTCTAGCTGTGTACAAGAGAGGGCAAACCTGAGAAAGATGCTCTCAGATGGGAAAAGATCCTGTACTTCTGTGTATGTTCTCTCCCAGCCTGAATTTTTGGCAAGCAAAGCTAAACTCTGCCACATCACAAAAACTGGCTGAAAGCTGCCAGTAAAGAAATTAAAAAAGAAATAGTGTTAGTAAGAAATAGTTGTAAATGTGTTATGATCACTCCTTTCATTAGAAACTTCCTTGTTTTCTCCCTGGTGTACACCACAAACAGCTTGCACATGATTTATCTGTGTGTGTTTGGGGAGGAGAGGCAAAGGGAATAAAGTCTTAGCCATTAGACATTTAAAAAGGCAGTTGGGAGATTTAGAGACATGATGCTTATTAAAACAAATGGAAGCTGTGTGTCTAAATCCCCTGGTCATCCTTGAAAATCTTGTCCCTAGTATTCGTCTTGCAGTCATTTCCAACCGGGGCATTCCATATCCCATTTCTAGTGTGTATCTAAGTGCAACTGGACAGTAAAACCAGGATCACACAGGGGCCAAGCCCAGCTCTATGCCATATACTGCTTAATGTTCTGAGTAAGGAGAGAGCGTAACACTACAAAGCCTTGATATAGTACAGAGCATTTTCTGGGAAACTGTCTATAGAAAAAGGTTCAAGTCCCACAGAAGTTAAGGGCATGCGTCTTCCCTCTCCCATTTTGAGAGCTTTCTGGTACATGCAGGTCTTGGCATCAGACAGACTAACCCTGCTGCGTCCAGTTCTGTGGAGCTGATTTGCTGAGCTTTTAATAGATTCATAACTTTCCATCCTGTTATAAATCTTCCAACAAATATTTTTTAATTTTTAAAAGAAACTATTGGCATTGGCCGCTTCAGAAATGCTGACCCATTAAGTCTAAACAGGGAAGTTAGGGCATGTTAAATATCAATTGATTATAAAACCCATATTAATTGACGTTTAGCAGCTCCACTAATGGAGAGGAGCTCATTACATAGCAGTTAACCCTCAACGCATATATATTAAATAATCAATTAGTATTTATTTAACATACAATAACCTCCCTATTAGAGTTAAATTAAAAGCCTCTTTATGGAGGCCTTGCAGAAAGCACTGCACTGTGCTAATCTGAAGCCAGGAATTTGCATTAATAGCCTGAATCTTTGTTACCTCTGGTGCCCCCAAGATGATTTTATCATGTTAAGTGAAAGACTAGAGGGGTTGTGTTTGTTACAGTCACTTGGCCCTACCAGGAGGGACTCAGCCTCTGAGTTATATGACAATATAGTTCAGGTAGGTATTTGCTAAACAGAGCTGTAGCAAAAATAAATAAAGTTCTCCCAGTTCTCCTGCAGCACAATGTGTTCTGTAGGCAGATCCCGCTCCTGAGAAAGGCCAAGCTGTGAGGAAAAACAGGAAGAAGAGCAAGTCTGAATTTCTCCTTTGAAGACAGATGGAAAAGGTCGCACGGCTTTTCCCAGACCACAGAGCGGGCCTGGGGACCTTTGCCACGGGGCAGGATAACCTCTCAGTGCGTGCAGGTGCCACCATGAAATGCCGTCAGGGACACCGGGAGGCCAAGATGGCATCCAGGGTGACTCACTCCATTGCAGACAGACCGTGAAATGTAAGTTTACCACATCGGACTGTTCTGGGCACTGCGTTTGTTCTTTCTCCCAACCCCAACCCTTCAGTCTGGTAAGACTGTGCTGGCACCAAATTCAGCAGGGGGTAGACTATGCACTGCGGTGACTGCCAGGCATGAGCAAAGGCTGGGGAGATGCTGGATGGATTAAAGCTGAACCAGAAATAAACCTCATTTATCTTTCTGTGCCTGTCCAGTGCAGAATGCACCCCACTGACGCAATTACAGCCTGTAAAAATGCTGTTTTAACACTGCGCTACATTTTATGAGTGGAATCTTCAATTAAAACTCTTCCTAAATGATAGAAATTGTGGCACTTAACAGGTGAGTCAGGTTTGTCTAGGATAAACATGGTGCCAAGAGAGCACGCAGATGTGAACTGAATGCTGTAGGGCTGTGTGAGGGAAAAGAAATGAGAAAAGCTTTGGCACTGTGTCCTGGGGGCTGTGCAACCCTCCTGCGGGCCTGATTCAGCTCACGCTCCCCTCTGTGCAGGAAAAAAGGCCCTGGGAGCCCCTCGGCAAAGGAGTGCCGGGAGGGTGCTCGGTGTGGAGAAGTTGGTGAGTTGCTGCTCGTGCAGACCCAGCAAGATGCAGAGACCCGGCAGGTGATGGGTGAGAGGGAAACAGAGGGACTCACACACGAGTGAAAGACCTTTGAAGTAGAAGAAAAGTATTTTCAAGTGTAAAAAGAAAGGAGAATGAGGAGAGAGATGGGCAGACAGCAAGACAATACAGAAAGCAAAGAAGTAGCATGGTTGGGTAATAGAAATAAGGCAAACTGGGGAGCTCAGAAAAGGAATAGCTGAACTAAATTGCTCAAAATGAGTCTCTCCTGTGTTATGTTCTGAGCTGGCATTTATATCTGTGTGGCGTATTGAATATTAGCAAATGGATTTACTCCCATCTCTCTCTGGTGTAAAGGGGTGACAAGGCAGAGTATAGCAGGAAGCTATTCTGTTTTCCTTGGAGCCTAGGTGAATTCTATATTGGGGTCTAATAGGCCCAGAACCTATTCAGAGCTGAATTATATCACCCCTGCCCTATGCAATAATCTGTTTTCTGGTGGGGGAAAGCTGGGAAATCAAGCAGCTTCTCCAGAAGTCAATTTTGGTTCTCAAAATGGAGCCAGCTCAAGAAATTGTCATTGATCCACTTCTGAACTTGGAGCAAATTTCCATAAAAATAATCAGATCCTCTCAGCTGCAGAAGTTTGTAACGCTGTGTGTTTCACTGGGTGGGATGGGCGGGCTGGGAGAACAGGAGCTGAGTAGTGCCTCGGTTTCAGGTTCCTCCTCTTCATGGGAGAGGATCCTTTGGCCACCCTCTTTGTAACATCTTAGCAAAGATGAGCAAAAGAAAGCAAGTTATTTGGTCTGATCCTCAGCGGATGAGAACTGGAGCAGCCCTTAATAGGGCTTAAAAAAAATCTCGATTAATTTAGGCTCCTGAGAAGGTACCTGGGAATGTGGCTTGGTTGAAAACCCCCTGGAAACGTGGAGGAGCTCTGACACTGGGAGAGCTGGGTTAAGCCTGGAGCAGGTAATGACAGCTCGATCCTAGAGGTGTGAAGAAGCAAACACGAGGATGAGCAGGGCCCCTCTGGAGCAGCCCTGATGGTATGGGGTGTTTTACACATGTGTGAAAGGGGGTTCATGCCCCCCAACCCCTGACTGCCCCCCTCCAGAGGGGGAGGAAAAACCCCAGTCTCTCTCAGCTGCAGAGTGGCAAAGGGAGCCAAGGAGATCTGGGAGTGACAGAGACGGGGCAAACCAGGCAAATAACCGTGGATTTGAAACATCAGCAGGTGGAGTTTAATGAAGGGATAAGCAAAATAAAACTGGAGGAGAATGACAATGCTGTTTGAAGGGTAATAATGAAGCTGATAGAAAAATTGCTTTAACCATTTTGGATCTCACGGAAGACCCAAGTGTAATTTTACTGAGAAAAATTTGTGTTTCAGGCCAGCTCTGCTTTTCAGCTCTGCTGTGAAGTATAATGCAAGCACATGTCAACACCTGCCCCTCCTGAAACTCAGGGAGGACTTTGCTGTTTGCTGTTCGCTACGGTAGAAAGAGACCTTCGTGGTCTTTTCCCTCCAAGGACAGCACCAGTCATTTGAGCAAGTGATGGTCACCTGTATTCACAGGTAGATGATGTATTTTTAGCACCTGCAATAAATTACTTCTTTTTTCCTTACAGCTTCTGGAAACATTCCCAGTCCCTGGCCTATTCATCAGGATTGTTATATTTCTGCTGCTGAAAAGAGGGAAGTACCTTTTTCTCTTACTATTTATTAGCATGTACCGTAGCGTGAGGGACTGCGCCAGGGAGGGGAACCCCGTTGTGAGCAGCACTGGGTAAACACAGCAGAAATGACACCGACAGTCCTCATCACAGAGTGTTAGCAATTCAAACAGCCACGTCAGTCAAAGAATTTGAGAGAAGAGATGTAACACAAGCAAAAGGAAGAATGTGACAGTTTGCAAACACTGGGTGAGTTGCATGATGTTTCATAGGTGTGTTCATTCTTTAAGTATCTTGAAGGAAATGCAAATTAAGTTTTTCCTGAGCAAGCCCGTGTGCAAGCTAGGTCTGCTGGAGCTTTATGTTAGACATGTAGACATTCCTTTCTCTTGTAGAAAGAGATAACCAAAGGGCTTTTTGAAAATGCCAGGAAAGGATCCAAGACCTGTTTTTGCCTAAGAGCACAGGGCATATATTATGGAGCCCTAGGGAAGGGCAGTCTTATGCTAATCTATTAATAATAAGCAGAAGAAAGTAGTAAAACAGAAGCAGTGGAGCAAAACCAAAACCAAAAACCCCACCAAACAAAACCTGATTATTTCCCAAGGTAAAATGTTGGGGTGGTTGGAATGTATTGTTTCCTAAAACAACAAGTTTAATCCCTCCACACTGCAAGAGTAACATCAAAATTAAGAAATTTATGAAATTAGGCTAAACATTTTCTATTACCCTGAAATTTTGCCTTAAGAGAAATGATAACACAGAAGAAATTTCCTTGGGAAAGACATGAGTAAAGGATGCTGCAGAATTATTTTAGTTAAACTATCTGCCATGCTAAAAATGAATTCTGGGGCAGGACAATAAAGAAACTCATACAAGAATATTAATTCTGCTTCCAATCATCCAAGGAGTTCAGTCACTGAACTCATGAGTGAATTCATAGTCTGTCTGGTTTCCGTGGGCTTTGGGGAGGCCTTGCCAATGCTATTCTTTCCTGCTAGATTTGCCTGTGACTCTTCAATGCTATTAGTGGAAATAATTTCCTCTGTGGGGAAGCAGCTGCCTCTCCCCTGCTGCTCTGTCTCTGCTGTGGATTTCTCCATCGTACATTGAATCTTCCCTCAATCCTCGTAGGCAGCACCAAGGGCTGTGCCTGCAGGGTGGTGGTCAGTCTTTTGCCCAATTATCCAGGCACAAAACGCACATCCTAAGTTAATCCTGAAGGACAGTCTTCTCCTGGTGAAAACACTCCTGGGGACCCACCTCTGCTGTGGTGCCTTCAAGGAACTAACCCACTGATTATGGGAGAGGAGTGTTTGGATTTATATCATACATGATCTTAAAAGCAGAAAGGGAGATCCCAAGGCTGAGACCCCAGGTACTCGTGCCGTGGCTTTGCTGTGCTGCTTGACCCCTTCCCGGTCTCTCTGGTTGACCGGAAAGACCTGCTCTCCCCCGCGGGTGCCTGTATTCCCTCGGTGAGGGACTCTCCAAGGCCTCTTTCAAAATTCCAACTAAACACAAGTGTGTTGAGCTTCTTAAAGTGTGGCTGCAAAGAGTAAGCGATTCCTATCTGTAACACATTATAAAGTCCTCAGGTAGCAGGCACTAGGGCAGAGGAAAACGGTTATTTTAGCTGTATCATCTCTGATGATCACTCGTTCTCCATCTCCGTGGCGGGTGGCTGGCTGATTTAAGTGCACCAGGCTCCCGTGTTGGCTCTCTTGCTGAAGTGCCTGATCCGCCTTACAGGACTCGGCCATAAACTCTGCAGCCCAAGGAAGATGTTGCTTGTTTTCTGAAGGACAGGATGAAATCACCCCGTGTATGTCCTCTATCTATTGCCTCTCTGGGCAGGGAAAACATAAATGCCTTTCCCACCATCTTATTTATTGGCTTTTCTCTGTTTCCTGGGAAAAGCCTTTTTTTTAGTACTTTTGCGTGTGAGTCTGTGTGGGGTAGGCGTGTGTGTGTGTTTAGGAGGTTAAAAAAAATTTCTTGCTGTCAGCAAGTGATGTTACAAACCTGCTCTGACAAGGCTGGTTGTATATTTACAGTTGGTGAGAGCGAAGGCTTCATCAATCTTCACGCTTTGAAAGGGACAGGCCCGCTCCCATGAGCACCTGCTCCGGGAGAACAGCTGAACTGTGACTTTCCAGGGAGCTAGCTGTAAATTTTAGCCATTCCCCCCGCAGCCCACGCATGCTTGAGCTCTTTAACCTTCCCAGGCTGGCAGGAGTCCCAGCAATCAGTTTAGTGCAAAGACTGGGGTTCTTTTTAATTAACCTTTTGTTTCCCACTGCAGGTGTTTCAAAGTTTCTTAATGTTAAAAAGGAAGAGGAAAAAAATTGTTTGCAGAGGGGCACCCACTCTTCCACTTTTTCTATGCTTGGTGATCAAACAGGATCAACCTTCTCGTGTTTCCCCTTCACATTTGCCTCTTGGATGTATGTCTATAACAGCATCTGCTGGGAACCTGCTGCGTGGGTTCCCTTTAGGCGCCTGCAGAAAATATTCCTACGAGTGCACTTCAGTTTTGCCCTGCAAGGCCACGTTTCCTTCCATTGCAAGGCACCTGCTTTTCCAACCCACTCTTCTTTCTCCAGGCAACTTTCTTCAGACACTTGACTCCCTCGGTGTGTTGATGTTCAGTTTAATTGATTTGGCCTCTCGCACCCAGCCCGCCCAGCCAGGGGAAGTTTGATTATAGACTGCTGAACACTTCTGCTTCTGCAGTCTCTGGTCTTCCCAGAGTGCTTGCTCAGTGGAAGTTAAAGAAAACTCAACCTTTCCTACAACTCCAAACAGGCCATCCTGCATTAACCATCTTAAATGGTACACTGGACAAGGCCAGTGAGGAGACAGTTTAGAAAATGTAGTAGGAAAGCACAGGGAGAGGATTTAGATGGATCACGCCTGGGAGGTGTAGCAGTATTTTTGTATGTAAAAGCACTTGGTTTACTTCAGGTAGGCTGTCCTGTTAATAAAATAAAGCTGTATCAGTTTGGGAGGGAAATATTCCTGCACTGCAGGGAAAGGGAAGTATTGTCGTGTTTGATCAATAAAATTATTAGTAGAAGAACCTGTGGTATCTCTAAGAAAACTCCTATGTGGAAATTTATCACAAGGAAAAAATACATTCAAGCCCCACTTAAAACAATAAAATATATCTTTGAGGGAAAGTTTCAGACTTTTCTGTATCAGAGGAATAATGGTTTCTATAATTTAATAGGTGCTAAATTTGGTGAAGAGTGCCAGCAAATCCATTTCACATAATGATATTTTATCTCCCTTGAAATGGTCATTTTCATGAATGTCTTTTTATTGGTTCCCTTGTCCCACAAAGTATCCAAGGTAGTGCTGCTCACCCTCAAAAGTTGAGCGCATACAGAAGCAGGGATGACTAGAGAAACCTATTAATAACGGTGACACAAAAAATGGGCAGGAACTGCATGACAGTTAAATGTGCTCCCTATAAATAAAGAGCATTTCTACTTTGACTCTCAGGGCTGTGGCTTTTCAGTGCTTACTTTTGCAGGAGTTAAGGTGGTCACAGCTATTAAAAACTAGAGATGAGCTGAGAACAATGTCAGGTGAGGATAACAGAAAAAAAGAGGTTTCCAAAGAAGATCTCACTGGAAGTTGCAACTAGAAAAAATCTGAAATTGTCCATGAGTGAGGGATTTTGTTTTCATAGGTTGAGGGCAATCTTTGCTTCTTGGTAAAAGGACTAATTTATTCTCTTTGGTATCTAATTTCAAATTCGCAGAGCCAAACCTTTTCCTCATCTAGCTCTACTGAGATAGACGGCAGCGCTAGTTATGAAGGTTCAGAGCCCTCACAATATACATCGTATATAAACTAAAACTCACGGTTATGGTTTCATTCTGGTTGGTACTTTATCCTGACTAGAGCTAGCGACCACAATATGTGACTGCTATCACAAAAAATAAACTGAGTTTCAGGTAAGGGAACAGAGAAATTTTTCTTGGGAAAAACAAGCAGAAAGTTGGAAAAAAATCAGAATGAAAGGGAAGGAGGTGGGAAATATACAAGGGTAGACATCAAAAAGGCAATATATGGTATTATAGTGTGATATATACACTCGGTATAAAATGGCTGGTGACATTCACAGTCAATACAAGATCTTTGCTGCCTTCCCTCTCATGTGTCGTATACCTATAGAATCAAAATTGTCTGAGTTCTGCCACTCTTTGCATCCTCCCAGCTTAAGCAGCTGGTTGCCCACCTGGGAGCTCCTGCAGCCCTGCCTGTGTGGAGGAACAAGGATGTGCCAACATGTGGTCCTGAAACTGCAAATTCAGAATGAAGCAAGGAGCAAAAGAAGTGACAAGATAAGCTGTTGTGGGAAATGAAGGGAAGACTGTGAAAATGGTTATAATAAATAATAAGAAGTGTTACATGGGCCAAAGGAATAATAGATCAGCAATGAAAGACTCTAAAAGCTGCTGAGAGTTATTGATAGACATTGTGTAAGAAAAAAAAATTAATAAAAAAAATCCCTGACAGTTTTGCCTTCATGGTCACAAAGGTGGGTAGCAGGGCAGATGCCAGAATGAAAGATAAATCTCCTTTTGCATAAAGAAGAAATATTGAAGGAAACTGAGCAGGGGTGATGGAGAAATTAAGAGTGTTGAAACACTGAAAGCGTGTGGTCCATGTCAAACCCCTTTCAGGATTTTGAGCTGAGTCAGCAAAAAGCAGGAAAAATCTGTTGAGGGAAATGAGAACCTCTTTGAAAATGAGTAACGGAGAGGTTCCTGCAAGTGTCAAGTCCGGAGGTCTGAGGAGGCTTTCCAGAAATGAAAACTGGTGGTACAGAGGAAGGTGCCTGCATGGCCGGGAGGCTAATGTGTATTTTAATATGGAGTTGCAGTAGAGAAATAGTTAAGAGAAGTTATGAGTTTAATTAAGGAAAACCATCAAGGATTAAAAAACTGGAAGCTGTGCCAATAAAGGGAAAAGAAAACTGACAGTGGCTTTCTGAGGAATTGAGCAAATCATAGGCCAGGGAAAGCCAAAAGATATAACTTCTGCATGGCAGGAAAGGTTGGATATAACACAGTTGAAAACTGTAATCTGGAGTAGAAGTGACGAACGTGGGACATACAAGTGCCTGGCCAAGCACTGGGCTGGTGGGTCCTTGCAACTGGGCTACCTCTGAGGATGCACTGGCTTGTACTGCCCTGATTGCAAGCTGGGAGAAGGTCTGATGCTGAAGGAACTTCAGGACACAAGATATAGTGATTGTCGAGGTGATTTTAACTGAAGGAATCACAATTCAGAGACAAGAGGAAGGGAACAAATATTACAGCGGTTTGAGGGTGCCTGGCCTGACTCGGGAACCAGCGAGCACAAGTTCAACCCAAGCACTGATCAGGCAATTTTCTGTTTCTGCAACAAGTCCCAACGAAAGATTTCCGATTCACACACTCTTAATTAATTAAAACTCCAAGCATCCCTGAAGTAGGTAAATGCAAGCTAAACAGCTACCATCAAACATGGTGCGTCAGACTTTCCAATGGTTAACCAGGAGGAAATTGCTCTTCAAAAACTTGAATAAGTGTTTGGGGGGAAAATAGCATCGTTTTGGTTCTCTCCAGCTGTCTGATGCCTATTTATTTGGTATCCAAATAGCTTTAAAGAACTCATTATCTTCTTGCCTAGAGTAAGCAGATAATGGGGACTACAGGAAGGACTTTTCCTACTAAATCTTATATCTTTGTTTTAGGAAAACTCCCTGGTTTTCTACAGAAAAAGAAAATGGAAGCCTGGATCCATATTTGCAACCAGCCTCAACAAGAGCTGTGTATCTCACTGCTCACTGTGCCAAGCTGCTACCGCATCCCATAGCTGGCCCTTCTTAAACCTTGTAAACCCAGATTCCACAAAGCTTTTGAGGCTGAATCCACTCAAATAGTCCCAGAAGCCTTCAGGAAGCAGCAGGGACAGGACAGGGTGAGCGGCTGGCAGAAGGGTGCTGCTCAGGGGGGGGACGTGGGGGCTTTCGTCTGAGGTTGAGGGCCTCCGGGCAGAGTTGAGGGGAGTAAATAAAAGGGAAAGAGAACCAAAAGAGAGTTTTTCTAGTGCTGCTCCACAGCAAGTCTGCTGCTGCCTGTGCAGGAGCATGCCCCAAGTGCCTCAGACAACCATGTTTGGTGAGGAGACAGCAGCCCCCAGCTGTGCTGCCTGTTAGATCCCCCCATTTCCAGGACTGATTCATTTGTGCCTCAGACAGTAGGAAATGAGGAAAAGAAGAAGAAACCCATCCCTGTGGAGGCCAGCGCGTGCCCTGCTGTGGGTTGAGACCGGCTGTGCTGCCCGCGGGATGGCGGCCTCCCTGCGCCCCTTCACGGACTGCTCCTCGGGGGGACCGGTGCGGCCTCGCAGAAGGAGCAGCACCTGCGCCGGGGGAGGCTAAACTTGGCTCGGGTTCTGTGCGCATCTTCCTCAGGTGAAGTCCTGGGCGGACGGGGGGCTTCGGGGAGATTGTGCCCATCTGGGAAATGGCGGTGCGGGACCATGTGGGCACGGCGGCTGAACCCAACCGCCCCTGCCGCGGGGAGCCGAGGCAGCTCTTGGGCGGGAAAACGGCGGCTCTGTGGGGAAGGCGGCCGCGGCCTCTCCCCTCAGCCTGCGGGCCGGGTAGAGGAAGCCGCTTCCCGCCGCCCGCCACTAGAGGCTGCTCCACACCTCATTAACTAAACACACCGACAGCAATTAATGCGGGCTCCGGCGCGAACGGGGCCTCCCCGCCCGCCGGCGGCTGCCCCGGCGGGGGGAGGTCGGGACGCCCGCCGCCATGGCTGGCTGTCCCGCTGGCCTCCGGAGGGACCCCAAACCGGTAGGTTTTGACCTTCCGTGTCCCACCTACCAGAAGGATGTGGGGGCATCTGTATCAACTTATCCCCCCAAATAAGTATATTTATATATAGCCGGGGTTCTGCTCTGGGACCCCAGCAATGCCTGGTGGTTTTGCCAGGCAGAGTCTTGCAAGAAATGCATCTAAACAAATGCCCCAGCTTGCTTGCAAACATCTCCTCTCAAGAGAGAGATTTGCAAGAGATTTTATTTGCGAGTTGAATTCCTTTGTCTCAGAGGAGCAGGCACGTGTGGTGTTGATAAGGCAGCACCCCAGAAATTTATTCCCTTTTCACTTCGGTTTGGAAAAAAAAAAAACAACAACAAAATCCAACCCAGAGATGATGTGTTCATGTAAATCGCAGCCCAAGTGCTGCAGGGATCGCTTTGCCAGGCTGAATGCTATCAGCAAGTGTTGGTGTGCTCCTGTAACTTACACCAAGAAAGCTGCGGTTGTTATTAATCTCAGTTCTGCTGTGAGCTGCCGCTTTCACAAAACAATATACAACTTCATTCAAGCATGCTATTGTTGTTGTCTGCCTGGCACTTTAGTCTGCTGTGTGAGGGAAGGTTTTATAGGCTCAACATTTACAGTAAGTAAATATCAGCATTTTCACCAGCCTCCTTCCTCCTCTGCCCAAAGCTCAGACTTTATTTCCGCTCTTTTGCCACCAACTTGATCTTATTAGTCTGCAAAATTATAGCCTTGTTGTAAACCTGGCGTTCTGAACTAAGGAGAGCCCCTAGCAGCAATGCTCATATTTTCATTTTGTATTTTTCATCAGTGATGTTGGTCCAGTGTTGTTTTTATTATTACTACTTTTTTTTTTTTTTTTTAACACTGCTCTGAAAGGATAAAGCTGGAAAGCTCTATCCATTTCCTGGAAAAGCCAGTTTCTGTCTGTCAGCATCTGTCATGCTGTGTGCATTATTATTTAAAAACTACAGCGATGGACAGACCAGACTATATAAGGGATTTCTCTCACTCTAATTCCCATATTCAGTGGCCCACAGTATTTCTTGTTTAGCCTTCCTGTGCTGCTGAGAAGTGCACAGGAAGGCTAAACAAGAAATAAACATTAAAGAAGTGCTGGTATCCTCTTTTTGCAGACAAGGAGGTGGAACTGCATCCATGTGCTGAGTGGCTCAGAGCTTGAGGTTGCATCTGGCCACCACTCCCTGCCCTCAGCACGCCGCTTCCACGGTGGGGAGATGCTGTCTCCAGTTTCCAGCCAGCTTTTCTCCCAGGGAAGCTCATGGATGAGGTGGGCCTCACTTGTCTGTTGCCGCTGCAAGTACTTCACACAGTAAACACTGCTCTGCAAATTCAAAGCCACAAATGAGTGAAGATGATACAGATGTAGCTTGGAGGCTTCAGACTTACTTGCAAATTAACATCATTTCTCAGAGGCAGATGTGATTGTGGGTAGCTGGGAGGGGGATGGAGTCACAGATACATTATGCAGTCTTCTTCTTACACTTTAAGGGAGAAAAAGAAGAGAACTGACATACCAAATGTGAGAAGTCAAAACAGCTGTTAAGTTAGGGAGACTGTAAAAGGACCATTACTTGGGTCTGCAGGGGGAAGAGAATTTTCTGGGAAACAAAGGCACTGTCAGCTTTCAGGTCTGTTCTAGACAGTCCTAGCGTTAGGCAGCATTGCTGCTCTGCCTTTTAGTAATTTTATGGACCTGATATTTTAAGGCACCAAAGGGAACGATGATGTTCATTCGACATGTGAGATTATAAAATGGTGAAGTGTTTGTTTGCATGGCCTGGATTGGTAATGTCTACTTCAGACAGCTTGCTGTTTTATTACCCACTTTCTGATGGAGAATACTGAAAACAGAGAAACAGAAGAATTATTATTATTTATTTTGGTGCAGTTAGGTTTTTATGAAATAGGTGTACAAATGGATATATAGATATCTTGAGCAACTGCAAATATAAGACAAAAATACAGGATTTCCTTACCAAAGTTGAATTCCTGCCAGTCTTTGAGTCCTTTCCTGGGACACTTGTTTGCTGAAGAACACCAGAGATTTGCTTTAATGAAGTATAAAATGCATGTACTGGTATGAGGAAGACTTGTGGGCAGAGATGAATAGACGGACCGCAGGGGCAATGTGAGTTCTCTTTCAACAAGTCATCACTGCAGTCAATGTGCAAGCTGGATTTTTTGCGCCTGTGAAGAGGTGGGTAGATACTCACTGGGGCATTTGGGAATGGATGTCTCCCAGGCTGGGTTATGTGGTAGTAGCAACACATGCACGTGTATATGTATTTTTACACCTGATTGTCCATATAAGAAGAACATGGACCTGCTTGAGCGGGTCCAGAGGAGGCCACGAAGATGCTCAGGGGGCTGGAGCACCCCCCTGTGAGGACAGGCTGAGAGAGTTGGCGGGGTTCAGCTGGAGAAGAGAAGGATCCGGGGAGACCTTAGAGCGGCCTCCGAGGACTGAAAGGGGCTACAGGAAAGGGGGGAGGGACTCTGGATCAGAGGTGTAGGGATAGGATGAGGGGTGATGGTTTTAAACTGACAGAGGGCAGATTTAGATTAGATCTAAGGAAGAAATTCTTCCCTGTGAGGGTGGTGAGGCCCTGGCACAGGTTGCCCAGAGAAGCTGTGGCTGCCCCCTCCCTGGAAGGGTTCAAGGCCAGGTTGGACAGGGCTTTGGGCAACCTGGGCTAGTGGGTTGGAACTAGATGATATTTAAGGTCCCTTCCAACCCAAACCAGTATATGATTCCGTGATATGGTTGTGAGTAGAAGCACCCAGGCACTTTCAGGGATAAAAAAATAGACTGCTGATTTACATAGATACTCATGTTTCTTATAAAGCAAGGCGGCTAGTCAGTGTGGTGTTTTGCTACAATGGGTGTCCATTTGTGTTAGCTGGGTATTGTCGGAGGGAGTAGGTTAAATTCTGCCTCTGGGTACACTCATGAGTTTGATATGGAAGTTGAGAAATTTTGTCTGTTGAGGTGTTGTAGGTGTGCAGCTGGGGGCAGAATGGAGCCCACAGTTAGTACAGCCATACAGGCATCACTTCCTTCCTTCGTACCCTGGATGCTGTTTCTGCCTTGTGAAATATTCCCCTTGTCTTCCTTTTCTCTTTTCTGGAAAAACCTCCTGTAGCATTTTCTGTGTTTATAGCATTTTATGGGACTTGCAACTCTGGAGTTTCATTGCCGCTCCATAATCAGTGTTAATTCTCCTCATTTTATGGTTTTAAAAATATACATGCTCTACTCTTACAAACTCTGTAAAATGCCATTAGTGTGTCTTGGAATGATCATATCTTGTTTACAGATGCCTTGCTGTTGTAAGCCTCTGTCTTTCTATGGTACAGTTACCAGAAAATGGATTAAAAATTAAATGAACATACTGCTTTGTTTGTTTGTTTTTAATGAAAGCTGTTTTCCAATTAGCTCCTTATTTGATCAAAGATTGCATCTGAGTTAATTGCATGGTTTTGCCCAGTCTATGATTCTTTCTCTGAGATAACTGGGTCAAATTCTGTTTACATTGTGACCCACATAAACTCCAAGGTAAACCTCTTTCCCAGGACCAGAGCAGCGCATGGAGCTATGCCTGTCAATTAAATTAAATGCACAACTGCAGGCATATAGTTATTTGATGTCACTTTTTCAAGACAGTTTTCATCCCCAGCTCCAACTGACATTCAGTCTTTGGGTTACATACTGAATTAATTTTTATAGCCTTTGGTAGAGGCAATTGTCCACAAATTGCGGGTGCTACTTGTTTATATCCCTAACGATGTGTGTGTGTGTTGGAGAACCTCTGCTTTGGACTATCTCAGTTTGAAAAGTCTTGCAGCCATCTTTTAAATGCTGTTGCATCTTGTTTTGCAGGGCTGTGCCAGGCTTCGGACTGTTCCTCTTCCAACCTTCTCCAATGTTCATCTCTTCCATCATGGGCTCCTTTCTCACCACACAGCTTTGAAAAGGTAAGAACAATTTGTGGGGCATGGCTGATACCAGCTTTGCCCAAAACACTCATCACTACCAGAAGTAGTTACGAACCCTGCGTTTGCTGTCCTCCCACTTGGTGCTGCGGGGCCATTCTTACCAGGGTCACTGTCCAGCTGCTGTGTCTCTTAGAGACCATCGTTTTGTGTCCACGTGATGGCTGTCATGAACAGAAATTGTTCAAGACCTTTTTCTTTTTACACTGTCCCATCATATAGATTGACTTTAGAATCAGTCTTCCCATCAGCAGCTCTGTAGATATTATTTGCAGCCTGGTGATCTTTGCTAGAAGAGTTCG
Source organism: Strix uralensis (assembly GCF_047716275.1). Classification (NCBI taxonomy): domain Eukaryota; kingdom Metazoa; phylum Chordata; class Aves; order Strigiformes; family Strigidae; genus Strix; species Strix uralensis. Next base: position 11,640,205 of record NC_133991.1, read on the forward strand.
GCTATCTGTTGGGACAGACATAGCCGCAGAGAAATTGGTACAGAGGTTTGATGACCTATGTTAAGCAGGAGAAAGGGATCACCGCAGCAATTGTATTTGTGGCACATTGTCAGTAACCAGCTTCCTAATCACTTGTGTGAAAATATCAGAGTGAAGTTTCCAGAAATGAGTCCTTTTTGGCTGCTTTATCAGAGGATGATGCTCTGTTCTCTCCATGAAATGTGTGGATGGGAACTCCAAAGTCTGCAGATAACCTGAAATACCTTTATCACACCTATTGCATTTAATGCTGTTTTTGTCCTTTTAAGTAAAATGTTCTCAAGTAACTGGCTGATTTTTCAGTGTTGTAAGTTACTCTTTTGGCTCTCTGGTGGAAAAATGTACAAATATTATGATAATGATGTTCCTGGTGACTGTGACAGTGTTGAGTGACCCATCACAGGCAGATATTCTTCTGGGTTTTTGTGGCTGTTGTGAAAATGACATTCAATTAATTTGGTTAGCAATATTAAAATTTATTATTGTCCATGAAAATGATGATTGGGAAACCAGTTACTGATTAACATAAGACCAAGATAGTTGTGTAGTTGCAACTTCTGTGAAAAAAATCACTTTTCATGACTTCTGCCATTTTAGCTGAGAGGGATGTTCCCTTCCTTTAGTGTGGTGTTGCAGAGTGGATCCTCACCCATCTTCTCTCATGGGCTAGAGAAACCAGTCTGGATAGTAAATATTAAATCTGTGGTGACGTCTTTACTGCCAACACCTATTTCTTCATTTCTTCTGTGTGGTGTTGCTACCTAGACATCATATCTGACACCCTAGGGCTTCCCTCCCAGCTTAAGGATGGGTAACAACAGAACAATTAATCCAAGAGCACTTTGTTCTCTGCCTACTTGGATGGGAAGGTAGGAAACAGTTTCTAATTCTGGGGCTCTTGAGTGGAAAGAAGCACTGCTTTACTGCCACTGCCTCAGCAGTCGAATGTCAAAAATACTATTTTCTTATGTTTGCTATTAAAAGTAAATGTAATACATACATTTATAATTAGTATCAGCCTTATTATTGTGCTTAGACCAAGAAGCCCAGCTGTAGACGTAGCCCTGCCTCTGTAGAGGCTGTACAAAACACATAGTTAAAAGGAAGTCTTGGCTGTGATGAACAGAATCTGTTACTTGAATATGAGTGGAGATTCTGTAATTCTGATTGCAGATGATCCGAAGTCATTCATCAACAGTAGTGATGTTGCTCCAAATTGATACCACAATAGCAGAGATGAATCTGGCCCAAAGTGTCTCTCTAGTGTGTTCCTTTAGCAAATTAATATTACATTTTGTCCCCATTCCTTCCGTGGAGTGCCTTTGCTGCTGTGTCTCGCAGCACTCTGCAGGGACGCAGCGAGGGTATTTTGCAGAGACAATGTCTAGCTTTGCATTCATGTCTCTTAGGAGAGAGTACCTATGATGCCTTTTTGGCCTATATTTCATATTGTTCTGTGTGAATAACAGGATCTGATGATTGAAATCTACTACCTGGGATCTGAAATGAATTGTTTGCTTTCTCATGAAACGTTACACTTCTCCATTTCCTTCCCCTTTGCACATATATACATATGAGTGCATTCACACCGACACACCGGGGCTTCATCATACAGCAAATTGCTTATACACATGTAAGCAAATATCTTCTCAAATCATCTCTTATCACCAAGTGGGGTGTGGTGCTTGTTGTTCAAGGGGTTGAGGTTGCCTTTCAATCTGCCAGGGCCAGCCTGACACCAAAAATAAACAGCATAAGCCTGGAACGGTTGTCACAAGGGGCAGAGAGAACTTGTCAGGCAGGAGTGTGTGAGCCGGCAAGATGATAATGTGGCATGACACTTCTGAAATGAGACACCGGTTGCCATGGTGAGGAGTCAGGAGGGACTATCTCTCCAGAGGCTGAAATAAAACATGCTTTAAATGATGTTTGATTAGAATTTAGATCATGTAACTGAGTGGCTGGACTTTTTTTTTTTTTTTTCCCTTTTTTTTCCCCTCCCTTTACTTGTTGTCGTTGTCATCTTTGGCTGCTGGCAGAGTTCACTTTGGGAAGAAAGGGCTCTGGGTCCGGAGCAGCCCCAGCTGTAACCCCCCTCGCTCCACCACTTCCAGCGTGCTGAGAGGTTACTTAGTTCCATGCCCAGTCAATTATGCTCCTTGCTAACTCTGCTTGCATTTTCCACTTGAGTCCATTGTAGTTTAAACCAGTTAAAAATGATTCCCTCTGTTCTGAAAAACAGTTAATCAATAACACCCTGAGAATATTTCTTGTCTTCGTTTGCTTTCCCTGACCAGTCTACTCAGGGTATCCGTCATCTTGTTAATATATATTAAAAATGCAGCCCATGAAGGCTTATGCACAATGTCCTCCTTGGACTCTTCATATTAAAGGAGGATGTGAATGTGTGTGTGTGTGTATGTGACATTCTAAGTCATAAAAGGAACCTGAAACAGAAAGAATTTGAGATAATAACGCAAAACAGTTGTCCTTGTGGCCTTGTAAATGGAACGGGACATTTAAAAGTAGTTTTATATTTCTTTGCAGTTTTAATGCAGCACACAACCAAATGTATTTCCCATATCTTTCCCAGCAGAAATGGACAATAAAAGAGCTGGTTCTGGGGTACAGAACTTTCGGACTCTGTGGTGCTTTTTGGTATACCCAGACATTTAAAAATCTCGAAGCAGGTATCCAATGTCTGGATAAATCTACTGGAAAACAATAGTCAGCCAATTCCAGTGCTGCCAGGATGGAGAAAAAAGCACTGAGCAAAGGAGGGCAGACACACCAAGTTCTGCTAATTTCAAGATCACCCCCGTGGGCCAGCTATTTATTGATGTAAATCAGCTAGTTTAACTGGTGCTGATGCACAGAGTACCAGGGCGTAAGATCTGCTAGGTGTCATCTCTAATCGGTTGTGAGTGGAAGGTGTTAAAATACAAGGTTTTTGGGGGTTTTTTTTTGGTTGCTGGAGTGAACTGAATTTGGTGACTCACTATTGGGAGTTGGTGTTAAGTCTGCATTGAATAAGTCAATGCAGAAGCAGGTGCTATTGGCAATTTTTTTACTAAAAGAAACAATCATGGAGACTCTACTGTAGCCTACACTGGGTGTAGATACTTTGTACAATGATAGAATTCCCGTGGAACTGTGAACAGGCAGGTGTGTGTGTAGCTAATAACGATATTCTTACATACACACTGCAAATGAGCTTCCCCTTTATCAGCACATTTAAATTGTGGTCATTTGCTTTGGTAATTGAAATAGTTACACCAGGCCAGTGAACGTGTGACTACAAGTACGTTTTTCTCGGGTATTAAAATCGCTATGCTAGACCATGCTGATTAGAGTTTCTATTGTGTGCATTTAGAGAAAAAAAAGACTATATAGCAGCTATGCATGAGACAGAGTGTGTTCCAGGAGTCGGAGGATGCCCTGTAATTTATGAGAGACAAAGAGGTACATTAGATATTGTTAGAATACATAATAATCCTCTGGCAATAATTTATTCGGCTTGCAAGGTTAGGATCTCCATAATTCTTGGTTGCACTCTAATGAAGACTGCTGATGCTTATTATATATTTTTGTGTACATTAGAGGTACCTGTGAATATATGGATTCTGTACTTACCTCCTGCTACCCCACTACTCATGGAGCTGCCAGTGGGACTATATTGTGTGGACCATTTGTCTAAATAGTCCAGGAAAGTGCATCAGCTGTATTGGCTGCTTGTCAGTGATTCTCTGTAACTTTGTGCCCATAAAATCATCTTCTGCAGATTTAGCCTGCTTTTCTCACAGTATTAGGTCACCCCTGGCTTTGGGGTGACACAGGCATCACGAGGAAATTGTGGTCTTCAGCAGTACATGCTGTCCATCTGCAAATACAGACAAATCAGATAGATGTTCCCCCAGAAATTTTAAACTGGGAGCTCAAACCTGATTAATTTGTTGGTGGGATGGGGTGGTGTGGTCTGGACTGAGAGGAAAAAAAGGAGGAAGAGGAGAAATCAAAACTGTCTTTCCCCCCAGAACTCTGATTTTCCCTAAAACTTTTGTTCCAAAATCAGTTTATGATTCTACCCACAAAGTAATTTCCAAGTGATTTATTACCACCTGACAGTCCACTCCAGGATTTTTGGTGACACTACATGGGTCTTTTGAGCTTTATGTTCAAATTTAATGGTGATCACTGCAGCCAAATGGATGAAAAATATCCATTTCTTCACCACTGTTTCTTGTACTGGCCTCAGGGATTAGAAAAGTAGGTCTTTTATTTAGTTACACTGTCAGCAGCAATTTTGATGTGAGTTCAATTGCTCAGTTTGGAGTTCAAATGTTCCAGTCTGAATACAGCCGCGTGGGGTCGTAAAGCATCTTGAAAACTGCTCTGCTGCTTGCCCCACGTCTGCACGGAAAACTGCCCAGAGACTGTGATGGTCATTGCTGGGTCTAAATACCAAGTCTGAGATGGAAGTAAAGCCAGAGAAGAAAGGGAGAGTCCTTTTTGAAAGAAAGACAGTGAGAACTGAGAGTGCATGGGTGAGAACCTTGCTGTAGGCAGCATGGAGCTCTGGTGGGTGGGTGGGACATACATCAAGACCGTGCCTTTATGTTGTGGAACAGCAATGTGGAGGCAGAATATTGTAGGGTGGTGGGAAGAAGTAGGGAGCACATATCAGATGAAGCAGTGGGCCATATTGTGTCCAGAGGCGTGCCCTACAGTAAAAATACTTGGTTCTTATAGTCCAGAAGGGAGAAAAATGTTCATATTCACAAGGCAATGGAAACAAACAGGGAGAGTGAACTTGAGGTAAGGAGCTCAGTGCTGGGAGAGCTGGATGAATTGGTAAAGCGATGCCAGCATTGGAGTAATGAGAGGAGAAACATAGTTTTGAATGGGGAAGCCTCAGTCTCTCCCTCTGTTTATAGGTGTTTTTCTTCTGTTAGAGATTTGCATTCCTGTCAGCCTTATTTTATAACCAAGACATTTTTCTGCTTTGCTGATTGCAGTGTATGTTCTGTTCACATCAGCCTTAAGAATCCGTGGTAAGGAAGGGGTTAAAATTATTTAACTATAGGGCTTTTTTGTGCATATTAATTAGGTATTGCTCTATTTTATCACTATAGTGCACTTTGTACAGCAGTTTTAAAAATGCTTTAAGTACTGTTTGCTATGCTTCCTGCAGTCTAATCTGCCAAATAATTTAGGTTATCCATGCCGTGGAATTTACTTAACACTGACGTAGAAATTAGCCCTGAAGTGCTGGAAGATCCCAGAGCTGCTGATTATGGTTGTCTGATAAGAGCATAGGCCTATAATGATTTTATAGAATGTTTTCATCTAATGGTTCATCTGGTTTTGAAGGCAGTCAGCATTTTGGTCATAGAGCCGCACGTTATGATCCTCACTGCCAGTAAAGAGTCATGAGAAAAGCTGCTCTTGCAGGCTACTTGGTTTGCAAGGCTGTAATATTAAACGGCAGATTCTTATAGCAATGCTGTCTCTGGCCTTCATTCAGGCAAGATCACTCACTATGGTAGTGGCACTACTTAAATAGCTAAAAGTTGCATCTTTCCCCTTCGTGATTTGGGACTGCAGCAGCTGTGGAATTCAGTGAAATGGCTTCTGTCAGTACAGGGGTTGATTCACCTCTAACCTGGTACCTGGCTGGTGTGGAAGACAAAGCTCTTTTCTCCATGGTGCTGCAGGTAGTCAGCAGAGAAGAGCTGTATTCATTTATGATCCTTCTGCTCTGGGGGAGGCAGATGCTTTTTGTAGAGGTGTTTGCAGGTACAGGGATGATGGAGACTTCTCTGTGGATTCCACCCTTGGTCCAGAGTGATCTGATCAGCCTTTTCTGCCTTGCTCTTAGGGTGACTACAAGAGCCTGGTCTCAGATGGTGTAAGTCACTGCGGCTTCTCTGAAATTGAGTGAGTTATGTTAGTTCAATCCACCTGTAGATCTTAGTCTCCTGTTTCAGGGCAATACTTCTTTCCATTAATTCTAGCTTTATCTATTTTTTTTTATTGAATCCACAGTGAGGTCACTACAGAACCATAAACCTTGATAACGTGTCTCTTTGAGAGTGCTTGATTTCTGCATATGGCTGTCTAGAATTCATTCTGCCTGTTGAACCTGAATATATCTAATCAACTTCTGGGTACAGGGTTCTACAGGATAATTAACAAAAAGCAAAGAAGAAATGATCTGGAAATTATTATGTAGCTTCTTGAAGTACCTTCTGTGGAAACAGATTTATTTTTTTTTTTGAAGTGAGCATTAAAACCTACAAGATTCTTCCCCGGGGAATTTTCCAAGTTTTCTTTTTCCCATCATATTTCCACACTCTCTTGTCTTCCTGTCCTTTGGCCAAAGCAGATACCACTTTGTCACAACATTTGCATGTGCTATTGTAGCACACAGCTCTTCTGATCCCACATCAGGTGTCAAATCTTTAATATGATTTCCTACATGTTTGACTAATCAATGCAGAACATCATCATGAAAGATAATTTTACCCTCTGGCACTTCAGGGACAGGATAATGAGGCCTGGTGTTTTCCATTTTTTATTCTTCCACAAGAATCTACATTTTTTAGTCCCAGCTAATTGATTTAAGTTCATGGAGGAAGGCTTTTTTCCCTTTCCCTTCCAGTATCTTGGATATTAATGGATTCTAGTGAGCTAGCAGAGCTGTGTGATCAGTATGTTTAGAGATTCAATATACTGCCGTTCTGACCTTTCAGAAGCCAGGGGAAAAACATTAGGCCCAGCATGTTGATCCCGCATGAGCACTGAAATCTCAGGCAGGTTGGAGCTGCTTAAGCTGCCTGGAGATAGGGACTTTCTGCAAGAAGGGAGGTTTGTTCTCAAATCATTTGCCAAACAGGAGGGAACCTAGTCTCGCAACCCAGTGAGAAGTGGGGAGATTTATGGCCTCGCTTAGGCAACGGTGGAAGGCAAAGGGATGGAAACCAAGGCCTTCAGAAGAGATCAGGCACCCATGCGTTGCTCTGAAAACCCTGGTCAGAGAGCATGGCATAGCAGGGCGTGAGTGATAAACCATGGACACAGGCCAGATCTCTCACCTTCTGCTCCCCTGATTTCATGGGAGAATCATTATCCCCTTCCTTTGCAGCAGGCTGTGAAGCCTTGCTTTTTTTGGAGGAAAGCTGGGCAGGCTTCTCACTGATCATGTGTGGAGTTGAAAAGGGACACAGCCCTTTCCAGCAGTAGCTGAATTCCATCTCAGCAAAAATGTATGTTAGTCTAAATATCATTCCCTGAGACAGTGTGAACGAGCAAGTAGAAAACTGTTTTACTTACTGAGACACCGCTGATAGCATGACATCACTGATCAAACATTTCCCAATCAGAGATATTGTGCTTATTGGCCACACATCCACTAGATTCACTGGATGAGACCTAAAAGAGAGTATATTGCTGCTGCAGCATGTACCTGAAGCGCTAAAAAGTGTGAGCTAGACATGTTTTTATGAATAATTCGTATATTTCTTCCGTATTTTACCACCATTAACTAGAGTTATTCTTGTATTATTATTTTTTTTAGGGATGGCAGCAGCTTATGACAGATTTGTTTAGGGTTAGCCCTATTCATAAATTAAGTGGCAGATAAAATTTAATTTTTCTTATAAGAAAAGCCTATAGCTCCTTAAATTGCTCATTTAACATCACTGAAAAGTAATACTCCACTTTAGAATGGACATCGTATTAACTTTAAAAGGCCTATTTAAAGTGACGGTTGTCAGTGAGTGAAAGCCAGATATGGTAATTTCGAGTTACAAATCAGAGTGAGGAAACTGTAGAATGGACAACCTTGTTAACACAAGCGCGACGGAGGAAGCACTGGGGTCAGAGTGCCAGCACGGAAAGGAATAAAGACACAGCACCAAAAATATGTCCTATAATTAGGGCAGCTGTAAGAGTCAAGGTTGAAGATTCTTCACCATGACATGTCTGATATAGAAAAAGTGATAGCCAAGAGTAATCACTTACAGGCACCGAGCCTTAAAGGAGCAGCACTGCTCCTACCTTGGCTGGGGCAGGCAAGCCTGTAAGACAAAGAACAGGGGGCATGGGGTGACTGAAGCAGGGCGTGTGGGGAAGGGGGTAGGGAGGAGTTGAAAATTTCAAGGGTCAACACTCAAAGGGACCAAAAACTAGAAAAAATTGCTCGCTCAGCAGTGAGGTTTTCTGATCATGGTGTGGAAGAGAGAGCAGGATGGGTTACCCTGTATGTTGGTGGGGGTATCCCGTGTTTAGATCCAAGTGAACGGGCACAGAATCACCCCTGGGGACACACGGAGAGAGGAAGGTGACAGGAGGAAGCTGAAGCAGCGTGTGTTTGTATGGAAAGGACAGACATAGGCGTGCATAGGTACACTGGGCAGCAGGAGAACAGAAGCTGGAAAGGCAGAATTTGGTGGGCACGCAGCCACACAGTCATCCAGCTGGCACAGAGAGGACCCAAACTCAGAGCAGCGAGCAGTGGGGAGGGCACACATCCAGTTGGATAAGCATCCAGGGGTGCACGATTGCTTCCTCGACCTCGGCCTTCATGCTCACGGAGGAGAGGGACAGAAAACAGCTGGGGCCTGGTTCAGACTCTCAGGGTCAGCCTGCAGAGATCTGCCTCTTCGTTTAGGTTTGGCAAGTAGTAAAACAGGAGCTGGAGCCAGTGTGGAGCATGCTCCACGATTCCTGTGGGAGTCTTCCTGGACCTAGGGCGCATAGAGGGGAGTGGGGAGCCTTCCTTGGCATCCTGGCACCATGGACCTGGAGGAGCTGCTGTGACCTGCCCTGTGGCAGTTCTGTGGTGAATGCTCTCTTCTCCTGTCTGCAGTGCTCAGAGCGAGATCCCCTGCCAGCTAGGCCAGAGTGGAGTAGGGGGGCAAGAAGGCATTTCTGTTAGTGGAGAATGTCTCCATATAATGATTCCTGGGAATCCTTTGGAATCCGTGGAAACCTTCCAGGCTTCCTGCCTCCTCTGTGACCCTCTCCGGCAACGGTGGTGTAAAAGCCCCGGAAAAGCTGTTGCAGGAGAAGCCTTCTCCTCTTGTCCTGCTTCTGCTGTATTTCCTCAGGGAACGATCCAGTCCAGGCTTAACGTGGAGTGCCACGGGCACATGCTTTTCTTCCTCCATCCCCACCTCCTCCGTGGGATCCACCTGAAAGGATAAAGGAGATCCATGCAGAACTAAGTGCCTTATCCCCCAAACACTCTTCTTTCTCTACATTAACATGTATTCCACAAGAACTGGTGTAACGTAATGTCACCCACCTCCAGCCAAGCTTCCCTGCCATGCGTTTGAGAGCCCTCTGGCTGGAGCAGGCCCCCGTGGTCTCTGAGAGCTGGGCAGTGTTCGCTCTCCAACTCCGCGTTCCCAAAGAACCCACAACCCCTCTGGGCAAGCCCGTTCCTCGCCTAGGCTGAATCATTTCTTAGAATATTTAAAGGTTTATAAGTAACAATGATGAGCCCTCAAGAGAAGGACTGTTTGACCTTGCTTTGGGCTACTGTCCCCTCTCCCACTGCTGTCACAGATTTGGTTACCTGATATCAATTTTTGCTTGCCAGCTTGTAGAGCCAACCCTTTCTTCAGGGACAGAAGAATCAGCCTGCCTCTATGGACATCTTCATCATCCACCATGTGGTTTGCGGGGTGCTCACTGTGGGTTTCCAAGGCTGAAATGAAGAAGCGCCGCTCCTTTGCACAAAAACCCTGAGAACAGAGTCACTGTGGCACCGGACAAGGAGTTTTCTGGCAGAGCAAAGGCTATGAGTCATTCAGCTTCCCATGCAACCCCTTTGTCAGCCAGTTTATTTTGCCTTTGTCTTTGTCAACCTGTACTTGGGGACACTAATTCGATTTTCCATTGAGAGGTGCGGATATCTATATTATTTTCCTAAAACTCCAGAGAATATTATAAATTTCTTTTTATTGCTTCCAGCCATGTTATTTAAAGTAATTAACCTTAATTTATAAATTTTTATATCAAACTGCCTTTTAACTTTTAGAACTGGCAGGAGAAGTCCATTTCCCAGGGCTCCTAATAGTTCTCCATTTAATCAAAATTCATCCATCAGATTCCAGTGTTAAATCATCTTTTAATTGGGAGTTACATTCTGGTTAATAGTTTTATAATTCGCCGCCTCTAATAGTTTTTACCACAGGGATCTACTCCATTTTTTCTCACTCTATTATTCCTGGTGTTCAGCAGGGACATTTTAAAAACGTTCACTTCCCCTGCCTGTTCTTTGTGATCTCATTAATTCTTGATAGCAAGTTCCCTTTCTCCTCATTACTGGAGCATAACTACCTTTATCACTAGGTGAAACCTTACTCATTTCTACAAGTGCTCTCCAATTTTTTTAATGGTTTTTTTCCTCTTAAAAAAATAGCAATCTGCAATTTATTTCAGCAAATAAGATTATGTGTACTGTGTATGGTCTTGGCACTTGACACTATTGAGATTTCAGACTGGAGATTTTTGGGGCAAGAACTTTCTCTGACTTTGTGTTTGTGCTGTGTTTCTCACAGCGGGGCGCTGACATTAGTCGGGTTCTCTAGGAGATATTTCCAATGAAAAATGTAAACTACTAATAGTGGTGACATAAGAAAACAATCCAGGAGTCATAAAAAGGAATTGATTGACAGGAATGGCACATCTTTTTGGAGGGGATCATTCGCTGTGAACCCACCTGCCTTTTGCACAGTATGTGCTGTTAACTGCTGCTGACGTTCGCCAGCAAGAGAGGAGCAGAGTCAGGCCTTGGCACTTCTTAATACCAAATCCCACCTTACTTGCAGATGAATTCTGCAGTGTAGCATTTAATTGTCAGACAAGCCGCATGCAAATGGCCTTGCTCGATGCAGCTAAGCAGTTAGGGCAGTGTTACATTAGCTTGGTATCCTCCCAAAACAATAAAAAGAACCCAAGGAGAAGTAAATAATGTTGTATATGAGGTAGTAAAGCCAAGCTTGTCGTTTTTCAAAAAATGCCTAGAATTAGCGTAAAATTAAATTTGAAATCTTAATCCTCCAAGGGCTGATTCTCAATTTGCAGATCCACAAAACCTCTGCAAATTACCCTACCAATCCTACTGACAGTCTTATAGGAATATGTTATATTGACTACCCAAAGTCAGCCTCTGCAAAGGAGAGTACATTGTAAAGTGCCATTGGTAAGAGTAAGGGAAAACAATCTCCCGGGGTTTATATTTTAGTCCCTTGAACAGTCCTGTAGAATCATTTCATATATAACTTCATATAAGAAAAATAGGATGGACAAGTGTAAACAGAATTATTATACAATTATAGTGGTCCTTGGAATAACTATAACGCTGTCCACAGTAATTTTTATGTCTCCATAAACTACTAGCACTGCAGTATTCTTTTAGCCCTTCTTTCGCCCCACGCGGTAATGCAATAACTTTTCCTACTTAACGTATGCATCAGTGCGGTAATTTGATATGACAATGATTACGAAATACTCCAGCAGTTTTAATTGACTAGTGTTGAGATCATATCACCAGAAACAGACAAGATCTTATCTCATGTATGACTTCCAGCCCGCCTGACTGTTACAATATTTATGTTAATAAGGATCGGAGGCATTAGCCAAGTATTAAGTCCTCAGCTGTGGTAACTACATTTAGAAGCAAACAATAATTTCACAGACTGCTGGCCACCCTTTCCTTTGAGTGTAGTAGTGATAAATAAATAAATAAAGATTTAGCTTTTCGCTAGGTACAAAATATATCTAAGGAGTTTTTATGACTGGAACCTAGATTTCAGCGTTTCTTATGAGAAATATTACAGTAATTCAGCAGTTAAAAAGTTGCTAAAGCTTGATACTGTATCTGAAGAAATTACCATAGAAATCTAAACCAGTATTATGCCTCTTGTATGCATAGCAGGCATACTATTACCTCCTCTTTTGTTGCTGCTGCAAACATTTACTTGGAGAGACCTTACTGTCAACGAATTTTTGACAGAGGTCAAAGTATTTCTGAGTGAAACTGAAAGAGGTCTGGGACTTATATCAAACAGCTGACAGCATCAACAATAGTGTGTTTACTCATCCCACATGCTGGAAAAATTAATTAAAAGTGTTTGTGAGATGTTTGGAGCTGCAGAAGCCTTATATGCTTTTGGTAATGAGCATGCCGGTCTTGTCTGTGGGTGAAGGAAGCACTGCAGCTGGCGGTAGATCTGCTGACTGGAGATTGGTGGGGGTATTTAGCAAAAACATGACTGAGTGTTACGGTGAGTCAACATGTGACTCGGGTAGGAGATCCCCCATGGATTTTGTTTCACGCTGCCAGCAGTGACACAAGTGCCAGGTACAGACGGGTCCCCATGGCTGCTCCAAAGCTTTGTGCAGCTACGTGGCACGTGGGGTGCATGCGGTGTGCATCGCAGCGTACGTATGTCTGCAGTTGTTCTGAACTACAGCCAGAAAATTAAGGTTTGGTTTACCAAGAGGTCTGAGAAGTACATGTACAGCAGTCTGTAAGCGAATATCTGTGAATCAACCTGTATTTTTTTACATCTTTGTAAAAGTCCAAGAGTGCAAGTTCCCTGAAACATTTGTTAATTTTATAACATAAGTTTATAAACAAATTCTTCCCAGCTTTAAAATACCCATTCTGACAGGAAGCTGGTCATCCAAAAAACCATGCAGAAATGTGGTTGCTCTCTTGCATCACTCAGTTATGTGCCCATTCTGTTAGGGCTTCATGGGATCTTAGTGTGTGCTTAAATGCTGTCCTGCAGAGAAATGAAGACCTCAGGATGCAGAAATCAAAGCACATATAATTGTTTATTTTTTTATTTTGACTGATGCGCACTCAGGGCTGGGTCCTTGCAGTATTTAACCTCCTCCTGCTTTTGGATCATTTTAACAACAGGGGAGAGTACTCTGTCCTTTTAGGTAGTAAGGCTGAAACCTCTCAGAGGTTTTACAAACTCTTACAAAAAAATACTTCAAGATTTAATGAGGTGTAGTAACTTTTTTATAGCTTTTTTGAACTTTCCTGTAAAATTGTTGTCATGTTAGAGAAAGAGCTTTATCCACCTCCATGTATATGCACGTGCATAGGAGTATAAAAAACCCTTGTTCTTAATTTGATTGTTCCAGGCTTATTTCAATGAATGTGACTTCTTTTTAAAGGAGTTTTATTGGTTTCTGGCTTTTCTATGCAGTTTTTCATTAGAGAACTTTTTTTTTTTTTTTTTTTTTTTTTTTTTGCAAGTAATATTGTATGTAGAGATGGAAATTTATGAGGATTTATCTAATCATGAGTCACTGAGGACCTTGGACTCATACTGCAAAGTTCTGGTTGTTGGTCACTTGCAGTGATAAGCCTCCCTGGAGCCTGAAAGTGTTGCTTTCTCTTTTCCATCTACAGACAGTGAGACCATGGGTAAAATGTAAATGTTCTGTATTTTTTTTTTCCCTGTGAAACACCGACTGCTACAGTATTGCAGTCTTTGTCCTCACCTGAAGTGTTCAGTGCTGGCAGACACAGGTCATGGCAGACTGTCCCCACAAAACAGCTCATTGTATCCTGTACTTCATCCGGTACTTTCCTCATATGAATAACCCACTCTGAAATCTGTGCTTCAGTGCTTTTCTAGACCTGGACCAGCAGGCTAAGCACCTTGCAAACTTACGCCCCAAATTCAGATAAATCCCATCAGTGATGCAAATTAAAGATTGGTTGGACATTAAAACCAGTGCCTTTCATTTTGTGAATACATATATATATATACACACACACTTCTAATATTTTGCCACTTAAAATATTCATCAAGTATTTTTGTTCTGTTACTCTTCACTAATGCATTTTTAAATGCATTTCTCTCGCATCAGCCCAGTCTCCTCTTTCATGAATTCTTATCTCTGTCCTATGGGCATCTATATCCCTGCCCTAATGTTCCACTGTACAAGTACCGAGCTGTTCATAACCCTAATCATACAAAACCAGATGATTCATTACTGAAGCGGATGAAAGAAGGCGTTAAATATTGGCATAAAGGAGGAAAGATAAACTGGTACTAGCAGGTTCATCTCTATTAGCTAAAGAGTTTGGGGACACCACAGAAATAAACCTAGGGTTATAAATATTGCCCTTGATTAGGAACCTGCAATGAAATCCAGGAGAATGAACTTCTGTGCCCTATTTAAGACAGCGGTCTGCCTGCGTAGCTCCCACTGTGGGCTCAGGGCTGAGGTGGAACGTGCGGTGGCTGTCCTGGCTACAATAGTGGAAGATTTGGGCTCAACGTTACACTGTTGTTAACTGTGGGCATTCACAGTCATGAAATAACTCAGGAAATACCGAAGGCTAAAAAATCTTGTGGGCTCTTTTGAACTGCAGTGTGGACCTTAGGGATTGTCATCTGTTGGCTTTTTCTGTCAGGTAGGAGGATTAAGGACTTCTTTTTATTTTACAAGGCAAAAGGCAGCTGAATTCACTAGACTTCAGGAGCTGAGGGTGTTAAGGAGAGGATCAGATCTTGAAAAACTTCTGATTAAACAAAGAAAAGAGGGAAGCAACCCTGCACTGAAGAATTGCACTCCTGTAGAAGTACATCAGTGATTTGGAAGCTGATAAATAGCAGCACTGCTTCCCATGCGGGTCTCAGATAGGAGCTAGGAGACAATGTCTGGGTGGCCAGTAGCAAGTCATCCTTTGATGCATCAGCCCAAACCCTGAAGGTGGGCCTTGAACGAGAGGCCAGTGGCTGAGCAGGGCAGCTGCTGCTGAGTGGGCAGGCGGGGAGGCCAGGCCACTCCCCCACAGCAAACCTGCCTGCACTTGCCATCACGGGGGCCACCAGCTGCAGGTGGTTTGCAAGACCCTGGGGAAATAAGTGAGGAGCTGGGGGTTCTAGCTTCTCTCCTCTCTAGCAGTGGTGCCTGTGCTGGGCTGCTGCAGGCTAGTGGGGCATTATCTGCGAAAGCATATGTAGAGCTGCTGCTCTGAGGCTCTGGTGCGCGTGGTTCATCTGGTGGGAAAGGTAAGGTGTTGCTGCTCTCGTCTTTGGGACTGGGATGTGGTGGGTGAGGTGGTTGCTGTAGCAGTGTGATGTTCCTGGCCTGTGTAGCAGGCTTGCTGTATGGCTGTGTTTGACTTCTTGTACTTCTGCTTGGTAGAAAGAGACTACTGAAGGGCTTGTAGGGCTCTGATGTTTTGTGTCTCCTGCTCTGGCCTCTGGGGATGTGCCTGGAGGTGTGGGGACTGGCAGCTCTCTGCAGTAGAGTGGTCTCTGTCTCTGGGCCACCTCTGGGGTAGGGGCCAGAGTCTCCCCTGGAGAAAAGGAGCAAGGTGAACTTCCTAGAGTTCAAAATAAATATCTAGAACACAATTTTATTCCCCTTTATCACCCGGGTGGTTTCTGAGCAGTGCTTCTCTGGAGCCTGTGTACTGGAGTCCATGAGATAACTGTCCCTCAGACACAAATGAGTTGTTCTTGGAGAGCCAGGGCATTGGGCAGTCAGGAAAAGAGACCTGAGCATCAACTCTCCCTGCCAATGTCTGTTTGACTGCATGCTGTGCTGCAAGGCAGCCCTAAATTGCAAGCAAACAAACACAAAACCCTGTTGTTGTTCATCTTTCTACTGCGTGGGCAGAAACTCATCTGGTAGCCTGTAACAATGTCTGGGCGGATAGCAACCCGGGAGGCGGTTCAAACCACTCCTCCCGTGGAGATGCTGCAATTTAGTGAATCGTTAAGAAATAATACCAGGTGTATTGCTCTTTCTTGTTCTCTCCACACATAGTCAAACAGAAAATGTCCAACGTAATCTTGTGCATTTATTTGGGGTGAGGGATAGTGGCCTTCAGAATAAACAGTTATCTTTAAAGGAAGCAAAATGCTCTGTCAGCACTCTTCTGTCCCCAAGCTGACTGCTGTACCTTTTTCTAAAAAGTGGCAGTGAAGAGGGGGAACTCTTACAGAACTAATTTAGTTAAAATTTACACTCTTTGATTTTGTGCCTCTTCTTTTTCCCCCTTCTAGTTTTGTAGCTATGATGCGGTATTGATCCAAAGATCTATAGGATCATACCATGGCTCCAGGTGGGTGGCAGAATTGAGGCTAAGCTTCATTTCCATCTGAATGGTGCAGAAAATAATTCCACTTTCCAGTTTTTATTGCTCAGAACATTGCATTTCTCTCATTGCAGTGTGTGGGAATTAGCTCTAGAAGAAAGAAATTTTTTTTTTTTTCTCCCTTGATGTAGAGTGGAGCAGAAAGATTTGGGAAGAAGTAATGTAAGAAAGGAGACAGCAAGCTCATTGCTGTTTGAATTAGGTGCCGCTGGATTGCACTAACGAAATGGGACTTCTCATCTGGGGTTCAAGTGGTGTTTCTGTGGACAGATGGTCCCCAGGCTGCAAATTCCTTGTCTGGCTGGAACAGCATCCTGCAGTAGCGCAGCGTGTTAAATACAGGAACAGCAGAGGAGCGTGCAGTTGTTCAGCTTTGTTCTAGGTGTTGTTGTGCAGGGATGCATGATGGAAATTGGCAGCATTGCTGGAGGTAGAAATGCTGCAGCTGGAAAATGCTGCTAATCATCACCTGTGTGAGCTGCAGTCATTTGGCTGCATCACAGACCTACTTGCACATCTTGAGCAGTCTGGGACACTCTCCTGCTGTGTGCCCACAGCCCAGCCGGAGCTTGGTCCCCACTGGGGCTGCAGTACCAGCTGTCATGAGGTCGTGGGTGTTTTCTAGAATGGCTCCAGGCTGTATTAAATGCTGGCTTTAGGGACCCAAGGAACCTGATGGTGCTCTGGAGCCAGGCAGGTTGCCTTGAAAATAGTGAAATTGTGCAGATGTGAATTTGTAGGTGGGACAGAAACCAAGTGACAGTGGAGCAGGAAAGTTGTATGTGAAGATGCAGACACCTAGTGCTGCATACTCCGTAGTCCTTTCATGGTACCTCACTGATGTGCACAGAAAGGCCAGCACTGTCAGACTGGAGAATAACAGATGATTAAGCTGCTTCTTGTTAAGTCTTGTGCTTGTTCTCCTTTCAAATCATCATCTTGGTGGCAGGGTGACGAGTTGCCGGGTTCTTTTTTCCCCCACCCTAAAGCAGAGAGCCATGTGTGTGGCTCAGTGACTGAGGAGAGCAATTGAAATCGTGACCCATATTGGGCTTCTAACATGGACATAGTTCATTCAATTTGCTGTGTGAATTTAGTAAATCAGAG